>NW_028277396.1:654753-982130 GCF_059751315.1 Micrasema longulum
TGGAAGTCTAGGCATTTACAGGGCTTCTGACGTGTCATTGGCTGGTTTAAGTGGCCACTTTACACACTGTGTAACATTCACCATTTTGCCTATGTTTGAACAGCCAGTCTGCAAGCATTTGGACATAATCAAACATTGTATATTTTTTTCTGTTTATTTACTCGTTTGATTATTTCTGTTTTATTTTTAAGTACGTTAGCACTTATGTATTTTATAGATGATCCTAGGGTGCTTATAACAAAAAATAATTAATAAATTACAATCGTTATACTTTTTTACATCGAATCGGGTTGTGGTCCCGTGGCTAGCGTTGCGGACTCACGGATTAGAGGTCCGAGTTTTGAACCCCACTCTACCCGAACTTGATTTTCATTTTCTAAAAGTGAGTTATTTACAACTCGTTGAAAATGGCCACCACAATTGAAATATTTGGGAAAATTATAAGAACGCTAATATTTATTTTAATATAAAAAAAAAGAAAAATTATATCAGGCATAGATTATACAAGAAAGTACTGGCCAAAAAGACACCAAAACAACGTCATTGATATACCACCAATCTAATATGTTTTCTTACTTTACTTACGGATATTTGCAATATTTCTTGTATAATGTAAATCATAAAGTATTAGCATTGTTAATGTTTTAATCCATAATGCATATTTTTTTATTGAAATATTTTTGCGGCAAAACACTATTATATACTACTAATAGTACGATATCAATTAGTATTCATTCTTTAAAATTGTTAAAATTTCTTTATTAATATTTTTTTCTTTTCTTTTCTTGATTTTATTTAAAAGTACAAAATAAATTTCTTTTCAATTTTTTTAAACAGTATGTAGGTAATTATGTGTATATTTATATTAGTTACCTATGAAGTATATTTAAATAATAAAACGTGTAATTTAAAAAAGAAAAATCTTCGTTTAGTGTTATTCAAAATTGTTTTAATTTTTAAAATTTTTTTTATTTATATGTGTTGCTTTCTTACTTTTTTTTTCTATTTTTTTACAGGTTCAAAATATTTCTATCACCAAATATTAAATTTTTTAAGTATTTTTATAACTAGTAATATTATTTTTAAACCGTGTATCTTTTTTTTTGACTCCTCAATTTTCAAATAACTGTTTAGTAATAATTTCATTTAAATACTATATTTTACTTATTACACATACATGTAAGTATTTTATTATATTCAACTTATATGTAAAAGGCACTAAGTGCAGTTTATTTCAATAAAATACAATAAAAATTTATTTAATTTTGAATAGTTTTTTTAATTTATTTAACATTTCATTTTTTTCTTCTTTTTTTGGTTATATTCTATGGAACAGAGACTGGCGACAAATTATTTTTTTTTGCATGCAAAAAAAGTTCAAATTTGAATGTTAACAAACGGCATTCGTTTTTTGTGGATCTCAATCAGATTCATTCTTAAAACTTGTTACTTGTTACTAGTTAATATATATAATTCTTCTGTTCGTGTGATGTCACTGAACTTCTCCTAAATGGTTTAACCGATTTATATGCGGTTTTCAGCGAAATGTAGATCTTTGCGCTACGTGTGATTGTAGATATTAAAATTTTTAATCGAATCTGTAAAAAAAAAAGTTGGAAACATAAATCTTTTTTTCAACCACCTACCAGGGTTGCATTCGACGAGAATGCATGTACAAAAAAAATTAAGGACGTTGTTTTTTTGTGCTTTAAAAAACTTTGTTTTTGAATGTTTACAAACAATATTAACTTTTTATGGATTCCAATCAGTTTCTTTCTTTACATTACTTATCATTTTTTCCCATTTATTTCTTTTTCCTGAATTTTGAATAAAACTAATACAGTATTTTTTTCATTTTTTATTTTTTATTAACAAACAAATTTAGATTCAGTAGTGAAAATAATTATTCACCAAAGAAATTGCAACAAATCTAACTGCGATCTTACATGTTCAGTACTTGATACAACAGATAAAATTAAATATCTTGGTGTATACATAGACCAAAACTTAAAATGGAAAGAAGTTAAACAAATTAGAACATGTATTTACCTATTTATTAGATTACGGAATATTTTTAAAATAAATAATTTGAAAAATAACTTTTACTAAATTGTACAATCTTCGTTACAATATGGTATTGTAGGGTGGGGTGGTTTATACGCCAATATATTAAACCCTCTTAAAATAGTACAAAGATGTATTATTAAAGTAATTTTAAAAAAACCCTCAACATTAAATACGGAAAGTTTATTTAAAATATTTAAGATTCATACAGTAGACACTCTTTATTAAATAAATTCCATTTTACAAATTTATGAAAAAGAAAAAATAAAAGAATTTGAGATGAATAAGTCACTCAGATACCAACATAATATTCCTCAATTCCACACTAGTCAAAATAGCTTTGTCTTCAAAGGTTTAAAAAATTATTATAATCTTCCCAATGAACTAAAAACTATGAAAAATAATATATCAATAAATAAATTCAAAGTAATTCCAAAGAAATTTTTCGAACACGTGTAAAAACTACATTAAATTTTAATTAGTATGAATGTGTTATTATTTTATGTTTTTTCTTTATATGGACTTTTTTTTCTCATAAACCAGTGTAAGTCACTCTCGAAGCACAAGAGTTAGTCTCTCTTTTTTAAAAAGTTACAGTTATAACATTTACTAGATGTGTAAAAGTAGATGTGTATAGATTTTTTTTAAAACATGTACCTTTTATGAAATTTATTAATAAAAAAAATATATACAAAAATATTAACTAACATTCAATACATTTTCGAAAATCTCATTCATGAATAGAGTGCACCCCTGATGATGAGAAGAGCCGAGTTCGACATTTGCAAAAAGAATACTATTTTCGAAAATGAATTATTTTATGTTTTAGAATTTAACCATAAACAAGTACCTCCCTAGGTACCTACTTAAATTCAAAATTTAAATATTGATAATTTTAAGTTTTGGAATCCAATTATAAACAAGTACCTAAATACCCATTTATCAATGAAAAGTATTTTTCCAAGCTAATAGCAAGCATGCCAACGTTTGGGCAGGACAACGTCTGTCGGGTCCGCTAGTTACAATAATAAATTTATTTTATTGAAATAAAGACTCGGCATTCATAGAAATCCAGATGGCTTCCCATTTTCTTCTTTTATTTCCTAATGTAGTGAGCAATTTCGTTCGGTATAGAGTAAAGTGCAAGTTGTAGTACTACGTGGTATAGGACGGGGATAGAGAAGTGGAGGGTGTCAATAAAGCCTTACGATCGCTAAGGGAGTATTTCACGACACTTCACCCTAAAATCTAATCCCTAGAATTTTCGAATCGTGCAACAAATTTAAAACCTTAACAAAAAGGTCTTAATCCACTTAAACAAAAAGAAAAAACCAATGTGAAAATGAAAATCAATTTTATTTATCGTAAATTTACTGACACTATAAACGTTATGCTCAAACCCTATCCTGAATTCTATCAACTTTCAAACAATTTTAACCCGATTGTCAAAAAGAATAATGAATTTCTTCGTTTCACGTGTTTCAGGTTCAAAGATTTTTTTTACCAGTTATGTATGCATTACAAAATCATTCAAAGTGAGTTTATTAATTTATAACCAATTATAAATAAATCATATTTAAAACCACCTTTTTAAAGAAATATTTTCGTTCTTATGGATAAATAAAATGTTACAATTTTCAATTAGTCCTAAATAACTATGCTAGATTATTGGAATCAAGTTATGGCAGAGCGAGAAAAGAACCTCGAATATTTGATTATTGAGTCCGCGGCACTATCTATCATATGGTCAATAGTCTTATGAATGTTACATGACTTAGTATTTGAAGGAGTAAATTATGCGCTTCTTCTTAAAAAGTCTGTTGGTGATCTTCAAGAAATTGTCGACAAACTGCAGAAAAACTCTGCTCGTTTGGGTCTTAATATTAATAACAGAAAGACAAATCCAGTCCTGACCCTTATCAACCTCTCTATAATGATGATTCTTCATCGTCAGCCCCGTGGTGTAATGTTCAGCGTATTTGCCTACTATGCTAGAGGTCTCGGGTTCGATTCCCGTCGTGGTTGATATGAAATATTTATTTAAAAGGGTGTTTTTACACTGGAATTTTTCATTATCCCTGAGCTGGCACCTGAAGCGTAAAACTGATCATATTACCTTCATGTAACAAAAATGATCAAGATACGCTGCTAGATATTATTATATTAGGTGTGCAAAGAGAATGATGGTAATAATGAAGAGAGGACCGAAAAAGTTGACAGCTTTAAATACTTGGAAGTTCACATAACTGAGGATGGAAGCATGCACAAAGAGCTTGCAACCAACCTTGGAATTTCTGTTGCAACTTTTAACAAGATGGGCGTTGTTTAAAACTCTAATTTATACTCGATCAAAACAAAATGCTGATTATTTAATTCTTGAATAATGCTAGTACTCCCATATAGGTGCAAATCTTGGCACCATACTTAAACTCATAACATCAAACTTCTGAGTTTTGAGAGTAAGTGCTTGAATAGAGTATTAGGCATAATGTGGTTCGATTTCAATACTAAAATTGAAGTGTGAAAACAGACGCAGCAGTTTCCTACAATGAGCGTCTTGAGGATTCAGCGATGGACCTGGCTTGGATACGTGCTACGAATGCCTCAGGAGAAGCTAAACACAAGTTGCCTCTTTTTTACACCTGTGAGCTGCCGCCATCCTAAAAGACCGTCGATGCCGATGTTTCGGATTTATAAGGTGAAACTAAGAGAGGTAGGATCGACGTGAGAGGGAACGTAAGTGCTGGCTGATAGAGTCTGATGATGTCCACATCCTCCACTTCGGAATAAATGTGGAAAAGAGAAGAGAAAAATGTGCATATAGATACGAAAAACTAATGTTTAATTTTTAGTTGTAAGACTAAGGATTTTTGTTTTTAACAGTTGTTTTTTTTTTACGTAACCAAGAATAAATATCGGTCAATGTAGCGCTCTTGGCACCATTAGGTGCTAAGTGTATGATAATTATTAATAAGAATTTAAAAAATGGATCAATATGTATAGTTTTTTTCCTTGATCCCGTGTAGATAGGACTCGCTGGTAGTTTATCCTGAAGATGGCTCCTGCAACGGTAGCCGAAACGTCAGAACAAATCGAATCTACACGGGATTAGTCTGTGGCGAGAACACCAACAGCCGTGAGGTTGGCAGGTCCAAACTCCGCTTTAACCCGCAACGCGTAGTCCGCTGCAACGTCAGCCCGGGTGTGATACTAAACACCATGCATCAGAAGAACTCACCACATTATATCTTGGCATTTTGTGTCGCCTGCTCACAGCTCTTCGTTAATTCCTTATGTACAAGAAAGTAGGATGTTACTCGTGTGTAACAACTTAATTAATAACTTCAATTGTGGTCCATCTTTCTTATTTAGTCTCAAATCAGCTCACGCGCACCTGTCCTATATGTTAAAAAAGACAATTCGTATTTATTGACAACAGTGACCGTGAAAATTTACAATCTTATTTTCAACACATGGATATCGATTTTATTGAAATTGACTAAAGGAGCATTTTCTTATACCGGATATTGACATGCAAAGCACAACGTATGTATACGCGATTCATATGATGAAAGCTTCCATTATACTCTCGATATCTGAAAGCTCGTAATTCTTTTCGAGAGCCGTACAGAAGTTTAACTATTCATCTCAAGCTTTCTTCGGGTGGATAAGTTTCTATGGAAAATTCCTGACGTGCAGGCGGCATATCATTAAAAGCAGGTGACCCATATTCCTCGCGAATGGTTCCCATTGTGCCGTATTTTGACGTCACGAAGTAACACGTTTGTTGGTATGGCTATTGTTAAATCGTGGATGACAGTAATGGCTCTGGAACGGTTCCAACTTCTCCACCCCCTCATTATCGTAAATATTCTACGAATAATAGTATCTACGAAAAAACTTGTAAAACGCAATCTTTAAACCTTATATAAAACACACAAATTCTACTGTGCACAGTAAGTACACCATTTAACGGTTTTCACCTGAATTGACATAGTTTAAGAACAAGGAACTCATGACGGGTTTTGTCAAATGAATTTATTAAATTGATAACACTTTTTTTTTTTTTTAAATCACGACTCTACTTTCATATTTATATTGTTAATCATACAAATAAAGGCTCAATAGAGGTATCTGTAAATGTCATAAGGTTAATTAAGATGGAATTTTCATATAAAACAAATTCATATATAAATACATAAGAGTGTATACTTTATTTTTTTAACCTAATATATTTAAATCTATTTAGTTTATCATTGAGTACATAATAAAACCAATGTTATTTTTTGGTCAATAGTTGAAATATTTTTCTTCGAGGATTGACCCTAACTTATTTATTGATTTTAAAACTTTGATCTTTGAAAAACTTTAGTTTGACAACCAAAAACATTTGCAAATAACCTTTCAGTTAAAGGTGTTCATATTTTTAAAGTTCCAAGATGCTTATCTAGATTATATGCCCATCTAATAAACAAGTGTTTTACACGTGCTCCATATGTTTAAGTATGCACATAATGGGCGAATCACATATGATAAAAAGTTTAAGAGCGCATATAAAATTAATATCACGAAGGACCAACCCCTAATAAAACACTTAGGAAGCCGGCTCTGGGGCTCAATCCACCGATTATGGAATCTATAAAGCCTTAATAGCCAAGCCTCAAACCTTTTGGATGATTTCACTATATCTTCACGTGAAAAGTAGCAGGCGTTTTCAACGAAAAACACTTCAATAATCTAGATTTATATGTTTGCGTAAAATATGCTTTTATCTTGGAATATTTTTTTCAAAACAACACCATTATTTACCGTTTGATGAATGTTTCGTTTTAAAAATTATACATTTTAGGAAAAAATATATAAATTTATATAAATTATAGGAAGTACCGTAAGTTAAGTTAAGTTGTTATGTACTGTAAGTTAAATTGTAATTTGATCGAAGAGTTTTTCTGGAGAGAATATAGCAAATGATGGTAATAATTTTTTTTTCCTTTGCCGGCCTTTGGCATAGAGGTCAGCGCATTAGCTTACCATACAAGAGGTATCGGGTTCAATTCCCGACAGTTAACGTAAAATATTTACAAAAACATAGTCCCAGAACTGGCACCTTAAGCGTAAGACTGATCATCTTACCTTCACGTATCAAAAATTGTCAAGATACGATGCGATAATTGTACCAACGCAGTACCCAATGCTCCATTGAGTGCGAAAAAGGAATGATGATGAATATTTTTTTCCAAAAGATAATATTAATTATGTAAAAACAATCAAACTTCGTTTTTAGATAATTAAACATTATTTTCAAATGAAATACTATCAACAGTTATTGTCAATGTAATTTTTCATATCTGTACCAAAAAAAAAAAAATTATTTTAAATATACTTTAATAAATGTTAGCTAAATTAACTGAATAAAAGGTTCTGAAATAGCTGCCAGCAACGAATTAGTCTTATTTATACAATACCTTCGATAGTAAATATTTTGATCCCTATGATGGCAAACACGTAAAAAATTGGACTGATATTATACTCGTAAGTATGATCGTTTTTACTTAAAGTAAATATTTAGGTTTGCACTTTTTTGTTTAAAATAAAGTGGCACTCAATTTTATTGATTCGATAGATATAAGGAAATTTAAAAAAATTAAATATGCATGTCTAGGCATTTACGGGGACCGTGATTAATCGTTGGATAGTTTAATTCAAATGATCACTAATGCAATGTTTAACATTCGGCATTCCTGTTTTGGTAATAGTATTTTATGTTTGAAAAAGCTGCAAATAACTACCCCTGATCTAAATGTAGATATTATAAAGAGATCTACCCCCGTTTGTGGTACTCTCTTGCTCGGTCGTGTGCTCCGGGTACAAATGTTCTAGCTAAAAGCCTCCCTTCCTCTTACTATGAACTAGTTAAGCTTGACAAAACTTAAAATTAACACGCTACAAAAGTTGGATTGAAAATGTCGATTAAGCAGATGCTCATTTTGTGGTGATCTCGCTATTAAAAACTTTATAAAGAGACTACAAAAAAAGGCGGTTTTAAAAGTACAATTTTACAAAACAATGTGGGGTAATTTTAATAAGCTTTAAGATGAAGCTTTCAACGTTTTTTCGATAAACAAAATATGATTTTCTCTTTTAAGTACATTAAAAAATTTTAATAAATATGTTATTTTATAGTATAATCATAACGCTATAACGCACTCAATAGTGCATAGGGCACTGCATTGTAAACCAAGCAAATTACGATAATATGTTACATGATGGTAAGGTAATTGGTCCTAAGCTTAAAATACTAATCCAGGAATAATGAAGTATTGAAGATAAAATCATCTTTATACTAAATATTTTATGTTTACCCTTCCAGGAATCGAACCCAGAACCTCAAAAATTTAGGCAAATGCACCGACCACTTCATAATAAGATGGTCTTATCTCTACCCAATTAAAATTTATTTCAACAGAGAGGGAAAACGTTTTTGAGAAGGGAATATGGAAGTCTAGGCATTTACAGGGCTTATGACCTGTCATTGGCTGGTTTAAGTAGCCATTTTACACACTGTGTAACATTCACCATTCTTCCCATGTTTTAACATCCACATTTCCTCAACTCTTCCATCTGTTGACTTTTGTGAAGTAAAAGAGCTGAAACCTTTATTACGTGGGTGAGATTCATCCGGCTGAACCAAATCACCTACTAGGCAACGCCTGAAAACAATTTTCCAATTTTTATACTTCATCTTTTACCAGGTAGTTATTTCAACAATGTTTGAGTCTCTGTTGAAATAAATTTTAATATGAATAACTCCCTAGGGAGGAAATCCAGCCAGTCTGCAAGCATTTGGACAGACCTAAACATTGTTCTACCCGATTTTTTCATATAAGAGTTTCATCTAAGAGCAGCCATCAAGTCTAAAATACTCGTTCAGGGTCAGTTCTATTTCACTAACATAACTGTATTCTTCTTATAGCATAAAACTAAATATTAAATTTTCCATTAAATAAATAATACATAAAAAAACGACTGCATCAAAATAAATTCACGAGCTTGTGATAATGAACACATGTGTTTTAAATAAACATATGTTATTTCAATTCAATACTAGCAATTGATCACATGAAAAACTAAATTTATTTCAATTATGTGGGTACATAGAGAGCATGCCCACCATATTGCGCACATGGCAACGGATAACTAAAATCTCCTTGGTGAAGCTCACATACAAGGAAAAATTCCGCGTTCCCAGCAAAAAAAGTTTCATGAAAGAGTTGTCTGTGATCTGGTAACCTTAGCATCTCCGTGCGGAAAAAGGTATTAAAAGAATTGCATAGTCACTTCACTGAAATCAATAGATGTTACACAGTGTGTTAAATGGCCACTTAAACCAGCCAATTACAGATCTGTTAATGCCTAGACTTCCATATTTCCTTTTTTTAAATTTCTCTTAGTAATTTGTTAATCTTAATTACTGTCTAGGGGGTGAAATCCATTATTTTGTCTTCAAACCTTTGAACAAACTGTAAATGCCTAGACTTCTATATTCCCTTCTCTAAAATGTTATCCTTGTACTTTGTTAATCTTTATGACTCCCTAGGGGGTGAAATTCAGTCTTTCGTCTACAAACATTTAGACAAACTCAAAATATTTAAATCATATAGTTTGTACTTTATAGAATTAAGAAAAAAGAAAAAAAGGGTAGGTAATTCTTCAGTGACTGGTATTAAATTGATTGGGCATAATCAGTTGGCTAAAATGACTTAAAACATGAAGGTAATGCCTGTTTTAGACCAGGAATTTATCGGAGAAAATAAATTTGAAAAATTGGCCTATGACTTGCTGTTAGCGAGTTTGACAACATTCACAGTCCAATTTCTATTGAAATGTCCATTATCATCATCGTTTCCAAATTCGCCCCAGAGATGCACAGGAAACTGCATTAGAACTCCATTTGCAGTATGTCATGTTTTTTTTTTTACATTAATGATTAGTGGAATATATAGTACGCTTCAGGTCCAAGTCCGGAAACAATGAAATATTGCAGTATATAATCACCTTTAAACTAGTATTTTACGTCCATCCTGTCAAAAATCGAACTTAGAATCTGAAAGCCCAATCATGGTAGGCGAACGCTTTTGCTAATACACTTTATGACAGACTTATTTCCTCTTGAGTTCTCTTGTCAGAAGTTTTACCATCGAGTCGAAAAATACTCATCCAGGTGTATGGTTTATGTATTATTCATCTTTTGATTACGTGAAATAAAATTCTCGTATTACTTTAAATCTATTGTATTTTATTTTGCTTTAAAACAAACAAGAAACAAAATCTTTTAATATACTAAGACAGTGGGGCGTATAATTATCGGTAACTCCTGCAGCAGTGCGTAACTTAACTTACAAGTTATGCAGTTTGCGTACAAAATATACGATACTCGTAGGCGCACATAAATAAATAACATTCATAAATAAATATCATAAATTACATAAAATTAAAGAAATACACTATACAGAAGAAAAAAAATGTACAGTATTTAGAAATACAGTATAAAAGGGTATTAATAAATAGAGTATGCTGTATACGCGAGAAAATGCTGTATAAGGCATACAAAAAATACAAGATAAACCAATATAATTGAAAGAAATGTGGCCTTTAGAAATACAAATGCAGTATAAATCTTCTTATAAAATACAGTAACATTAGATTTTAATTAAATATCTGAATATTTACAGTATTGTGCGAATTAATGGAATAAGAGTAATTTTTGTCATTTTTACGCATAGCAACACTCATATGTCAATTTGACAGTTGTTTAGCGCTAAATTATGACTTACAGTTCATTAATCCATTAGGAGCTTATATTGGTGTTTGTTGGTGTACTATTCGTTGTATTTTTTTACATTTTCTCAATCAAGGACTTATTTTATAAATTGCTTACATATTAAACAGTGTTTTTGAGTTGGTTCAAAACATTAATATTACGCCGAGGAAAAGGGAAAAAAATTATACCTTAAGTAAACATACATCAATGACTAAGAAAAAGATTGCAAATTAATGTTTTGTGAGTCAGGGAGCAGTCAGCAAGATTGTTAAGAAGAAAAAAGAAACAGGGTTAGTTGAATCAAAGAAAATTAGGGAATCTGGAAGAAACTGGAAAACTAGTGTCCAAGATTAAATATATCTTTAATCAAAAATAGTTAATTAAACCCAAAAAAAATAAGTTACGAATTTTAACAAGATTTAGCAGCATCTGGGGTAATAATACATGACTCAACAGTACGAGTAGACTCAATGAATCTGGTATCTGGTAAAAATTCGACCACAGAAAAAACAGCTGACGGCACGTTTGATGAAACAAAGGCTCATTTAGGCTAGAGAATATACTAAATGGACTGTAGAAGACTGGAAGAAGGACTGCTTTTAGATGAGATCCACTTTCTTGTGCAGGGATATCGCACAAAATTCGTTATAAAAAGTGGGGATGAAAAACTTACTGTGGCTCATATTGACCAAACGGTGAAATATCCTGTGAAGAAAATGTTTTGGGGCAGCTCTTTGTCCGTGGGGACCGAATCTTTGATACCAATAGAAAGAATAATGAATAACCTAAAGTATAGAGCAGCATTTGAGTACAGAACTTAGTCAATGTTGTCCTAATGGTAGGGCTGTATTTCAACGGGACTCAACTCCTTTACACGTATTGAAGTTCTAGAAAATTCCCCTGACCTTAACCCTAGAGAAAATTTGCGGGTGATTAGTAAATCTAAGAAAAAAAAATTGGATTGCATCACCAAGATAAAGATGATTAAAGTTGTTATTCAGATTTGGTTTCGAGATGACAGAATAAAAGAAAATTTCCGAAGTTTGAATTGATTCCATGCCAAAACATGTTCAGGATGTTTTAAAAGCAAAGAGATAAAAAACAACTTATTGAATAAAAAATATCTCGTGATTGTACGTCACCTGTAACTTAAAATATTTCAAAAACCGTATTTCATGATTACAAGGAATTTTATTCCAATAATTCGCACAATACTGTAAATAACTATAAAAATATTATATTTTCTAAACTACTTCACAAAAAAACGCAATTTGATTTACGTAAGTATTTAGTTAATGATAAGATTGTAGATAATTATAAAGTTTACCCGTATTTCAAAGGATTTCTTAGAGAAACATAATACAAGAAACTAAGACTAAGATTGTAAATTAGATCACGAACGGAATCGATAGTTTAATCTCCTGAAACTAATTTCAAACCTCCAAATTGTTTATTGCCATTAAATAATCAAAGCTACTTAACAATGAAACATCTTAACTATAAAATTAATATATTTTCAAAAAATATTCTACAACATTCAACAGAAAATAAAAATCTAAATATACAAAAATAGAAATTATTGTACTTGTATATAAATTACCTTAGATCAATACTATTACTCTATGGGAAAAAGGAAACAAGAGGAAACAGGAAAAGAGGGGATATTAAGGAAAAATAATGAAATGTTTCTTCAGACGTGATTTATAAATATAAAAAGAGTTTTTTTTCGTTGTGTAATAATATGTAATAGACAGAAAAAGTTAAAGTAGAGCGGGGTTCGAACCTCGGACGTTTGATCCACAACAATAGCTACGGTACCACTGCCCGGTTCCTTTCCTGTAATAACCACATTATTACTGAAGTTTATAAGCTTTTTTATTGTTTGAAGTACAAAAACAAAAAAACAGAAAGTAAACAAAAATGTAATTATTAACATCACAAAGATGCAATCCTATTATGTCTTCAATGTCAGTTACAGGCTCAACTTAGTTTGTAAGGGACAATATCTAGGGGCTCCAGATTATACCTGGATAAAAGTAATTGGTTTTTGATCAATAGAAAAAAATAAGAAACAGACGGTGTGGTCAACTCAAAAATAGTACAAAGGCATTAAAATAATTATTTGGTAAACTTAAAACATAATCAGCATTTATTTAAGTTTTTTTTTCAATTTTGAAAAAAGAACAACAAATTTTACATTAAATGCATACTGAATCTAAAACTAGTAGAAATGTTAACTATATAAAGAGTAAATATAAATTTTACACAATAGTAATCAATATAAAGAGGATACTCGGTGTCAGAGAAATTTGATAAATACGTATTCGAATATAGTTTTTCCCTCACTCTCTCGCAAATGGCTCCCCGATATTGTGTGAAAAAAAACTACACGTAGAGTTCAAAATAGTTTATTTGAATCGAGGTTTTGTTGTCCCGTTTTCCGCACCCCAAAACTGAACCGTTTTTTTTTTTTGAGAAAGAGAACCAAAATGAAATTTTCGGTGTCAATAACTTTTCCATTTTTCAAAATCATATATGTGTTCCATACGTTCGATGACGGCAGATATAAACTGACGCTTATAGGGGTTTTTTAATTGTCCTAGCATCCATGAAAAACAATTTATTAACAAACCAAAACCATAAAAATACACAAAATGGTAAATATCTATATTTTGTAAAAAAAATACTGTTTTAGTGTCATAATTCAGGTGGAAAATACGAGGATACGTTTGTATGAAGAAAAATCGAACTGCGTTCCCTATTAAGCAATGAGATTAAGTAATTAGAGATTTTTTCAGAATAATAATAAAAACAAATCAAATGAACTTGATGTAAATAATAGAAAACTCACAGTTCCTAATTTATTTCATTTATTTGTTTGTTTTATTTTTATTTGATTTTATTTTATTTTATTTTATTTTATTTTATTTTATTTTATTTTATTTTATTTTATTTTATTTTATTTTATTTTATTTTATTTTATTTTATTTTATTTTATTTTATTTTATTTTATTTTATTTTATTTTATTTTATTTTATTTTATTTTATTTTATTTTATTTTATTTTATTTTATTTTATTTTATTTTATTTTATTTTATTTTATTTTATTTTATTAGGGATTTTTACAGCTATTACATAAACAAAATAAGTAGAAAAATATTAACAATGCTAAAGCCAATTAAAAAAATCCACTGTTAATATAATGACACATAATATATAAGAAAAGAAGTTTCGTAATTGTATTTGTGTGACGTTTGTATTCATGTGTATGTGAATGTGTGTATGCGTGAATGAATGAGGAAGAGGATACATGTGCGTGTAGGAATGAATGAGGGAGAGGGTGCGTGTGTGTGGGGTGGGTGCGTAAGTATAAAAAAACATTTGTTTAAAACTTGTAATTGTATTAAAAATGGAACAATAAAGAGCTTAGTAAAAAGTTAGAAACCTTTTTGTTTTTTTGTATTTTTTTTAAAAAGTATGTTGAATTTCAAAACCTTATTCTGAAAAAAAAGGATTTTATTTCAAAATTTAAGTTATACACATCGAATGAATAATGTGCGACGAGTCTCATACAATACGGTAGGTAACCACAAAATGCAAGAAATACGATATAATGACAACAATAAAATAAGATTTGACAATACGCGAACGTTGATTCAAAACGAACACACGAATACATATTATATGCACCTACATAATATATAAATAAGAATAACATATAAGTTTGATTGAAATGATTCGGATTATAAAAATCAGGTGTCACAAACAGTTGGCCCGCAGTACGGGGATACATAATTATATTAAAAGATGTTCTCACTATAAAACTTATATTTGTTCAGGGATAGAGAGCAACGGAGAGGAGGATGCGGACAAAGACAATTTATTAACTTAACTTGACAATTTATTAATTTAACGGAACTCAATTACAACTTTTCCCTTAATTGTGAAATACAACCAAAACCCTGGACGGGCATTTACGACTTAATGGCTATATTCAGAAAAATCATGAAAAAAGATGTCGGATGAAGATAAGTCCATCTCGTCCATACTATGCGTGAGATCCCGGGGTCAATTTCCGGCAGAAGGAGTGGAAAATATTTGTTTTAAAAGTGGTTCTTCAATTTAAAAAAAACTACTGGATGGGCACCTGAAGCGTTAGACTGACCACCTTAACTTCCTTATGCTGCAACAAGGGGTACCAATGCAGTTTTTTTATGCCCAAGTGCATGTGGAAAGGGAAACGATAAAAATAATTTGTATTAAGTCTTACATATTTTATTACTTCTATCTTCACGAACTTTTAACTTTTTACTTATTAAATTTTTCAATACTCCGGTATCGTTGAAAACATTTTTGTTTAATATGTCTGCGATTTTATTAAGTCGTTATTTTCCCTGACGTAATTGATATTAATATAAGACATTTTTTCAACAAGTTAAAGCTGTAAAAAATATGGAAGCCTAGGCATTTACAGAACGTATGACAAAATTTCTTAGCAACTTTTTTTTCCATTAAAAAACATCTAATAAAAACAGAAGTCGAATAAATACGTTTCAAAAATTGTTATTACATGGCTAAATTATTAATAACCAACATCAAAAGTGTAAAATGGCCAATAAAACTAGCCAATGACAAGTAAATGTAAATGCTTGGACTTTCATATTCCTTTCTCTAAAAATTATATTTTTCTCTGCTGTTGTACGTTTATTTTGTAAACCCTCTGAGGGATGAAATAAAGTCTTTTTCTACAATCATTTGGACAGACTCAAAATATCGTTAATTAAGCCGACTGAAAAGTGACAAATATTTTTAGACGTTTACTAGTAGGTTAAATAATTCTGTCAGCTGAGACTCACCTACGTTAATTAAGGTTTTCGCTCTTTTACTTCACAAAAACTAACTGATGGAAGAATGAAATAAATTTGGAATTTAAATATAGACAGAATAGTGAATGTGTAAAGTGGCTATTTTAACCAACCAATGAAAGCTCAAAAGCCCTGCAAATGCCTAGACATTCAAACTTTCTTCTCTCAAACGTCTTTCTCTGCTGTGATATGCTATGAAAAAGGAAAAAGTTTTCTTAACCAGCTCATACCTGTGTTTATTAACTAATATCGCGACCACAACATGAACATTACCAAGACTTTTTTTTTAAATCTTCGATTAAACCTTAGCACAAGAGAAAAATATCGTACCAAATATTTAGGTAAATTAGATCATTTTAAATTAAATGTTTTGTCCATCGGTATTTATAAAAATGACAAAACATCGAGAACCCTGAAACAAATATTTAAAACATTAATTTGAGAGAAAAAAGTTAAATCTAATTAGATAAGTAAGCAAGATACACAGATAATTTCAGTAAGATGAAAAGAGACAGTTATTATCAGGCGATTATTTACCAATCTCGGGTTATCAGACAGGGACTCTAGTAAGTTTTTTTACACAGTGTGTTAAAGGATAAACTGATAGAAGCAATTGGCATTTGACATTGCATTCACCTAATATATATGTATATATGATTGAACGATAATTAAATAAACGCTGCAACAAATGTTTTATTTGCATCGCCGTAAAATGCTAATGAATGTTTGAGACATTTTGAGTAATGTCTTATTTGAGAAACACGCCAATTTCCATGCGTACAATTCATCTCTCCCTTATTTATATACCTACCTATAAAGCAGCAATTCCAGCCCTTAGAAACAGTCTTTGTTACCCTACCAATTCGGAAGGGGACTATTCACAAAGAGTGCCCTTTGAAACTAGTCTGATGCTATACATGTTCTGGTTCTAGTTCTTATTCATTCTAGACTTTTCTCGAATTGTACCAATACGACGAGTGCGTTTTATGGCCACTTGCGCACAATCCTGTATTGGCAAACGCGTGTTTAATTTAGTGCCGAAGTCGTATATTTGAAGAATTGTTTATTCACAACACCGGAAAAACGTACGCAATAAACTAAAAAGTACTCACTTTTGTGCGTACTTTAAATTTATAGAATAAATGTTTAAACCACAAAAATAGGACTTCTGTTTTTTTTATTGTCATATACGATTTATTTAACATACGACATAATGCAAAATTAAACTAACCTTCAAGTATTGTATTTTATGTGTCATGTAAATAAACAAACAAAATCTAATATAGTTGAAGAAATCAAAATTAAAATGTAACATAAAAAAGCCCACCTTAACTAATAACCATTTATTTTATCAACTCTTGTGTGGTTGTGATTTCACTCTAGTCTATATTTATTTATTTATACTTTTTCATTGTTTGTATTATTTTTTTATAAAGAATAACAAGGCTGGAAAAATCTTTTTTTTAACGGTGAAGTTCTATTTTTTATAATCTTCAAACGGTTATATTCGCACTGGATTGGAATAGTAAAATTTGTATAACCATGCTGGATTATACTACAACAAATATTTATCCTGGCTACGCGAAGAATGAATGTCCGCCAATACAGAAATACATCTGCATAAGAGAGTGCACGAAGATGAAACTCATAACAAGGAAAGCAGAGACGCTGCTCTGTGGCCGGTGTTGTATAAAAAGATTGAAAAAATATATATAAATAAAACAGAAAAAGTAAAAAAAAACTACAAAAAATATTGATTCTTGAATACAACATTTAATTATTATGACCTCCATTTGACCTTTATTATTTTATTATTATTCTCATCGTGTAACAAATGTTTAAAATCCAACTTGGATGGCTTTTTAATTTTTTGATTATTTATGGATCATTTTAAATGAGACAGATTCATCGAAATCATCTACGTTATACGTTAAATCAAAGGTTAATTATTTAATACTACCAAGAACAATCAAAGTGCATTCACCAATGCAATATTGTGTTGATTTATTGCACAAAACACTCAGGTATTTATAAAATTTCATTCAAAACAAACTCAAAGGTATATTGTTTTACAAGCAGGTCAATTTTTTATTTATTTATGTATCACACAGTTTTAAAATGTACAGAGTTTCTTTGCTTCAGGTCCCGACTAGCTAAGAAATTCCTGTGTTTAAAACGAACCTTCTTTTTTACATGTGTTTTTTTATTTCATTTAGTGATGCACAATAAATTCAAATAATAATAAATAATAAATGTAAATAAGAAAATATACCATTATTAATTAGAAAATAAAACATTAATGTCACTTTGAAAACATACCGATATTAATAAAAATTGAAGCATAAATATAAATTATAAAATACAGCATTAGTAATTAAGAAATGAACGATAAATATAAATTGGAAAACATACCGATAATAATTAAAATTGAAGCATAAATATAAATTTGAAAATATACCGATAATAATAAAAATTGAAGAACAAATATAAATTAGAGAATATGCCATTTATAATTAAAAAAATTAAACATACGTGTAAATACTAGTAATAATAAGAAAATCAAAACAAATGTAATAAAAAGAAAAAATAAAAATAACATATAAATATAAACAATAAGGAGATATTTGGCAATAAAAAGCAACCCAATTGTTAATAATTTATATTGCCACTCCATTGTATAACTGACACGCTTTTATAAAAATCCCCAGTTCCCAGTCTATAAATATTAATCATAGTATTATCGTAATTAACAAGCTGCGGCAAAGGTCTGCAAGTTTGGCAATTTTGAAATATGCTGTTTTCGTCTTATATCTGTTTATAAAATGGAGAAATTCATCATAATCATAATCATTTCCCTTTCCGCACCTAGTGGTGCAAAGGGCACTGCATTGACTTACTAAATGCAGCGTATTTTAACCATCGTTAAGGTTAAAGTGATCAGACCTAAGCTGAGGTGCCAGTCGAGGAACAATGAAATATTGCAGCTTAAATAACCTTTGAAATCAGTATTTTATGTCCACCAGGCCAGCCATCGACTCCAGGACCTCAATAATGGTATAAGAAAGCGTCAACAATAACTACATAACGAGGCGGACTTATTTACACTCGATTTTCTGTTTCAGTAAATTTACCTTAGAGCCGCTATCGAGTCAAAAACCAGTCCAAGATGCTGGTTCTTTTCACACACAGAACTGTATTCTTCTTTCGCTTGGACACATCAAACAAAATAACTGTTGGCTTTAAATCCATGGGTGTAATATGTTAACATAACTAAAAATTTCACTAACACTGTACCCTCCATTAAAATATCTAATGGAAGTTTTGGCAAATTCAACTTCTACGATTGCTTTTTAGTGTTTGACTTATAAAAACTTTCCCAATTTTCTCTTACGCTTATATTTGTTTATTAATAGCTTTGAATTATATTTTTAGCTCTCAAAGCGTATTTTTCCCATTTATCTCAGTAGTTCTTAAGAAAAAGCCATAAATAGTTTTTCCTTTAATCAGAAGATCGTCCCCGAGAGCTGAACAAGCCACGCCTTTTAATAAAGTCTACTAGAAGCTCTCCGCTTCCATTTTTCATACAAGAAAATCCTTTTTGCCTTACTTTTGCGGTTATCAAGGAACTTTACGAAGTCTGTTGATATTACTACTTTCATTATAGGCAAGACGCGAGACACTGAAATTTACCATATTATAAATTTCTAGACGGCGCAAACAAATTATGAGCTTTCTAGTTTATGCACTTAATAAAGGGTTCCACAGCCCCTGCCTTATAAGCGTATATTTAATGCGTTGATTCGAAAAGGTTATCCATTTAATTTGACAAAATATAATCAATAATTACCTTCATACTCACAGCGAAAACTGTGAATTTGCGCTTTGAGACATATTTCTAATAATTAAATGTTGTAGGGACATATGGCTACAAGCTAACGCATACCTCTGGGGCCTTACTTATTAGACTTCCTTATACCAAGCTTCTGCTTTGGAATAACTAAACCTGGTATAAATATATATACCCGCTGTAAGAAGAAGGTTACTTATAAAAATATTTACGACCTAGAATAACTGTGTTAAGCTTATTCCACCTTTTGACTTTTGACCATGCCACATTTTAAAGTAAATTTTTGAAACAGCTGGGTACGCATGAGCAGATACAAATGCTTATATCACATTTGTATTAATAACAAAAGAAAAGAAATATCGAGCGTAATAAACGAAATCCAAGTCGTTCAAAATCGAAATGAAATTTATTTTTTGATCTTTTATTTTATTGTTGTTGTGTTTTACGTGAACACATTTGATTTTTTTAATGAAAAAACAAACTATAATTAATCAGTATTTTCTGGGCGTCATGAGACTTAAATGAGAATATTCAATAATTACGCTATGCACAAATTGACATTGGTCATAAAAGCATTTACTTTCATATCTAAATATGCCATTGACAAAAGATTAGACGGTTCGATATATACATTTTTATTTCATAAATTTAAATGTAGATGATAAATCTTTTATGTCGAAATACTCCAAAATATAAAAAGGATAATTTCAAAAACAATTGCTTAGTAAATTTCATCTGGATATAGCGCACATTTTGTGATTATTTTTACGCGCATAAGCAATATTTCACTTTAGAATCTCTAGAAAAGAAAAAATATCGGATGTTTTCTAAATTATTTAAATTTGAGATGAACGCAATCCATTTTACAACAAAATGTGATAGATTACAGATAGCGGACTTATTCCAGTGCCATATCACGTCGGACCCAGATATAAGGGTGGAATAAGTTTCTATTGTCGCTATTCAAGCTTTGTACAGAGTACAACATTATGCGAGGTTTATAAGTTCTTATTTTACTATTATTCCTAGTCGTAATTTTATACCAGGTTTATAAGTAAGGCCCCAGAAGTTGCAGACCCTAGACCTCAAAAATAAATATTTACCTTTATAAAAGTATTCATTTTAATTTGTTAGTACAATAAGTAAGAAGATACTTCATTTTGGCAATGTAGGTCCTATACTGTTCCAAATATTCATCGTGTATTTATCGTATATTAATATGAAACAAAACAAACTTTCTTCGTCAAAAAAACTTCCAAAATGTATTCCTCGGTTTAGGATTTTTCAGTAGGGAATACAATATAAACAAATCATTTTACAGTAACCTATTTTTATAACCATGAAACACTTAATAAATAAATATGATTTGAAAATTAAAAGCAAGTAGTTTTAGAGCTAGATTTGTACCTACAAGTTTCTGATCGGGAGTCCGCGACAATCTGTCTCAACTATATATTATATTATCATCCTCATCATTCCTTTATCTACAGCTAATGATGCATAGATCACTACATTGATTCACTGATCGTAGTGTACATATGTCAATCTCAATCTTTTGACAGCAACGCAACAGCTAAATGATCAATGGCCAGTCTTACGCCCCAAGTGCTTTTCCACTGACTATTCTCTAAAATATGTGTATTCATAAAAAATCAGCCATTTATATAAATAATTGTAATCGCCGCTCAGCTGGAGATTTTTAAAAATTACCAGAAAACGAGTTCTTTTTTCAACTTCATCGATACCATGTTCATTTAAAAAATATTTTTTTTAGGCTATGTGTATTTAGTTTGATAGTCATACAAGGTAAACATAATAAATGAACATTATTTTTTTTAAATAATTTGAATAAAGTCTCCTTTTTCTCTGGAAAAATAATAAATTAGTTTTGTTTTATATTTCCACTATGCGCCGTTGCCAGGAAAAGGGTGAAACCAGGACCTCACAAATACACATATCTGTATAAGAGGAAGTGGACCAATTACTTCCGTTGATCTTTTTCGTGAGAAAAGCCATCAGATCAGAAGCACAAGAGTTTGGTTCTATTTTACGAGTTGAGTTTTATCCTTTCGTCGGGACACAGGAAAGGTTATAAAAAAGCTAGAACTCAAATGCAAATGGAATTCGCGCCTTTTCAAGAAGTTTGCGCCTTTTTAAAAATTGTTCGCCTTATTCCCCATTCTGTGGCGCGGGTAGTAGTGAGTACATTTAAAATAAAGACGTAGTTTTTCCAATTATTTATATATTGTCTGAACATAGTTCGGTGTGAGAGACGAAATTAAATCTCCAAAGCTCTCGGGTAATAATCTTGAAAAATAAATCAAATGGAAAAACGGTGGCTTAATAATGTAGTGGCTAGCGTTCGTCTAACAAACTTGAGATTTTGAGTTCGATTCCGGAAAAAACTGAAATGAAATTTTCGTTATTGAAGTCTTTCATTGTCCCTGGACTGGCATCTGAAACGTAAGACTGACACCTGGCTCATTTTACCTTCCTGTAACAGATTATCGAGATACGCTGCGTTTAATTTTACAACACGGTGCCCTATGCACCAAAAAGTGCGGGTAAGGGTTCGATGATTACGATTTTTATGAAATTTCATACAAAACATGGCTGACTTTGAGATTATTTTTTTTGTACTCGATAAAAAAGATTGTACATATTTTTTGGAACCATAAATTAATATTAACAAAAATAAGTTATATTACATATATACCTATTTTGCTATTAAATATGTTCTTATTTATTTGGGCAGATGAAGAATACAGTTCTGAGTGTGAAGTGGAATCAGAATCAATAAAAAAATTTACATGTTCATTGTGCATAAATGTCCTTCGTTCCAGAGTTTTTGGAAATACCCGCGTACTGAAAACTATTTACAACTCTTTCGTGCGCAGTAGACTCGAGAGTGGCTCGATGATTTGGGGGCTACAGTAACTGAGGACTCTTTTATGATAGAAAAAATCCAAAAGAAGTTTCTGAGTTATCTCTTCATGAGAGAGTGCAGGTATTATCCTTGGCTCTACCCGACCGAGTTTCTCCAGGGTAAGCTACAACAGTTTAGAGACTAGAAGGAATGTGTATTTGACCACACATTTTTATCGTTTGTTTCGTGGTATGGCCGATAATCCTGAGATCATGATGAACATTGGTTTGTATGTTCCTTACAATTACCCAAGACAGCGTCAGCTTAGATTGTTTCATATTCCGATATACAGGACCAGCCTGCCGATAGTTATGCCTGTTGGAAGGGCTACCGCTTTGCTGAACAACGCAAACGTCACTCTGGATATTGATATGTTGCATGTATCCGAAGGGGTTTTCCGGAGCTGTATTCTCCTACTACTTTGGTATGAGTCTCATCCGTGTATTTGTTTATTTTTTATAGTATGTACGTCTTGAATGTATGTTTGTAATGTAGATGTTATTTTTAAATAAATGAATTGAATTGAATTAAAATAAATTCTAACTTATTCCAAATTTCGTTTGTTTTCTTCTATTAAACTACTGCATCTTAAATATTAACTTCGTTGCTCTAACAGTGGTTTCAACAAAGTAAAACTAAAGTTTTAACCTTTCAACCCACAGAATATCTAACACATCGTAACCATTAAAATTTACTAACGTTTTCTCCTGTTTTCTCACCGTTGCTTACCGCGTTTCTTCGCGCTCTAATATTTCTTTACCGCAGATTTTTAGTACAAGGATCTGCATTTTCCCAAGTTAATAATCCAAGTTAATATTCAAGATTATATTTCAGTGGAAATATGATTAAACATGCTTTGTCGCTTTTTATAAATTTTGAAAGAAAGCAATTTTAAAACTTGATACTCTGAAAAAATTTTTTTTGTTACAAGCCTGATTCTATTGTCAGTAGATGTTTAGTACAAAACAGAATTTATCAAAATTATTCCTTGCCTATTATCTTTGTTACCCATTCTTTCCTTGACCCATCCGTATGGTACCTAGCTAACTTCAAGACCTAAGATTTACAAATATAAAATATTTGGATTTTTGACATTACAACACATTAAATAAAAATTCTAGGAGCACATAATTGGAAAAATTGTTATCTTAAGTTAATTAATAATTTTTAGAGAACTTTGTCATCTAGTGCGCCAATATTGAAAACAACCTCATCGCATCAAAGGTAGAACCATTCCTGTGCTTTCAGTTTGTAGATAGTTGCAGTCTTTGAGTTTTTTTCTGAGATAAATATTTCCATGAACATAGTGATTTAAAAAAACATTTTGATTTTTGAGGGCAAAACAATTTTGGCTTTATCTAAGATGGAACAAATATAGGAATGGCGTATCTATTAATCATACATCAGTAAGCGTCAAAGCATAAAAACATAAAGTACTTGTATATGAACCTGAGTTTACAGGCGAAATAATAATATATGTATTAAAAACAAAATTAGACTTCCATTTAGGAAAAAGGCAAAGTCACAAAATTCAATTTTATTTAAAGCAATTAAAAAGTATTACGAAATGGAAAAAAATATTTATGAAGAAAAAAAACATATCAAAATTTAAAATAATGGTCAAGACATATGTGATAAACAATTTATAAATTAAATATATTTTCAATGTTATTATTAGAACACACATAACAATATGTATGATATGTGTGTTTACTTTAAGATTTAAATAAAAAAAAATAAAAAAATTAAATTAAAAAAAACATTGACTTTGTGGACAAACATTTCTATAAATATTAGTAAATATTTAGATCTATGTTTATCTGTATTTTTGTCCAGAACACTTATTACCCTCACACACAAAATGATAACACATATTGAAGGTTCTATTAACAATTGCGAGTTTGTGAGACATTTAAAAATTGCTAATAAATTTTAAATGTAATACAAGCAACAACAAGGGCAGTAAAATATTTTAATTAAAAGAAAAATCCTCCCTCTGCTCACGGATAATAAGCCAGTCATCCCAAGGGGCATCGCTCTATCCGCTTTTGTTATTACTCATCGATTAAGTCTTTATCTCTAAGGAATTCACACAAAAAATGAAAACTCCCATTAGTCAACAAATAGGGGATGGTCACCAATAATAAACTCCGGGATTTGTAGTACCAGTACAACGCTATAAAACCATGTTTCATCCATCTTATATTTTTCAACTTGTCATTTCCATGTTAAAATAACATAAATCATATTTTTGGGCTGCTTAAGAAAAAATAAGCATCATCATCATCATCATTCCCTTTCCGCACCTTATGGTGCACTTTATTGGTACACCAATCGCAGCGTATCTTGATAATTTTTATTACATTCAGGTAAGAAGATCAGGTTATGCTTCAGATGGCAGTCCAGAGACTGAAATAGTCCAATGTAAAAACACCTTTTTGAATAAATATTTAATGTCAACCATGTCAGGAATCGAACCCGAGACCTCTTGAATAGTATACAAATATGCCAATCACTACACTACTAGATCCACTAAGCTGACGATAGTTAGCAATTACAAAAAATAAACATGTTGGACATAATTTTCATAATTTATTTTAGGATATTTTTTTGTTCATCTCAATTGTGAGAAAAAAAAATCTATCTTCCTTTAGTTTACATCAGAAACTTGTTTAAATTAAAATTTCGATTCGAAAATTTTGTGCAACAATTATTCGGAAAAAAATACATATCCTAACGCCCACTAAATAGTATTATGAGACGGTTAAAACACAAATAAAAAAAATTTATCACCTAAGCATTTTATCAAAATTCGTATAGGATATTCTGACAAAGTCAAAATGGTAAATGTTACACAGTGTATTAAATGATCCCCTTCCTCAGTTATATTAAAATGAAGGATTGATTTTGTTTTATTTAAAATGTTTTGTAAACATAAATAAATCACACACTTATCTTGTCACCTAATTAATAAATAAATTTCATTTTGCTTAAATTTTTTTTTAGTAGATTAATAATTTACTATGAACGCTCGTGTTTTTAGACCTATAAAAAATGTATAACAGCGCCAGTAATCTTTTATAACATAAGTGTTTACAGCATCCAAGAAAATTTTATTTATCAAGAATCATCTCCGTTTGTATAAATATATTTTTTATTGCTAGAACAAATTAATTTGCTCTAAAAAAATAAATTATATTTATAAATAATGAAATAAACGAAAAACAGAATATTCATACTTTTTTTTAAACATGTTCAATTTTTTTTATTTAATGCACAAAATACACAATTTTACATAGACACAATTATATGTTTTTTATGTCCCGACTTGTTAGAAAATTCCGTGTTAAGTCGGGACTCTTCGATATATAAATCAAAAATATTTATTGACATATTAAAACAATATACAGGTAATCAAAAAAAAATATGCAAAATAATCAAAACAATATGCAAAATATACAAAATAATAATAGAAAAATAAAAATAATAAAAATTTATAATACATGTCAAAAATGGAATCAAAAGTTATATAATAATACGTATGACAGTGATGACATACACATATACGATATACGTATATGGATAATAATGAAAACAGCAGCGATGTTATGCATTTATTCCCGAAGCAATCTCATACAGTGGTCTCTACCCCTCGATACAATCCGTTACAATAGACGTTGTTTTGGAGAACTTAATATGTTCATCCAAGACGTTGAACACTCTTGGAGTTATATATGAAAAGTGTCTCCGAGCAAACATCGTACGCGTTCTCGGTATTAAGTAGTTTAGGTTACGCGAAAACCTCGTACCTCAATAATAGGTTACTAATGAAGATAATTTAAATGTTCATGCAAAAATACTCATTTTCGTACAGAAATATCGATTTTACTTTATAGACCGTCGAAGATAACTCTTATCAACTTCCCATTGTAATCGGGGCCCAGATCATGCAACTTTACAGGTTACCCTACGAAGACCCGTAGTTTTTTTATCTTTTATATTTTGTTTAACCCGGCGTCAATGAACCTGGGAGTGAGACATTTGGCACATTTTTAATCGCTCACTGCAATATAATTGACAATGTTGCATCCCCTTTCATTCAGTAGCTGGATTACAAGACTAGAGTATCGATAGCTTGCATTGTTTTAGTAGTACCTTGCGCGTGGGCTGAGATTGATAAGTTCAAAGTTCTGTGCCTTGCACCCAGGTTCATAGTTTGGTGTAACATTCTCAGGCACATACAATACAGAAAAACATCCTAAAGTTTTGAAAAAATCTATGCTATCACCAAAATACTGTTCAATTAAAAAATTGTTTCTACCTTCGTATATTATTTCTAAGAATTAAGTTTTTATTTGAATCTTAGTTCATTTCGATGTATTTTTGAATTGATTTTCGAATAAACTTTTTTACACTCTCTTTTCCTCCAAGCTTCACAATTTACTGTGTTTTAATTTATGTTTAATAAAATAAAATAAATATCAATTTATATTTTTTTTATATTTTAAAAACAAAATGTATATTACAGTTTATCCGTCCAAGAAATAAAAAAATACAAAAGGATAGAAAATTTATTTTTAGTAATGGGTATCCCACATCTGGTTCATTCACCGCGTAGTGTAAAAAAGGTTCATTGTCGCCTGGTTAAAAGTATTTTTTTTTATAGTTACAAAAACACTGACTCTTAGATATTCACGGTGCGCTGTATTTTTACATGCTATGTATTTTAATACACTTTCGCACGTTTTTACATAAATTTTATTTCATGTGTGTGTATAACATATTCAATAAACGTGTCCTTTTCATATCTAAACGGTTTAATCTCAGTTAATATGCAGTTTATATTCCCGCGGCACTTTCGCCCGTATATTATGAGGAAGGGAGGTATACACACAAATTCCGTTGTCACGGTTACCAAATCTACCCTTTCCTATGGAAGCATGGCTAGACTCGGAAACTCTGGCCAAACTTAAAACTTTTCCCGCCAATCAATTCAAAATTCTTCAGGAAGGATAATTTCGGGTTATAAAAAATACTCTGTTATTTTTTTCAAGTAGTTTGAAGAGAACGGAAATCAGTAGTTGATTTAAAATTTACATTTACTGGAAATTCTCGAGAAGTTAGTAAGTGAATGTTTTGGATAAAATTAAATTCGTCAGACACTAACATCATAGCGTGATTAAATAAATAATTTATTTAACTTTTATTTCTGCGTAGCCTGGCATCAATAAACCTATTTTTCACTATGCTCGAATGAACCATATGTATGACACCCATAATTCGAAATTCATTTTACTCGTTTTATTTAATTTTTTTTGCCGAGTTTAAAAAAACATTTTTATATCAAATATCATATATCACTGAACTTTTTCATTCTACGCCACTTACCTATACCGATAAGCCCGCCTTCCACTCTTGTTACCTTTACCACCATTTTATCCTAAGACTATTGTCGTGTTCAAAACCTGTTTATTTTATTTTATGCATAACGTTAATGGTTGTTTGATAATACTTCATATCTTGTTTTTTTTTGCTAAACGAATTCTTTTTCCGTGTGTCAGACATAAAAGAATATGATCGTATTAAATCTAGAATATTCAATTTGAGTAGCCGCGGGACGCAATATACTCGGTGGCGCGCGAAGTTTGTGTTTTTTTAAAACGGCGCCATGAAGGCTAAAGGGGAACGCAGAGGATAAAAAATGGGCTCATTAGAAGGTAAGAAGCTAGAAATTTTTTTTCTTATAGTTTTCAGCCACAAATATACAGTGGTGGATGGAAGAGAGCTTTTTTTTGGAAGGAGCCTACTTACTCACACGCGCGCTTAATCGTCGCGTCGGCGTCGCCGTGAAGTGGGCTTTTCGTTTGAACTGAAACAAATCCTTCTTCAAATACCCCTTCACTCGGACAGTCACCGTATTATGACTTCCATATCAAAAATTGAAATCATCGACCACTACCTTTTTAAAGAAAACAGTCGTACAGTG
Organism: Micrasema longulum; assembly: GCF_059751315.1. Lineage (NCBI taxonomy): Eukaryota > Metazoa > Arthropoda > Insecta > Trichoptera > Brachycentridae > Micrasema > Micrasema longulum. The sequence goes on from NW_028277396.1 coordinate 683,263, forward strand.
AATGCATTTCATCATTTGACTATGATCCAGGATCGTTTTATGCCAGCTCTCGAAGCTAAAAAACTAGAAAACGTGTGGTTCCAACAAAATGGGGCAACAACTTTTTGTGAGAAACCTTCCCCAAGCGGCTCACCTCCCTGAGGGGGGACCTTTGCTGGCCCGCGCGCTTTTTTGATTTAGCCCTTTATATTTTTTTATCTGAAGTTTCCTGAAATCTCCTGTTAAAAGCAGTCAACATCAGACTTCCGATATCCTGGAGGACAAAATTCCGGACAAATAGCGAACATACCCGTCGCCGTCGCGAAAAAAATTCCCTAGTGTTAAGACCATGAAAGATGACATTTGCCTAATACCATCTTTCAAAACCATGTAATATTAAACTTTCTATATTGTGGTAAAGTGAGAAATCAAATAAATTAAGTTTTGAAATACTAAAAATGATTTATTTAAATTAAAAAAACACAAGTCCCATGCGCCACCCTGTACTGCAGATAATTATGCTAAAATGCCGCCGAAAAATGAGTGTTGCCACAAGTTATTCAATTTATCCTTTTTACTCTTGCTCGGAACCATTTATAAAAGTGATTGGTTTTGTATTATAAATTCTTTATTTGCATAATAGTCACGTTTTCCATTTAAATGTTTATTGCGTCACTCTGTTGGCTATTTTATAACATTCATACTGGTGATTTAAATTTTGATCCAATTTAATAAGACTGATTTTTTTTTCTAATCGAAAATAGAAGAGATGCTGGGTGAAAACGTTTATATTTTAAATTTAAATATCGTTTCGTAAATACGGTAAATAAAAAATATCTATTTTATCTTAAATTTATTGTAACTTACTAATATTTTTATCCGATGTATGCTAAAAATTCAAAAGATAATTCCTATATACGTATCGCACTTTTTTATTTGTATGCATCCAGGCGGATGTAAAATATAGTTTTGTGTGTGAAATAAAACCAGAACCCTGGACGGGTGTGGTTGAACTGTGGCTACTCTCATGTAGAGATCCTGAATGGAGAAATCGAATAAGGATTAGTCAACCTCAAAGTTTAGTGATTGACGCATTTGCATATCATGCGTGAGGTCCTGGGTTTTATTTCTGGAAGGGTCAACATGAAATATTTGTTAAAAATATGGTTTTACACTGCAATCTTTTACAACCTACGTACTTAGAATCCTTTCACTGTGACTTTTATTATATGGATGTCGTTTATAACCTTTAAATAAGCAGTGATACATGCGCGATTGTGTAATTTATCATTATTTAGCTTTTTTATACAAGTGAAACCGATTGGAAGGTCCGGTCTTTAAAACGGTTTCGGGTATGTGGAAGAAGTGATTTCAGTGTAATATTTTACTGTCCCTGACCAAGCGTATGACTGATCACCGTGCCTTTCCGTGACACATCGAGATACACTGCACGTACTTTTCAAATGCAGTACTTTATCCACCATCAGGTGCAGATAAGAGTTTAATGATGTTTTTTTTTTGGAATTCTTTTTTTTATATCATTCTTCTTAAAATGAGGTAAATATAATTATTTACAAAATTATCGACAAAAAAACATGCGTCTTAAAACCAACCAAATCAACTGATATGTCATGTTGATTTTTCTATTTTTTTTTTCATTAAATACTGCTTAGCTAAATTACAGTAAAACTCTGTTTATTCAAACTCCAGTTACCCATCCGGATCCAGACTATTATAAAAAAATAAAAAAAGGAAAAGTTTTTGATAAAATTTTATTGTGCAATTAATTTGCTGGACACATTTTAGTAAGTTTTTAACGTAATTCCAATTTGCTGTATTATGTCAAAAACAATAAAATCCGACACTCATAAATCAGAATAGTTAAGAGTTTTACTGTATATTGTTGTCTGTGTCCGGACGAACGAACAATGCAGTTTTTTGTGTCAAATAGAACTTAAACCCTTAACAAGTCTTTTAAGCTCAATTACTACTCTTAGGCAACCTTGGAAAACCTCCATGGGTGCAATGATGATTGAACTATATTATGAGAGTGAAAAAAACGACACACATACATCTAATAATAATAAAAAATACATAACAAAATAACATGGTCAATTAAATACGTATTTCGAATGGTTACCATCTAGTAAAATTAAACAAAGAAACAATTTTAAGAAACCGTTATATTTAACAGTGGAATAGAGGATACAATATTGCAGCTTTTGCAGTTACTGGCATTTGAATCGACTTTCTCACTGAACAAGTATTTCACTACTTCGATTTCATCTAGGTGCCTGGTACAAACAGCACAACCTGATTTGATTGGAAATGTCTGGCTTGCATTTTCATCAGAAAAACGCGGATTACTTTCGACTCGCGATTGTTAATATACTTTGTTCACGATTTCATCAAATGGCGAAATATAAAAGACGCTTTTAGGACTGACAAACAATGAATCTTGATTTATTTAACGACATCTTTTTAATTGAATAAGTTATTTTGTTGTATATTTTGTATTTATTTGAGTATTTTGTAAAATTATATAAAAATTTATGTTTTTTCTCTATAATGACATTTTTCAATGTTTTTATTCATTATTGTTGTACAATACAATTAAAATGGATAGTTGAGGTGGGTTGCGCACGGATTGATGAGTGGATCAAGCCAAATAGGTTAAATGTGTGTACGGTGTATGAAATTTATTCTACTGGTCTGTATAAATTGGTGGTGTGTTTTATGATTATTTGAGTTTTTTTATTGTTTATTATGTTAATGATAATTAGGTTAATTGGATTAATTACATTTCTTTTATTGTTATTATAACGTTTACTTTGTTAAATAGCTAATCTTAGGCATGTTTCACATTTTGTAAAATGTTTCCCTCGGCACGGGACACCGGCACGGTAAAAAAAAAGAATACAAACAATGTAAAAAAAAAAAAAAACAAATAAATAAATTCTATTTTGCTTTAAATTACTGATTTTACTGTTTGTTATTATATTCTATATTTTATGTTTGATTTAAAGATGGTTTTGCTTATTGTTTGTATTTTATGTATTTTTAATAGTTTTAAACTTGTACTAAAAAAAAGGCTTCATCAATTAATTTACATTTTTTCTTAAAAATATTTTTGGTAATTTACTTTTTTGTCTCTTTTTTCATCATTATATAGTCTTATCTCGTATAAGATTACTATTGGTATTTAAAAATAAATAATTAACAATGTTTCAATTAATTATTACAAAATTTAAAGTAACGTTTATAGTTAATAATTAGTTTTCAAAAAATTATCTAAAAGAAATGCTTTTTGTTCCTTTATGTTGCGTTGTCGTTGTTATTTTTATTTATTAAAATTTTTTATGATAGTTGTAAAATTATTACCAGCAATTTATTCAAATATTTTTTTTTTGTTTTTTTTTGTAAACTTATAGGTTTGTTTTATAAATTCAGCTATACTTTAAAAAAAAAATTGTATTGTAATCCAAAGTGTCCGAACAAATTTAGTATTATATTATGTTTAAATTTTATAAAACATTTCAGCTCAATACAGGTTTCTACCTAAAGAGCTGAAATATGTACAACTAAATGTAACTCAATTCCTGTGTTTGAAAATAAATAAATAAATATAAAAAAAACATAAGAGTAGAATGTTTTCATATTAATACTAAGTGTCATATAGTGGGGTTAGTATATATCTAACATGGCTTGGCCAGTTGTAAAATGGACATTTTATGTGAATAAAATAAAGAACACTTTTATATTAATACTTATTTATATCAGAGTTATATCTTACGGTATTCTACTGTGGAAAAATGCTGCAGATATTGATTCTGTTTTTGTGCTGAAAAAAAGAGCTGTTCTAGCAATTTACTCAGATTTAAATGAATTTAATGTATTAAAGGTCACGTGTCAATATATTTATAAACTCTTTTAATGTGTACACAAAAATATTAATGATTTTTTGAGAACAAGAGATTTTTATGGGTTCAACACGAAAACTAAAGATAAGCTTGTCGTGCTCAACACAAAACTGAAAAAAATATATATTATTTTGCGTCAAACCTGCATACGATTCTACGACAAGGTGTTTCTTGAAATTTTAACTTAGCCAGCAAAAAAAAAAGAGTATTTTCTCAAGCACATGTTGTTTGAAAGAGCTACTATAGTGTCGACGAAGATTTTCAGTGTCCTTTCGGACAGCTTGGCATAAGATTCGTATTTATTGATTCAAGATTATTGATTTTTATTGTGATTTTGATTTGAATTTCTTCGTTTCCTGAGTTTGATTTACTAATTATTCAATTATTGTATTCTAAAGTTGTTATTTATTGACGTTCATAGATGATTTAATGAATCCTATGGAAAAAATATACTATATATAAATTAAACTAAACTAATACTAAAATTGTATCTTTCGAAAAGAACTGGGATTGCGGTTAGGAGTAGCAGGCGCCACATCCAACAGAATGAAGGTTGTCTGAAGATTAGATATTTACTCAGTGAAAACCAAATGCCACCCATATTACGCCTGCATAACACCTATTCTCCTCTACGGATGCGAATCGTAGCACCTCACAAGGGCCCAAAATAGCAAAATTCTTAGTTCTGAGAATAGGTGTCTCAGAAGAATCTTAGGTGTGCGGTGGTTTGACTTTGTGAGGAATAAGGTAGTAAGAGAACAGACGCAGCAAACTCCGGTGACAACTGTCGGCGGAGGTGATACGGTTGTCATATACTGCGGATACCTCGTCAGGTTCTCGACGTCCTGGACGTCCACTGCTGACAGTTCACCGGCAGTTTATGTCAGAACCTCGGGACGAGAACCTGACTTGGGAGGACGCAAAGGAGTTGGCGGCCGACAGAGATGCATGGAGCCTTTTTGTGGATACTTCCAGCTAGGGAGTGGATATGGAATGATGATTACTAAAAGACGTAGAAAACTAGAGTAATTACTTTTTTATTTTTTTATAAGCCCTTATAGATTACATTCATTTAACAAAATATTTTTTATATTTTAAATTTATATTCCACTGTTAGTGATAATATTTTTAACATCATTTGTAAAGGTTGTCTGAGTCTTCTGTTTAGTTTTATCTGGTAGTTAATTGTATTATTTTAGTGTATTCAAAACCGAGTTGTGGTCCCGTGGTAGCAAAGTGGACTCACGGGCCAAAAGTCCAAATTTCAAATCCCACTCTACCACAACTCGATTTCCATTTTTCCGGCACAAGTTATTTACGACTTTTAGGAAATGGTCTGAAAGTTTAAATATTTGAGTAAATAATAAATACTCAAGTTATTACTTTAAAAAAAAATATATATATATATATTTATATATCAGTCACTAGTTTATTAGTCTTGACTAACTTTGTTCTGATATTCTCATATTGTGTCCATAATAACTAAATGTTTTTCAAGTTTCAGTTCTTCGTGTACAATTACATCAGTGGCTAATTTATAAACATATTTTAGAAATTTATAGGTGTTTTTGAAAAAAAAAAGATTTATTGTTTAATATTATAACAAAAATGTGCTTACTTTTTGACCGGCAGATTTCGTCTTTTGAAATTTAGACTAAACTCAGATATAGTAACATAATACAACATAGATGAAGAACATTTAAGAGAAGGTAATATAGAAGTCTAGGCATCTACAGGGCTTATGACCTGTCAATAGCTGGTGTAAGTGGCCACTTTACGCACTGCGTAACATTTACCATTCTGCCTATATTTGAACATCTATATTCCTTCAATTCTTTCATCTGTTGATGTTTGTGAAGTTAAAGAGCTAAAACCTTTATTTATGCAAACATCAACAGATGAAAGAATTGAAGGAATATGGATGTTCAAATATAGGCAGAATGGTGACTGTTACACAGTGTGCAAATTGGCCACTTAAACCAGCCATTGAGAGGTCATAAGCCCTGTAGATGCCTAGACTTCTATATTACCTTCTCTTAAATGTTCTTCATCTCTGTTGTTATATGTTAATATAAACAGCTCTCCAGGGAGTTGAATCCAGTTCTTGTCTACAAAAATTTGGACAAACTCAAAATATTGCTCAGATATAGTGACTAAAGTTTAGACTAAACTTAGATACTTATAAGAAAAACAAAATATTGTTCTAAAGATTTGAATAGAAATATCATTGAAGAAAAAAATAAATCAAAGTTTATGAAAATAAGTAAAAGCATATTTAATCACACAAACTTTTTGGAATTTTTCCGTTATTCTACAGAAGATTTAATCATGTTTTCAAAAATAATCGTTTAAAATATTTAAAAATTTTTTTGGAAGAATATTTTAGTGTTACTAAATATTAGTATATTACCACTGGCTGACTTGTTATGTCTACCGGTTTCGAGGCATACCCGTCTCTTCATCAGGACGGTCACTACACTTACATGCAAATACTAAAGAACGCTTTCACCTTCACCGTGGTATACAAAGTATTAACGAAAAATACATTCATTACGTGCAGTTATAGTGCGATGGAATCAACACCACGTCTGAACATGCACGAAAAATTATGTTATTAATATTGATTGAAAGTGTATTTTTCTATGTTCACGTTCGTGTAATGAGTGCCCTGACAAAGTGACGGGTACGTCTCGAAACTGGTCGACATATACAGTCGGTAAGTGGTTATAGAGTGATATTTACTAACATTCATGTATATGTTTAACTAGTTAATGCTTTAAACATAAATAATATGTAAGTATTTCTTTATTGTTTAACTCGAAGTCCTATATATTTATCGTGTTTATGAATTCAATTCAATTTATTTATTTTAAATATAACATATACATTACAAAAATATATTCAATACGTACACATTATAAAAAAGAAAAAAAAATACACGAAAGAGACTCATTTCAAAGTAGTAGAAAAATCCTGCTCCGGAAAACCCCTTCGGATACATGGAACAGAATGGAAATGAATATATTGTACACCATCATTTTATTGTCTTTGTTTGGCTTTGCTACATAGTTTAACGTTATTTTTATTCAGTTTCTTGAATATATGTTTCTTCATGTAACTGTTGTTATTGGCTTAGGCCGTATTAACAATAAATAAATAAAGAGTTTCGTTGTATAAAATTGTGTAAAGAGTTCTTTAATTGCTGTTAGATAAATGATGCACTGACTTTAATATTTATTTATATAAATATACTTATTTCATTATTTTAAAAATATACATCTAAATACATACGTTAATGAGTTCATTACTTTTGCATTTTTATATTCATATGCGCACATCCTCTAAACAAGAAAACTTTTCAGCGTCTAATTTCGCTGCAAACCGTTACTCTTTTCGTATTTAATTTGTATAAATCCCGTCTCGAAGTGATCAACAGCAGTTAGTCTGGCAGTAGTGCATTACTTTCTATTAGTGATACCGCTGAAGAACTTTAGTCGTTTGCATAATAAACGCACGACTCAAGAGCTGCATTTACGTTTTTGTAAGCAATTAGTTGCTACTGAAATACAGAATAAGACTGCTTTGAATTGGCTAGTACACTTCAAACCCCTTCTCCAACTATTGTACAAAGAAAGCTATGAAGGGTTAATTAAAGCTTCAAAAAACAATATTACATCATTTAAAATTGTTGCAACAGAGAGAGAAAACATTTTTGAAATTGGAAATATTTTAGTCTAGGCATTTACAGGGCTTATGACCTGTCATTGGCTGGTTTAAGTCGCCACTTTACACACTGTGTAACATTCACCATTCTGCCCATGTTTGAACATCCACATTTTTTCAACTCTTCCACCTGTTGACGTTTGTGAAGTAAAAGTGCTGAAACCTTTATCATGTGGGTGAGATTCAACATGCTGAACCAAATCACCTACTAGGCAACGCGTGAAAACATTTTTTTTTTTTTTTATACTTCATCTTTCACCAGGTAGTTAATTCAACAATGTTTTGGAAATGTCCAAATGCTTGCAGACTGGCTGGATTTTCTCCCTAAGAAGTTTTTCACATTTAAATTTGTTACAACAGAAAAGGAAAACATTTTTGAGAAGGGGAATATGTGAGTCTAGGCATTTAGCTAGTCTGCAAGCATTTGGACAAACTAAAAACATTGTTAAATATTACATCAGTTTAAATTTCATCATCATTCCCTTTCCGCACCTAATGGTGAATAGGGCACTGCATTGGTACCCCAATCGCAGTGCATCTTGATCATGTTTGTTGGATGGAGGTAGGATGATCAGTCTTACGCTTCGGGCACCAGTCTAGGGACTATAAAGTATTCTAGTGCTAAAACACATTTTTACATTAATATTTCACGTCAACCATGTCGGGAATCAAACTCGAGACTACACTACAAGGCTGATATTACATTTACTGGTGTAGATATTTTTGTGTTTCTGGTATTATTTTTTTTTATATAATACAAAAACCTACTAAGTTTATATGTCGATATAAATATTTGTAGTTTTTTTATAGCATATTGTGGTCAAAAATGTTTTAAGTATTCCCAAATGTTTGAAGATAGGCTGTATTTCCTTCCTAAGTATTTATTTATGATGGGCAGATATACACAGTGTCTAAAGTGGCCACTTTAACCAGCCAATATCAGGTCCCAAGCCCTGTAAATCCCCAGACTTCCATATTCCCTTCTCAAAAATGTTTTTCCTCTCTATTGCAACAAATCGGTATATTATAGTCAAATGGTCAACGCGTTTGCCTGCCATGCAAGAGATCCGGGGTTAGATTTCTATGGTTTTCTTTATTATTATGGATAACTTTAAAGTACTATTTATGTGAAAATAACTTCAAGGGTGCTGTACAATAAGTATCCCAACACGTTTGGGATCCTAGTTCCACGATTCCAATAACGATAGAATTTAATAGGTGATAAGACCTAAATAACAGCACGTCTTGCAGCTACGGATCGCGCAAATTTTGTTAGCATTGCCAAGATAGTCGATTTTTTTACCCGGCTTTCTATTAATGAACCTTAATGTAATTTAAACGGTATTAATTTACTTAATTACTTAATGAGTATTAAATGTTTATTTTTAGTAGTTTTACCTAATAAAAGTACCTGTTTTTTTTTGTCCAGTCTGTAAAATTTATGTTGTAAAATATAACATAACATAACACAAAATTATCTTATACTTGTGTATATTGTTCACGGTCTTGAAAATTTTACGGAGCCACTTTACGCATGCGCGCGTACGAGATGTTGGGTAGAGGGGGGACTTTTGGACTCAGTACGAAGTATACAAAAATTGTTCTACGTTCTACTTCTGGTATATCATAATTATATGGTCTTAGATACAAAATAAGAAAAAAAAAATTTTGAAAATGAATTATGATGCTCGTTCCAGAAGTATAGACAAATTATAAAAATATGTATGTTTTTAATAAAAACTGTATGTAATGTCGAACCTCTTTATTTTTTCTCGTCATTAAAAAATAAATCAATCAATTTGTCCCGCGGCTAGAATTCCGGACTTACGTATCAATGGTTTTTAGTTCACACCCTGCTCTACCACAACTAAATGACCATATTTTTCTGTAAAGAGTTATGTACAATAGAGTGGGCCGATGATGTATGGGGTTTTTTATTTTTTTAGATATCAAAGTGAAAGGGGTCTAAAAAGTTGCATTTTGGATCACATTGAAAGTAAACATTATTAAAAAAAATATTTCATACTACTTTTGGCCTTTAACCGAGGTTTGAAGTTTATCACTGTCTAAACATTTTGTTAATAATCTTTATTGATAAAATTATTTTGTGTTAGTAAAGAAATAACTTAATCACATTACAAATTCGAACGCGTTTTAAAACTACCGAAATGGAAAAAGTTTACACTCCGCGGAACTAATTCCGTCGAGCGCCTGGCTAATATTGACGAAAACAATGGCCTATTAAAACAATGCTACCCATTTATTTCAAAACAAAGTGCAACTCACGCCCTTAGATGCTTATTTAAAAAGATTTAATGCACATTTTGACATTTAATTTGACTGATTTTTTTACTTAAATACGAAATGACAGCCGGTTTACTTTGCGTTGACTTTTTCGAAAACTTCAAGCTCTGGTTAAGGGCCAAAAGTAGTATCGAATATTTTTTTTAAATATTTTTGCATTTTGAGTAATCCAAAATGCAACTTTTTAGACCCTTTTTATTTCAAAATTCGGAAAAAAAATTATCAGCCCATCCTAATGTACAACTCGTTGAAAAAAATTGAAATATTAGGGTTAATTGTGAGAACCTAAATAATCGTAATTTCTAAAAAATAAATTGAAATAAGTTTGCGAGTAGCTCAGAACAGAAAATGAAATAAAAATACAAATAACAACTTTAATGGAAAAGTTCAATTCAAGCTTGTTTGAAAGTTTCAAATTTACGAATTAGCACTCAGTTGGTGGATAAAGTTTTCCAGCAGGAACAAACAATAATGTACTAGGATTTTAAAATGAAATACTCTTAAATGTTTAAGATATAAGAATGTTCTCCAGTAGATTTTCTGTAGCGGAAAAATTATACCAGTTTGTTTTATGTATTTATTTTGAAAAAGAAGCGGTATAAAAATACGTTGTTGCAATTGGTATTTTTTCGGTGTGAGGAAATATGACTACATATCTGGTTATGAAGGCAACTGAAATAGCTCAAAATTAGGCAGCAAAGATACCGTCACACTCAGTACGGTGTACTTTATAGTGCTAACACTCTTTCATACCTCCGTTAAACGTCTACCAGTTAATTGTTAACCTTTTCGATCTTATTCTCCAAGTACCATTTTGATTTTCATCCACAATTCTCCCTTTTTTTCTACTCGTATAGTGCCCATGTGGCTTGACACTTAAATCATCTCCCATCCACTATTAATGATGTTTCTACAGTTTGCCTGTTAAAATCACGCCTGAATAAAGAAATCCTTATTCTTCCTTAATTTTATCCCTTATCCTCTCTCTTTTTATCATAATCATCATCTCTTCCACACCTAATGGTGCATAGGGTACTGCATCGATAAACGAATCAGCTAATCTTGATATTTTTTTTTAAATGAAGGTAATATGATCAATTTTATGCGTCAAGAGCTAGTCCAGGACTAAAATATAACAGTAACATATTTTAAAAATAAATATTTCACATAAACCATGCCAGAAATCAAACCCGAGGTCTCTTGCGTTGTATAAAAATAAGCTGATCACTACACCACGAGGCCAACAATCCTGCCTTTTAAAATACATAATAATAATTATTAAAAAGTGATTGAAACAGCTTTTCACGTTCATCCACTTTTTTTAGGCGGTATTATTTTTTTTTATTTCTAAAATACAAAATTCGGGAATGCAGATTTCCCGCGAAATTTTTTTTTAGATAAAGCAGGTACGTCATTGTTTTTTTTTTTGAGAAAATATTTTTCTACCACTCTAAAATTCATATAAACCTTGCTTGTATATTCAATTCTCTCAATCAAAACAAAATTGTTTAAATCTTATATGTTTTGATATCTTCAATCTCATTTTATTTCACCAGAGATGTGTGCAAAATAAATACAGTTTTCTCAGAGTTTAATGCAGTAAATGAAAGTTTCAGTTTGTGACAAAGAAAATTTAGCATGGTGTGGGCTTTCTCAGGCGTACATTTTCTGCTGCCATTTCATAGTTTAACCAGCAATTCCATTTTTATTAATAAAAAAAAATTAAACACTATGCCCTAAAATAAACCCCTATATTACTGTCACCTGAATTAAAAGACTGATCTAACATTTATGTAACAAAAATAATTATAAAGATACGCTTCAATTGGTGTACCAGAGCAGAAAGGGATGATGATTTGTCTTTGTGTTTGATGAGTATTTTGTTCAAGGTAAAAACAAATTAAAATAGTACATGTTTTTGATTTTCATCTTATTATTTTTAAAAAACTTTAATTCAATTGCTTAAAAAATACGATTAGAAATTACTATTTTATTTATTATATTTCAAATAAATTTATAACAAGTAATCATTAGAAAAACTTTTAATCTATTATAAATAAATATGTTCACAGTTTATTTTGTGTTGTAGCTTATAATGTTGTGAATTATGATTTTTTAGTACTAAAATCAAAGTTGTTTTTTTTTAAAAAAGAAGAAACATTTGTGTTCTTATAATTGAACGTGGTTATATAGAGAACAGGCAGTCAACTATAAAAAAAAATGGATATTGGTGTTATCAGGTGCAGTAAGGTCAATTCTATATTCTGCTAAAAACAACCTGACCGTTTTCATACAAAAATTATAATAATCACCTTCTGAAAATAGTGTCGATCGCAAAAATGGCATTTTACAATTTGCAGAAAACACCCACAACACTAGGAAAATCTAACTGAACTTTAACAATCTTTAAAACTGGTCAAATACATAATTAGATTCTTGTTTGTAATATAAAAATACTAATGTATTCATTATTTATCATTTGTCAAAGTCAAAAACATTCCAACTGTTGTGTAGATTTGATTATTCACTATTTTCACAAAGAAGCTATTATCTCAGATTCACTATTCTATGGCTGGCTGCTTTCTGCTTAACTACGTTGGATTTTCCTAAAATTTTCCGTTGGGGGCCATTTTCAACGAGTTGTAAATAAACTCACTATTAGAAAATGAGAACCAAGTTGTGGTAGAGCAGGATGTGAACCTTGAACCTCTGATCTAAGCCACTGAACCACAACCCGGTTTAAATATATTCCTTTTGCTTTGATATTGTAAAATAAAGATTTTTACTAACGTTATTTGAAGCTACCTTAAAAACCACCACTCACATGTGATATGTAAGAGCGTGATTTAACATAAAACATTAATTTCAATTAAACAAACACACAAAAAAAACCATGACGCCATTTCATCATAGGGGTAAGCCAAGAGGATAAAACGCCATATTACTCAGTATTTGCAAACAGACCTCGCTTCCTCTACATTCATACATCTTCTCATGCACGCACGCTGATTATTCCGACTAAAGACACGTCTGTCTCAAGTATTTGTTTTTTTTTAGAAAATAAATATTTGCGTTTTTATGATTTACCCTGATATTTAATTTTGAGGGCCATTTTCAACGAGTTGTAAATAACTCACTATTAGAAAATGGGAATCGAGTTAGGGTAGAGTGGGATTCGAACCACAGACCATTGGTCCGTGAGTCCGAGACAATAGCCACAGGACCACAACCCGATCTAAATATGGTCATGCCATGACTTTCGCGGCCTTCCTCGTTTCCTGCATCCAATTGACATTTGCATCGTAAATCGTTTCAGCCGTTCTATTTTTTAATCACGGAAGTTTTCGTGGTGCTATTTTTTTTAAATGAGGATCACTAAAACTTCCGAAACTTTTCGAAGTATAATTAAACATCCTAATATATTTTTTTTTTAGTTACCTACCTACCTACTATTTATGTGTGCAGCTATTGCAATGCTATAAAATAGCACCCTTCATACTGCAACTCTTCAATACGTACGTTTGATGGAAAAACATATCCACGACTGAAAGTTTTTTTTACGATCACACAAAGGAAAAGATCGGAATTCAAGTGAAAACTTTGTTTTATTTTAAGCTCTCTACAATTTTTGCACAACTGTTTTCTTTATATTGTCATATAAATAATCAATAAATTATTTAATAAAACTTATAAATACGAATAAAAATTTAATCTTTTTAGAGCAAATAACAACTGTATTCCAATGTTTGTTTTTTTAATCAGTAACCTTGCAGATAAAGCTCGTTTTGCTTCAAAGAGTAAGAAAATCAATAGATTTTTTAAAATGACTAACGCAAGAAACCAAAATTTCAAAAGTGTTATAATTTTTTTACAATATTTGAGTTTGTCCAAATGTTTGTACGCAAAAGACTGGATTTCACCCTCTCGGGAGTAATTAAGATTAATGAATTGCAAAAGGGATGAAAAATACCTTAAATAAGGAAATATTGAAGTCTAGGCATTTACAGGGCTTGCGACCTGTCATTGGCTGGTTTAAGTCGCCACTTTACACACTGTGTAACATTCACCATTTGCCTATGTTTGTACATCCATATTTCTTCAATTCTTACATTTGTTGATTTGAGTGAAATTAAAGAGCTGAGCTATTGTTATGAAGAGATTCATCTGACTAAATTATTTCACATACTAGGCAACGCCTTAAAACTATTTTACAATTTTTAAACTTCTTTTTGGGCCAGTTGGTTTTATGGCTAGTTGGCAAAATGGTGAATGTTACACAGTATATAAAGTGGCCACTTTAACCAGCCAATGACAGGTCACAAGCCTTGTAAATGCCAAGACTTCCATATTCTCCAATTTAAGGTATTCTTTATCCCTGTTGTAATTTGTTAATTATTATTATTATTATTATTATTATGGATAACTTATATAGCGCCATTTTCGTAACAAAATACCTCAAGGGCGCTTTACATAGTGATTCTTTTAATTTGTAATTTAATTAAAATAATTTACTTTGTTGTCACATGCTACGGATTTATTTAAATGATTTAGAGAACAAGTGGGCTTTAAGTTTTTTCCGAAACAAATTAATGTTATCATTTTCATTTCAATCATTATTACTGATGACTTTATACAAATTGGAGTGATTTTTTTTTTCAATTTTTAAAATATCAAATTAAAAATTATAAAGATATTATTTATTTTAAACTTTAAAAAAACGCATCAGCGTACATATTATTGAAAAAAATTACCATTTTATTAATTAATTTACTCTTTTTTTTGCACCACAACAGGCCTCGAGGCCCAATCACAGTGGTGAATTAAAGCACAAAACACCCAGGCCTGAAAAAAATGACAATTTAATTTTTGTTTTCCCACCGGGAATCGAATCCAGAACCTTCCGTGTGTGAATCAAGTGCTTTAACCACTACACCACGAAGGCCGGTCAGATGAATCGTCGCATTTTCAGTCAGATGAATCTCTTCACAACAATAAAGGTTTCAGCTCTTTAACTTCACTTAAATCAACAGATGTAAGAATTGAAGAAATATGGATGTTCAAACATAGACAAAATGGTGAATGTTACACAATGTGTAAAGTGGCCACTTAAACCAGCCAATGACAAGTCATAAGCTCTGTAAATGCCTTGACTTCCATATTCCCTTATTTAAGATATTCTCCATCCCTGTTGTAATTTGTTAATTTCAATTAATTTTATTTTATATTCGTCTCTGTTATGTTAAAATAAGTATTATAATTTTAAATGAAATTCTTATAAAACAATGTGCGTGCACAAAAAACAAAGAATTACACAAAACGCCACGGGTGACAGAAGATTGAGATGGATCTGCAAAATTTGGACAGAAAACATATTGGACATATAAGGGGAAACAATAATATGAAGAAGGGCCATGGGGATGGAAATCCTCGGATAAAGGGGCTTGACAATGTCTCAGTTGATTTAAAAGGACATCAAAAGAGGGACAGTGATCCTGAGTCTACAAGGGGAAAACAAATGGTCTTAATGCACAAGACGTTTTATTATTTTTGTTCATTTTAACCTCACAAACAAAAGACCGACATTTTAGGAAGAGAATATAACTACTTCATTCGAGTGACTACATGATCGTAACTTTGCTGTATTAACAAATATCTAATTTAAAAAATATTGTTTTGAATATTTGTAGCACTAATTTTGTAGATCATTGTTATATTTTAGAGATATATAAATAAAATTATTTTGTATTAAGTTTTTATTTGAAGCACTAACTGTGTGGTTATTGATTATAATGAAATAAAGAAAACAGCTTTGTTTTTAACCACTAATTTTTATTTTTCACCGATAGTATTTAGTGAACATGATAAAAATGAAAAAGGAATCAATTCATTAGTTACGTAAACCTTGACAAAGAAGCTTGTTTGCTTTGAAACCGGTCGGTGAAAAATAAAAATTAGTGGTTAAAAACAAAGTTGTTTTCTTTATTTTATTGAAAATTATTTTGTTTTATAAACCACTTTTTATTGACATAACCGGCTGGTTTCTTAAATACTCTAACGTT
Organism: Micrasema longulum; assembly: GCF_059751315.1. Taxonomy (NCBI): domain Eukaryota; kingdom Metazoa; phylum Arthropoda; class Insecta; order Trichoptera; family Brachycentridae; genus Micrasema; species Micrasema longulum. Next base: position 699,248 of record NW_028277396.1, read on the forward strand.
TATTAAATATCCCAATGTCCAAAAATAACTCGCTGTTAAAACTCAACACGATCAAAACCATTGCTTTTAATAATAGGTATAACCCAAATAGTAGATAATATTTTAAACAAAAAACAAAAACCAAACGTTCATTGTTAATATCTGTATTCAAAAAACCGATTTAAATGACGATAAATGATTGATGAGATTATTGTACATTAACAACTCAAGCAACCAAATTTTAAAAGACTTGCCCAGCGATGTAAGATCGGCACTCTACACAAATAATAAAATGGGAAATTTTATTTAAAATACAAAAGATAAAACAAATAAATTAGATAAATCAGGGGTGTACAAACTTACTTGCCATAATTGCAAAGCTTTTCATTTATAAAAAACTTTTTTAAAGCGATTATTTAAAATAAGAATCAGAAAATACATTAGATGTCTCAACAAGAACAATTATCTGGAATTTATCGAATATATTTTAATAAATAACCACTTCCTTTATTTTTAATATGAAATCGAAATATTACGCAAAAATAATAAAACTAATCAATTAAGTAATTTGCATCTTCTTTAATTAAAAAAAGCAGTCAAACAAAATGTTTAAATTATGAATAATCAATTAAACTTAAGTCAAACCCCTATTTTTAGAACTATCCCTTAAAATTCTAACCCCACCTTAATTACAATTATTCCTTTATCTACCTATATCCCCTCCATAAACACAATTACCCTCTCCTCTATCCTTATTGACTCCCACAAATCTGTTCACTGTTTATTTTACATAAGTATTTTTAGTTTTTATATAACCCCGAAGAGAGTAACGTGTAGTTAAAACAAAGTATCTGAAAAATATCTGAATATAGTAAAGGCATGGCAAGATACTAATTACTTAACTCTTAATAAATCTAAAACCAACTTTATTCCATTTAACATCAGTTCTAGAAACTATTCACAAAATGCTTATTTCAACATCAAACTACATAATGATAATTGTCTTCAAAGTGCTCATTGTAATTGCCCAATGCTGGATAGGACAGACAGTGTCGAATACTTAGGAGTTATTATTAATATAAATTTAAAGTGGAAACAGCAGATTGAAAATGTTACTAATAAACTTTAGAGATTAACGTATATATTCAAAACAATTCGAAATATAATTAATGTACAGGAACTTTCAAAGATTTATTTTGCATTGTGCCAATCAATTTTGGAGTATGGTATAATCGGTTGGGGTGGTGCGAGTGACACAGTTTTAAATAGTGTATTTGTTGCACAAAAATCCATCATTAAAATAATACTCGAGAGTCCCGATACAGACATCTACTGAAAAAATATTCCATAAATCACAACTTATGACACCAAAACAATTATACGCTAAAACAATACTCACTTATAGATTCAAAAACCACTCTTTCTCAAATGAAAGACATAACCCCCACAATACATCACATACAAATAATATAATCACTTGATCCTTAACACATAGACAACTTAAAAAAATACAAACTAATACCACTTTCGGACAAAGGGATTTTGAGTATTATTCAATTAAAATCTATAACCTACATCCACTATCTATTAAAGCAATTAGTAATGAGAAAATGTTTAAAAAGGCTATTAAAAATGGATAGTGGAGCTAGGTAGAAGTAAAATGGATTGTCTCATTCGCCCATACCAAAACTGAATCAACTGCTCCACAACTGTCTAGCTTATAGGTTTTTGTTATTTTCATTGTGTGTTTTGTAATATAAATAATATAGATGTACATAAATACCATGTTTTTAAAACTGTCTGAATATTTATTAATTATGTCTGTTTTTTAAGTTAGACTTCTTTGTTTATTCTCAAATGTAATTTTAAAAAACTAAACTGTTTAAGTGTCCTCGGCACGGGAAACCCCAGTGAGGTCACATTATTTTTATTATTTGTTATAGTTTGTAAGCGAAAAATATGAATATATAAATATTTTTAAAAAAGTTATGTTCTTTAAATTTATTTAGTTTTTTAAATATTTTTCTATTAGAAGTGATTGTTGATCGAATATAAATAAACGTAGTTTCATATTTCCTTATATAATATTGATAAATATTTTTTTAATTTTCAATCACATCAATTTAACTAGTTCATTATCATTACTCTTTTTACTCAGTGCTGCAAAGGGTGTTGATAAATCAAATGCAGCGTACTTTGATCACCTGTAACGTGAAGGTAAGGTGATCATCGTGCAGTTATTTTTGAAAAGTCTGTTGGTGATTTTCAGAAAATTGTTAATAAACTGCAGGAAAACTCAACTTGTCTGCGTCCTAATATTAATACAAAAAAGCAACAAATTTGTCCGGACCCTAATCCGCCTCTCGATAATAATAGACAGATGATTGAGAAAGTTGACAGCTTTAAATACTTGGGAATCCACATAACTGAGGATAGAAGCATACAAAAAGTATGTAAAGTAAAGTATTAGTATAGTAATGTATAGGTATTTAAAAAAAATAAAAATATTTTTTTTTTTTAAATCATGTATAAAATCATGTACAAAGTGTTATACAAGTTTAATACGTTAAATTACATTCCCATGAGTTTCAACAACTCAATTGGGGACGTTTACAATATTAACATTAAAAAAATAACATGTATTGAGAACAACAAAGAAACAAAGTAAGTTTAGCACTTTTATTACTAAATATTGCACAAAAATATATACGCCAAAAACCTTCTCTTACACAAACAGAATAAATATATAAAAAACGCTTTTAAGAATCAAAAAAGTAGTGAATTTACTAAGGGAGAAAAGATCATTAACATCACATGCCACGCAGATGATGCAGCCATAGTGATGATGAGAACATATCCATCTCAGTTTGTAAACATCTGAATGCCTAAGAAATGTCGTATAGTACAATGAGAACATGATTATTGGAAACATAATTTTAATAAACAAAACATGTGTCAAACCAATCATGGTGTAAACTATTATATAATATGTTATGTTGCGAACGTCGCAAGGCGGCCGGCTTTATTCACTAAGATTTTGCCTTCCTAGTCGGTCACACACCCTTGCTATTATAATTGTATTGAATTATCTAATATAACTGTTATACGAAGTACAGGAGTTTTTATTTAATTATAAATCAAAGTATTAATCGAAACTAAAATTGTGATCAATTGAGCCCGTAGAATTTAAGGATCCAGGTCAAAGATTGCAAAATTATATAAAACATAAATATTTTACTGACCAGAATTTCTAAGGCTGAAAAGTCAAATTTAAAGTTTCATTTAAAATAAATAAAGTTAACAATTGGATTAACCAGTGGTAGTTTTCTGGACTTACAAATCAGTGGTCAGGTTTAGCCCAGCTTTACCATTTCCCATTTCAAACAGTTATTTCCTACTTTACGACAATTTAAATATCTCGTTAACAATAAAGGTGCTTAGTATTTCTGCTCAAACGTAAAATAACTCGAGATCAAGAAATAAGGAATACGAGTGTAAAAGCTACCTGTCTTTGGTTGGTTACATCGCACAATTACTTTGCACACTGTTGCAACTAAAATTCTGCAATTGTGCAAACATCGACATCTTGATATTACTATTTTATCATAAAATAATAATTTTATTTTCAAATGTATAATCATTATAAATAAAATATGTAGTTTAATGATTAATAAAACCAATAATATAGCATCATATGGTTTAAGCAGTTTACTTCTTTACCATGGCCTCGGTTTAAATGGAATACATCGAACAACAAAAATACCGTAAAATCTATTACAGACCATAAATCATTTTTATGGGGCTAAATCTGTAAAGCCACAAAGCGCGTTCATCAATGAAATATTCCTTTCTTTCATAACATACATCTGAAAGCAAAAGGTATGACTAACCGCAATTTTATTCATCATACATCAATTTTATAGCACTTATCTCGTTGTAAAAGAAACCGCCCTTAGAAGGTACAAGGATTTTCTACCAAAGTATTAAATAAAGGTACATTTACGAATCAGGGGATGAAAAGATCATGGAAGGAAATTGTCAAACAAACTGTATACCGTTGATTTTTCAGTGTTAAAGAAAATACTATCTTTCATGGTTATTATTCGCCCAACACAGTTCTTAAAAACTAAATTACGTGTTTTACTGATTTTAATTAAAGTAACAGTTTGAGAAAAAATGCCGGAAGAGAAATTGAATATGTATTGTGTTATTTAAAGCTCGATGATAATTCGAGGTTTTATTTCAAATATTTAATAAAAATCTATATGATCATCTAATTGAAATCGTGTCAAATGTTATTTTACCAATGCACTTACTCCGTAAATATATAATAAACTAGTGGACCTGTCAGACGTTGTCCTACCCAAACGTTGGCTAAGTTAGCTTGCCTGCTATCAGCTTGGAAAAATACTTTAATTGATAAGTAGGTACCTAGGCACTTATTTATGGTTGAATTCCAAAACATAAAATAATTAATTTTAAAATACAAAATTATTTTTGCACTTCATGTATATCGGTTGTGCCGTTTAGGAGGAGCTCAGTGACATCACACGTGCAAAAGAATTATATATATAAAGATAAAACATCTAGTACTTTTACGCAACACTGCTTTCTTCAGTACAATTTCAATTCAAACTACATGCGAGTATTATTATTATTAATGTTTTAGACCGATAAATACGTACTTAGCATTGGCAAATGGTTACTTTTGTTATATTTAAGCTATTTTTTTTTCATTTGTACCTGCGTTTACTTTGTATACACATGTAAAAAAAATATGGTTTCTATTTTTTTTTAAAAAAGAAAAATACTTAGGTTCGTATTATTTAAATTTTCAGACCATTTCCTTAAAGTCGTAAATAACTTGTGCTAGAAAAATAGAAATCGAGTTGTGGTCGAGTGGGATTTGAACCTCAGAACTTTGACCCGTGAGTTCACAATACTACCGTGGAGCCACAATCCAGTTCTTCTTTTTACGGCTTCTTTTTCCGTAGTTTTGTGTGTATACAACATCAGCTTTCCGCTTCAGCTGCTTACAACAGAAGACGGAATATCTACTTATTTTTAATTAAATCAATTAGTACTCATAATCTACCAAATAAACAACAATTGATAATTTTCCGATACATGTAAGAAAACTCTTCATTAGTTTAATTCAAAACAAATAAAACAGTGACATTCATTACATATATTCTCAATAATATTACAAATGTAATCACTGAGCACCGCCACGTGACCGCCACCGTCCACTCCGACTCCTTCGAAAAATTAATTATTCTAAAAATTTACACATGTACAGAGCGAAACGCCACCAACATTACGTTAAGACGGGCATATGAAAGAATCAGTGCCGTATGTCATTTGTATACTATCAAAGGAAAATGGTATTAAGAAAATAATATTTGAAATGCTTACTCAATACTGAAAAAAAAGAAGTTTTTAATATTAATGTAATCTGCCAGCTTAATTGAGAAGGAAAAACTGCAACTGGATTTTGAGATGTTGTAATTATTAATAAATAATCAGAGTTATTTCTATAGATTTTTTCCCCTCCTGGGAACGGGCTGAGCGCTGAGTGCGATTATAAATGTTTAAATTTATTGTTTAGGAAGATATGAATGATGACGTTAATTTTTAATAAATAAAAAAGATTTTATTTATTTTCCAATCATTTAAACTACTATTAATAATTGTTATCAATAATCTAATACAATGGTAAGTTACACATAATACCATGTTGATTTAAATTGTTTGCCGTTTATTGACTAATATCTGTATTCTAAATTAGTATTTTTCTAACTTCTTCTAATTTTAAGATTATTTTAATATAACCTCTACGAAAAAATGTACTCCTGTTTTCCACTGAAATATATGTATGTATTATTATGTATCCCCCTTTATTTTCTTCTAACATGATAATTCCCGAGGGGGTAAAATCCAGTCTTTTGTCTACGAACATTTGGACAAACTCAAATATTGTAATATGAAATGATTTTTATTTTTATTTTTTTTTTCTCTTCTTAATTTATTTTTATTTTTGCTCCTTTTTTGTAAAAAATGCATTTCTGTCTTCATATTTAAAAATGCACTTCTGTTCTTTTCAACTTTAAACTAATATGTAGAGATGATATTTTTCTTTTTCTTCTAAAAATAATTTTTATATTTTTTTACTACTTCTGTGTAAAATACATGTCTTTTTTTATTTGTATATATGTATGTAAAAATATGTAAAAGCCTAAAAGGCGTTTAAATAAATAAAGAAATAATCGCTTATTTGGACGATTCGCCCTGGTACTTAGGTTCTGTTTTTTGTATTTTTTAAAAATGTTTTCTGTTTAATTTAAAAAGTTAGGTTGGTTTTTTACTGAAAATAAATAAATTCTCGCTAAGTAAAACATGGCTTCAATCTTTATTAAATTTTACAGTACTTTTTTAGACGGATCAATACTGTAGTCTATTTGTATGCCTGAACGACGAATCTCTGGAAATCTTTTACAACATCGTCCAATTATTTTCTTTTCTCAAATTTTGTTTTGTTATCCTTATAAAGCACGTGCCCACATACCTACATGTATATCTGCTTTCCTGCAATAACCAACTTTAAGAGACGAATAAAATTTTAATCAAGAAGGCAGCGTCTAAATGTTTCTTAAAAAGAGGTTTCAGCCTGGAAAATCCTTCAGAAGATTGAAGAGGGGTAAAAAATATTTTCAAAGTCCGCCTCATTTACCCCGTTTAGCCGACGGCTCTAAGGACGAGTAGAATACAAATAAGTGGAATAAATACTTGTATTAGCTGAAGTTTTTATCAATGTTCACCTTTCGAAAATATTTTTTGAAGACACTCCAGCCTTAAAATAACTTTTGCGAATAGTCCGCTAACTTTGTTAATATTGAATCATCTTAAGTCATAATTTCAAAAATGTTTTTTTTTGGGTAGAAAATAATTCAGAGTTATTAATTTTTTATTGGCAGTGTCCAAGCGGATGTAGAATACCTACAGTTATGAACAGAAATAGATCTAAAATCCTTGAGAGAAAAATAGTATTTTTAATAAGATGGCTATAGATTACTTCGCCTCGTTTTAAAGTGGTTCGCATACCATGCTTGAGGTCATAGATTTGATTTCTGGCAAAGTAAAAAGAAAATATTAGCATTTCATAGTTTTTTATTGCAATATTCAACTCTCCCAGAACTGTCACCTTGAGTATAAAAATAATAAATTACATTCATGTTACAAAGAAAACTAAAAAAAATAATAATAATAACGCAATGCTACTAACTTTAAAAGTAGTCGTAAAGAAGGCATTGGTTTAATGCATTTATTTAACTAATTTTTGCTTAAATAAAATTTACATTTAAAATTTATATTTGAAGCACTTTGTGTGTATAAATAGCATAATTAAAATCAAAATAAAAGCGCTTTGTTTTAAACCACTCAATATTCATTTATTGGTCGATTAGTTTCGAAACTATACAAACTTCCTTACCAAGGTACAATTAACCTTTTTCTTACCATCCCAAAAACATCCGCGCTTTACGGTGCTGTGTAGTCATTACACGTGCAAAAAATGAGAGGTTTTAGAAGATAAAAAATGAAATATTCGTAGGCAATTGTTTTAATTATTTATAGTTGAAGTCAAATGTGATAATTTTTTTTAACATATTGCTAAAAACACGAAAAAGCCATAAGCTCATGCTCCGAGCGCGGGCGAAAGAACCGCCTCTAACAAAAGTCAGAGAGCTACTAACTTAACTAACTGGCATCTGGGAGAAGTACTAGAAATTTTGCTGTTTGCGCGTGTGACGCGTGAAATTGTCTCTCTCCTTCACGAATATACCTCCATTATCGAGAGTGAGACGTAAAGAGTGCTTAAGACAATTATATATTAGGATACTCTTTACTACGAACTCCGCAACACGTGACACATTGGTAAATATTGTTTTGTATTGGTGATTTACGAGTATATCCGATGTTAAATAAAATGCTTTTTCTGTTTTCAATAAGCATAAATTATTAAACCAAAAAAAAAATTAACCTATACGTTAATGTGTAACAGAGAAATATCGAATACAATATAAATATAACTTTGGGTTATAATCTTAACCCATAGTAATACTTATATTTAAAAATTATATTTATGGAGATTTTAAAGTTATTAGATGCAATGTGTACTTAGCTACACATCACCAGGAAGGTAGAGTTAAGTTACATAACTTTTCACTGATAAGAAAGCTAAATCAATGTACCTAATGAATTAATATGGATTTCTACCTTCTATTGATCTTTTTCTGTTCATTATTACCATATTCAATTCGCCTTTTATAAAATCCCATCTTCATGGCTATATTTTTATTTGTTTTATGGTATGTATCTTTCTGTTAAACAACCCTTTTACACAACGAAAACTGTTCCAAAGGCTGCGCGTCTTTATTTCTATTTTATGAACCACGATTTGCTTTTATTGCTTTTTTATCTGTAGTTTAACAGATTTTAACATTATTCTTTAATTTAAATCTGTATGCATCGGATTTTGTATATTTTATTGAGATTTAAAGAAAAAACTAATTATTTCAAAACGGCTCTAACATTAAGTTTTTATATCTTGCATTTTTTAATTTTTTGTATAAATAATTGTTTGAAAATTAAAAAAAAAAGTATCCGCTCTTCTTCATTTGGCCTAATCCAGTCGTCATCCTTAAAATTTTCATTTATTCATCTACCATAGCTTTATTACAATGTTCTGTTTTTATACTGTTTAATTCGTAAAAAAATTGTCTTTTTAAATTAATTAGTTTATTTTTTTTTTCACATTTCACAGGCTAGGAGGCCCAAATACAGTGGTGAATTACATCACAGAACACCCAGGCTTAAGAAAAATCACATTTTTTTAATTTTTGTGTTCTCACTGGGAATCGAACCCGTAACCTTTCGTGTGTGAGTCAAGCGTCTTGAGCACTACACCACGGAGGATGCCTTTTTTTATTAGGACTTAATATTAAAATTCCAACTTAAGGTTTTGTGTTAAACAATGTTTAAAAGAACATCTATGAAATGTTTTTATTAAAACACAAATAAAATATTTTTATTTGTGTTTTAATTTAAGATTTCTTTTAAATAAAAAAATTATATTATTGCATTATATATTTTTTTGGTAATTTGACAATACTCGAGTTGATCTTAATTCATACTTCCTGAGATTGTATATTATGCATCGGACTCATTATCTGGAGAATTTAGTTTATTTTGTCTATTCTTTAAAACATTAGTAGACAAAAGAAAAGGCATTATTTTACCCAGCAGTATGACTTCTTTGAAAGTAAGGACGGTCTCGTAGTCTAGTACAATTGTGGATCCCGGTTCAAGGGCCACTCAAAACAAACTATTGCAGCTAATGACTGTTTAGTGTAGGTATTACGGAACGTTGCTTCCCCGATTCCCTGATTCCCTAACAAAGGCCACGAACCACCATTGTTGGGCAGAAACTTCGGGAAACCAATCACGGAAATTAAATAGGAGTTATTTTCTTCCAGAAATCCACTATCCATTTGTGGAACTTTAAAAATCTCATGAAAAAATCACATTAACGGATGTGATGAAAATCATATTTAATAAAATTTATGTTTGAAGCACTAACTTTGTGGTTATTCATTTTAATAAAAAATTTATAAAACAATATTAACAATATTTTGAGTTTGTCCAAATTTTGGTAGACAAGGACTGGATTCAACTCCCTGGGGAGCTGTTTATATTAACATATTACAACAGAGATGAAGAACATTTAAGAGAAGGTAATATAGAAGCAAGGTGAAATAATTCAATTAGATGAATCTCACCCGCATAAATAAAGGTTTCGGCTCTTTAACTTCACAAACATCAACAGATGAAAGAATTGAAGGAATATAGATGTTCAAATATAGGCAGAATGGTGAATGTTACACAGTGTGTAAAGTGGCCACTTAAACCAGCCATTGACAGGTCATAAGCCCTGTAGATGCCTTTACTTCTATATTACCTTCTCTTTAATGTTCTTCATCTCTGTTGTAATATGTTAATAAAACAATATTTTCTAACACTTTTTTTTCTTCTACCAGTTTTAAAGCTACACAAGCTTCTTTATCGTGGTATTATTAACTCATGAATCTTATAATATTTTATTTTTAAGTTTTCACTAAATAATAATAAATCGAAACATTTGGAGCTTAATATTAAATCAAACCTTTTTGTCATATTGTTCTTGTTGTAATGATGAGAGGTGTGTTGTGCTTCGAAATAATGATATCAAATTACCACCCGTGTAAGGAAAAAACGACTTAATTTATTGGGTCCACGTATAGTATTTAGTGAACATGATAAAAATAAAAAAGGAATCAATTCATTAGTTACGTAAACCTTGACGAAGAAGCTTGTTTGCTTTGAAACCGGTCGGTGAAAAATAAAAATTAATGGTTAAAAACAAAGTTGTTTTATTTATTCTATTATAATGAATAACCACAAAGTTAGTGCTTCAAATATAAACTTTATATTTTATATTTATTTTACTAAAATTTATGTTTTATACAAATATCTGAGAAAGAAGTGCATTAAAAAATGTCACATGCATGCGATTTCTGGCTTGGAAAGGTAAGACTTACTGGAACTCAAAACAGTACGTTTTAAAACGGATTAAAAGTTTTCAATCATAGCCTTATCCAAACCCAACGGCGCAAAGGGTACTGCATTGGGACACCAAATGTAATGTTTTACAATTATACCTACATGAAAGTGAGACGATTAGTCTTACGCGTCAGGTGCGAGGCCAAGGACAGTAAAATATTTTAGTATGAAACTACATGTAATTAAATACTAAGTGTTCACCTTACTAGAAATCACACTCAAAATCTCAAACATGGGATGGCCTATTTGAGAATTTTTCCATTAAACGACTATTCACTTGAAACATTCGTCCAGGATTTTTTTTAAAATTTGGTCTTTAAATAGTACGAACACTTTAGTATATGAACGTCTCAATATCAACCTATATCGAATTATCATTAACCTATTTTTAAATTATCAATAATTCCAAACTATATATGTACACTTGAAACTTACATTTTATTATAACACTACGGTGGCAACGAAAAAGATTGCAGAAAACAAAATATTTTCAATTTTGGGAAGAACTAGAAGATTTGTTAATGAGGGTTCCTTTTAAATCACCTACATCACAATCAGTGAACCACACACCTACCTGTTTTGGGTTCAATTTCACACGAGACTGTATTCCTTATCTGCCTGGATACGGACAAGACTTTTAAAAATAGCAAATATTTTTCTTAAATCTTTATAAAATATTTGTACACTCTGAGAAACTCCGCGGCTCAGAGCTTATCTAAAAAGATCGTTTGTTTTCCAATGGATTGTAAAAACTTCTTACGTAAAAAATTATCAAAATTAAATCATAGCATATTTTGTTCTACGAAAGACCACGTACAAAATGTGACATTTTAATAATTATTTTAAAACTCTTTTATTTTATGTTATTTAACTAGTTATAAAAAAAAATATTTATCATTAATGTAATTAGTCTAGATGGCCCAATTACATTTGTGATTTAAAGCACAAAACCCCGAGATTTGAGAAAAATCACTTTTTTTGTTCTCACCGGGAGTCGAACCCTAAGCCTTCCATGTGTGAATCAAACGTCTTAACCATAACACCACAGGTGCCGCCGGATGAAATTACGCAGTAAATATTACTGTACACTTTTATTTTTAATTCATTTATAATCTCAAAATAAATTATATACATTTAATGAATAATACATTGCGTTTGAATGTTATTGTGTTATAGCCTGTCAGTGAACTAAGTAAACATTTTAACTAAGTGTTAGTAAACGCACTAGAATATTTTTTTTGAAAACGTTCTCCCATACACACATAAGCCTAGTCTATTGAAGATTTAAATGCACTGCATAAGAATATGTAATTTTGAATTTTTCACAAATATGAACTTAATAACAAAAAACGTTACAAACTCGGGAAAAAATAATAAAAAAGGACTATACAAATTAAAGTGCGCTGAAAGAAAGTAAAGGATAAGAAAATAAAGTAAAGAGAGGAAAAAAGATTTAAATAAAATACGATTGACCAATTATTCAAAATTAACTTATGATTATAACATAACATAAAATCCCTCTCCTGTACTCCTCCACTCTATTTCCTCATCACTTAACCTTCTTACGAGCTCTTTTTTTTCTCATGTCTTAAATATTATATTATTTTTCTCTTTACTGTGTAACATGTTCTCTCATTATATTTGTGATAAACTTTAAATGGATCTACGTACTATTTTTTATATTATGTATTCTTATATAACAACTGTTGTTTTTCCTTAATAAATAAAAATAAATAAATAAACATATGAAAAAATGTCATATTTTTTTCAAATTCAAAAAATTTCGTATTTAAAATATCAAGCAAAGTTCAGAACAATTGAATTTAATCTTTTGTTGATTGGATTTTATTTATCGCATGCATAAAAAAATAATTTAAAAACAGGACTCTGCTTAATAGGGCTCTTTATTGGCTGACTGCATTCCAAATCGAGAGGTTTGAAGAATTTCTCCAGACATATTTCAGAACAGTAACAAAGAAAACATCACAATAGCTCATTTCCTTCTAAAAATCCTTTTTTCATTCAGATGCTATTCTGACTAAAGCTGAAAAATATTACAGTCAAACAAAACGCAATTGTACAAAAAAATCTTTGAATCCATATATTGCCTACATATGTACTTACATAGGTGAAGTGACAAAAGTACTATTTACTTTTAAAAGCTAGTGAAGTACAAGTAAATATTTGTGTATAACCAATTATCTACTTTTTGATGATAAGCGGTTTTAAGACATACCTCTCTCTTCGTCAAAACGTTTACCGCACAAGCATGTAATACAGAAAAATCCCTTGCCATAACCACTAACTATTAAGTGACGGGATATTTTTTTAATTTTTTTATTTACAGTGATACAATATTTTTTATGTTTAATGCATTGAATACATCTAGATTGAGTTTGTCTACTGGCATTTTTTGGTGGAACTGCATTTTTATTATAATAATAAAAGTACGTGTGTAGTTTTATTCCACTTTTATTTATATTTTTTACCAGTGACCAGGATTTGTGTAAGTCGGGACCGACATCGTCAGACTGGTGACATCAGACACCAGTCTGACGATGTCGGTCACGACAAAACCCTGTCACTGGTAAAAAATATAAATTAAAGTGGAATAAAACTATGCATGTTTTTTCACTATTACAATTGAATACGTCTTATTTATTTATTCAGTGAAAATAACGTTTATATTGAACTTATTATTCTCCATGAATGCGAAACGTGGTACTTGGCTAGGGCCTAATACAGCAAAATACGAAATTTTAGAATAGGTGTCTAAAAATAATTTTGGGTGTGCGGTGATTTGATTTTATGAAGAACGAAAAGATAAAGCAACGAATGTATCTACTTCCGTTATCAATTGTTATTAAGCGGAGGCAGTACGCTTGGCTTAGTTATATACTGCAAATGCCCCTGAAAGATTGCCTACTTTACAAGGCATCAGGTTCTCGTTTTGGACGTCTACTACGGACTGTCAATCGGCAGTTCACATCAGAACCACGAGACGCGAATTTGATTTGGTTGGATGGATAGTTGGATGGATAGTTGGTGTCGGCTGTTATGTGAGACAATTTGTGAACATGGTAAACAATAAATGGTGTGAACAAAGGAATAAAGATAGAACTGTTTTAACTCGGTAACTAAAATAAACTCAAATTGTTAGTTGGAACCTAATTATTCCAAGGAGTCGATAAGTTCAAATGTTTCAACACAAAGTAATGGGAATATAAAGAATTAGCAAAGGGTCAAGATTAACTGTTGTTTTAATGTACGGGTTTTTATCTGTATGAATGTTTTAATATGTTTTAAAATAGATTAGGTATGCGACGACCGGTTTCGAGAAAACTCATGTTTTGAAATAATGTGTTATCAGAAACGAACTTAAAGCTAAGTAAAATATGACTTGACAATTTGACGTATGAGATTAATGTTCACTCGAAGTAATTTCAATTCAATTATGATTACAAAGCTCTTCCTAAAAGTCATGGAAATGCATCTTCAAGTTTTTCTGGAGTCAAGTGTCCGTAAACATTGATGAATCCCCACTGATGGCTGTGGTTAATGTGCCAAATGCTAAAACCATACAGAACCATAAAATCACCCTTCTCAAACATTCTAATTATTCGCGGTTGACAAACTTCCACCCTTTCTTTGCAAAGGGATGAAAGGACTTTACTCCCAGAAAGGAAACTTATACATTTGTAACTTAAAGGAAACAGCAGTATGTGTATTTTATTTGACAAACAACGATATATCTTTCTTACTAGCTTAACAAATAGCAAACATCATACGAGAATTGTTATTATAAATTGTTAACTTAACTAGTTTTAAGTACAACACTTGTTTTCAACAAAACTACAGAAAGCAAATAGGATGGGTTTACCCGTGAATGTTTTTAATTACAGTTCTCAACCGGTGCGTTTTTGCACGGCATACGAGGGTCGTTACTTTGGTTTTGAGATCAATAAGTAAAAATAAATATATATAATTAAAAATGGGTTTAATGTTTTATAAAATATTCTCTTTGAAGATCAATACACTTCTGCATGCGTTTGAACCAATTTTCTAAGAACTTTTTTCAGTCCAAGTGAGGTACCTCCAAAACATGTGATTTGAACGTATTTATTTATTCATATTTTTTGCTTACAAACTGTAATTAATAATAAAAATAAAGTGACCTCACTGGGGTTTCCCGTGCCGAGGACACTTAACAATTTAGTTTTTTGAAATTACATTTGAGAATAAACAAAGAAGACTAGCTTAAAAAACAAACATAGTTAACAAATATTCAGACAGTTTAAAAAACAAGGTATTTATGTACATCTATATTATTTATATTACAAAACACACAATGAAAATAACAATAACCTAACATAAGCTATACAGTTGTGGAGCAGTTGATTTAGTATTGGTATGGGCGAATGAGACAATCCATTTTACTTCTACCTAGCTCCACTATCCATTTTTTAATAGCCCTTTTAAACATTTTCTCATTACTCATTGCTTTAATAGATAGTGGAAGTAGGTTATAGATTATAATTCAATAATACTCAAAATCCCTTTGTCCGAAAGTGATATTAGTTTGTATTTGTTTAAGTTGTTTATGTGTTAAGGATCTAGTGATTATATTATTTGTTTGTGATATATTGTGGGGGTTATGTCTTTCATTTGAGTAAGATTAGTTTTTGAATCTATGAGTGAGTATTGTTTTAGCGTATAATTGTATCAACCGCTTCTTTAGACGTCAAATAAGGTTGACCTTGCAATTAATTTTTGATATCTGATAGTAAGAAAAAATCATCGGGTGCCAAATCAGGACTGTACGGCAAATGACCCATCAATTCGATGTTATGAATGCTTCAAAATTCAAATTTATTTCAACAGAGAGGGAAAATGTTTTTGAGAAAGAAATATAGAAGTCTAGGCATTTACAGGGCTTATGACCTGTCATTGGCTGGTTTAAGTGGCCACTTTACACACTGTGTAACATTCACCATTCTGCCCATGTTTAAACATCCCCATTTTCTTAACTCTTCCATCTGCTGACTTTTGTGAAGTAAAAGAGCTGAAACCTTTATCACGCGGGTGAGATTCATCCGGCTGAACCAAATCACATACTAGGAAACGCCTGAAAACCATTTTTCAATTTTTATACTTCTCCTTTTATTAGGTTGTAATTCAACAATGGTTGATTATGTCCAAATGCTTGCAGACTTTCCCTTCTCGAAAACAGAGATACCCTTCTCAAAAACATTTTCCCTCTTTGTTGAAATAAATTTAAATATGAACAACTCCCTAGGGAAGAAATCCAGCCAGTCTGCAAGCATTTGGACATAATCAAACATTGCTCGAAAATTCACTTGTTTCAGCTGATGTGTGACAACTTGCATTGTCGTAGTGGAGAATGATTTGTCTTCTGCAATTGGTTTCCCTTATTTTTTCAAAAATTTCTGGTAACCAAATGGTTGTGAATCATTTAAAATTGACCATTTTACGTTGTTTTAATGAAACAGTGGTGACATGTCCAGTTATTCTAAAAATAAGGCTTCCATTTGCTTCAAAGTGCTTCGTGCGCTTTTGCATAACTTTTGTTGGACTTGGCTCGTCTCAAATACAGTCGCTTGTTATAGTAGTAGTTTCAGGTTCATATGCGTAGATTCATGATTTTTTGCCTGTCACAATTCTATAGATGTCTTTTGAAGTACCGCGATAGAATTTTTTTAACATTTGTTCGCACCAATCGACACGGGCCTTTTTTTGAGCGTTTTTCAAATAATGCGGTATCCAACACGAACAAATCTTTTTGACGACCAAATTTTCACGCAATATTGAATGTATGCAAATTAAATTAGTGTCCAAGCATGCTTTAATCTCACGGTATGTCACATGACGATCTGGCAATATCAATTCACGCAAAGCATCGATTTTTTCTGGCATAAAAGCTGATTTTAAATGACCTTCAGGAAATTTGTCCTGTAACAAAGTGCGGCCACGATTGAATTCAGAAAACCAGCAAAACATGGTGGCTTGAGATGGTGCTTCATCGCTAAAAGTCGCAGAGAGTTAATCGGCAAAATGTTGTTTGTTTAATCCACGTCAAAAATCATAAAAATCATCGCACGAAAATGCTCACGATTTAGTTCCATTTTTTTGACAATTTTTTTTTTAAGTATCTGTAAACAACACAAATATCACTCGTATGACAAAACGTTTTTAGTACGTTTACCATTAAAAATGGCAAACTTTACGATGATAATGTCAGATTTGACATATTCGCACTAGTGTTGCTATATCTCACAGCTTAAGTAGCAACCCTCGTATTTCAAGATTAATAATTTCACTTTGCACAGAAAGATCGTTGTCAGTTGGACGTTATGAATAATCTTTCTTCATCTGACTACGTTTGAAACAAAGGTTTATTATATTTTAAAGACTTTAACCAATTGCTGTACTTAACAGTCCAGATTCTTGAGGTAAACTTATTTTTACTGATCGTTATGGGTTATTTACGCCCTACACAATTCATTTTGTCTTTTAATATTTTTTGCGGTTTTCAGTACTTAGACAATACAATAAAAAATGGATGGGAAATGATATTTTGCAATATTACCAACTTTTATTCGTGGATATAAGGAAACAATTGCAAAAAAAATAAATAAGGATTATTTAATGTTATTGTATTCATTTCAAATTAATAAACACTTTTCATGCTCACAATTGTATAATGGCTTTGTAGGATGTGCCTGTGCTAACCCATAATAATTAAATTAAGCGAAGAAAACTAATATATTTTTTAAATCGCGTAAATATTGTACATAAACAATATTGAGAATGAAAATAAAGAAATTACTTTAAAAACATAAAAAAAATATTTTATATTTATTATTATTTTCAATTTATAAATATGCAAAAATTATTGGGAAAACATAACAGGAAATTAATATAAAATTAAAACAGCTGGAAGAAAATAACGTTTAGTATATCCAAATATTAAAATGAAAATTTAACAATGTAATTATGCGGCCACAGAGAAATGCATATTTTATAAGCCCAACAATTTGTAATTCCTTTTTTACTGATAATATTTAATTGATCACAAACTTTCAAAAATGTTTCCTTCTTTTAAAAAACACGCACTATCCTGGATTCAAACTAAAGATATGAACTCTTTTTTTCTATGATATATTTTGTTGGCCTTTAAATATTGAATATGAATATTTTTATATATTTTTTTATATTTTATATTTTTTTCCTTTTTTAATTACTTAAAAAAAATATACCTGAAAGTCTTTTACAGAATTTTTTTTCTCTTTATGTTACACAAAAATATTAAAACTGTTTATTTATTATAGGAGCAATAATTCGCATACATTTCTTGTATACCCACGAGCAGGCCATGTCTTTGTGGGATTTTTTGTTTACTATTTTTACTATTAATATGTATTTCATTTCTATGTAATTATCCTTTATTTTTTAAAACTCTGTTTTACCTCTTATGTATACTGTAAAAAAAACTGACATGATCCAATGTACAAAATAATAGAAGCATTACGTTAGAACTAATATAATGTAAGACAAATACATAGTTGTGATATTAATTAAGATATGAACCATAAATTATACCTCTTCTTTTTTAAACACTAACAACATTAGGTAGATGCTATAAATCCGACTGAATTTAAAATTTTGTCTTCTACAAATAAAATTTAAAAAAAAAAGAAAAAAAAAGTTTAAATACAATATAATTTGTAATTTACCTTGGCTCTGTTTTAGATGTTTCTCCATTTAAATACCTTGAAAACATTTAATCAAAGTTTGGAAATGAATTATCATCAGTAATTGATTATGACAGTGGGTAATGTTTTGCTGTTTCTATCCAATTAAAATACAAATCGCAGGCACATTTTTAAATTCAAATTTGATTGGGGTTACAGGCCTGGTTTAAATAACGAGCATATTTTAACACACATGCACACTCACAGAACCAGTCATAATTTATATTTTATGTAAAGTAATTTGTTAACCTTATTTACGTCGAACCGCCATACTAAAATGATAAACGCTTTGAGTAAAAAATGAACCCAAATAACTGTTTCTAAGTAAATTGTTTTCTTTCTTTTTATTTGCATGTTAAAATAATCACCATTTTGCAATAAAAAAAAGATTGATGAAAACATAAATTTATTTAAGAATGAAATAATGTTTCGCTCCAATGAGTCACAAAGGTTGTGATGGGTGAGAAACGAAAAAATAATGCCCGACGATAAAACATCAAATTCTATTCAATTGGGTATCCCAATGGTAACGGCCTAGAAGCAGACCTAGGAACATGCATACGTATATAATAGTGTGTGGAAGAGGTAGGAAAAGCAGAAACTGAAGACAATAAAGATAGCAGAGGCAAGAGCCGATAGAAAGCTCGCCGAGAGGACACTAAACCCCACAATCCCAGGAATGTATAGTTGAGAAGAGGAACTCATTTTTTAATATCTAATGGTGGTTATTTGTATTGTGTGTTTTTTCGGTTGGTGGATAGCATAAAAGTAGGGTTACTAGTGCGCATATGAGTGTAATCCTTTATTTCTACCCTTTTAGGAAAGCAACCCTAACCTGATCGTCATTTGACAAATTACACGCATTTTAGAGGAATACGCATTTCTAAAAATGTCTGCAGGTTTTTTATCGAGTAAAGGTATTCACTGTCATATTTATCTAAATCTTTATATACAAAGTATAAATCGTGTTCAAATATTGGCAGTTGTATCGCTAAGAAGCAATATCTTCTAACATCTAACCAACAACGTTACACTAATCGTTATGGAAAAAATGGTTCCATCCAAAAAAAGTCCATTTTTAATCTAACGAAGAAACTTACCTTCTTTGAAAATGATGTTTAAGATTTTAATCCTATCGATACGAATGTTAGGGGTTTTTATTTTTTTTTATTTCAGGTGAAGCATAAAGATTGATTATTGTACGAAAAATATTTTTAATTAGTAATTTTATATTTAGCGTTCATGCACGTAGTATATAAGCGTGTTTTTATATAAAAAAAAAGATTGCACTATGTTTTCCTTATTTGCGTTTTTTTTTCTTTCTTCAACCAGTAGTGAATAGGGCACTGCATTTTTACTACAACTACAGCGTATCTGGATCAATTTTATTACATAGAAGGAAAGGCAATAAAAATCGCGCTTCAGGTGCCAATCAAATATTTTAACGTAAAACCAATGTTTTACATCTTTCTTGATAGGAATTGAACCCGGGACCTCAAGCCTAGCAAGCAAACTCGCTAACCGTTAGCCAGAGAGTAGCCATCGAATCGAGAACACTTCTCTAAGGTTCTAATTGCATTGCACACAGTAAACTGTATTCTCCACACATTTGGCCACTGACAAAAAAATAATAGGAGACAAAATGTAGTTAAATTAAAGGGACTAAAATTTAAGATATTATAAGCTTTTTTCGAAAAAGAGTCGGCTTTTAGTTTAAAATGAGAGAGTCGAAACAAAAGAACAATGTGTCGACAAACCACAGCCTGCAGACTCCCAAAAGGGTACGTAGATAGGAACACGGTGAACTCAGCGGCAGTGCCGGGTCGACCTTTCAATATCCGGATAAAGAATCCCGAATGGATGTCTCCAAACATCAGGGGCCGTCCGGCATTCCGAAGGGCCGCGGGCCGGTCAATGCGCCCGCTTATTGCGAAGGGCGCCCGTCTGATCGGTTTTAATATCCCGCTTAGTAGAATAGCGCTGAACACATATTGCCCAGACGCAAGCGGTTTTATTATGTGTGATATGGTGCTAATCTTACAAACATACATCATACAGAATTTGAAAATATCACATACTACGAATACCTATAAAAAATTATGAAATGGATTAAAAATAATTCATTTTATTTTCAAAATCAATGTGGACACTGTAGAGAAATGTTTTTCTACATAAACGTAAAAAAGAAATTCAATAAAAACACGTTCTTAGAAAAATGCGACGTGTTTGGCCTTTTGCTGTGACGTCAAGATTCGTGATATTGTTCAACACAAATTTCAATGGCAGGAACAAATAAACATGAATCGTGACGAATTAGGGGCATGGCCAATAGAATCACCGTTTTTGCGGGAATTCAGCAATACAAATTTAAATGTATTTTTTATGCTTCTAATAATTAGCAAAAACAATTTTTTTACTGGACTGTATTTCATAGATCTTTATTACTTTGAAAATGAAAAAAAATATATTATTTTCGGTTTTTCATCTATTCCGTCCATCTCGTGGTAATATTTGAGTTTTTTCTCCAATTTTTATTTTCCTTGTTGAAATTCTTTTCTTCAATATTTTTTTTAAATCCAAAACATGAATTAGTAAAAAAATTTGTGCGAATACATTAAATTAATTTAAAACATATTAGACTTTGGTCAATTCGATGTGGGTGTGGGTGAAAAAGACCAAGAAAAATCTATTTAGTTTCCGACCCTGTTGTATGGGAGCGAAGTAAGGACTTGAAAAAACAGGAATAAAAGTAGGCCGAATGTCGAAATGCGATATCTTAGGCAAATGTGTTGTAAAACTATATACGATAGATGCACAAATATAGAGATCCGTACATTATGTAAGGCTAAGATAAGCACTGTCGACAAAATCAAGAAAAGAGCTCTGCGCTGATTTGGAAATGTAGAGCGAATGTAGTGCAAAAGAACGGCTCAATTGATAGATGCAGATTTAGAGGAAGGCCAAGAAAGACATGGCATGACATGACCAAATCCAACAAATACTTAAAGATGGACGTGTCAAACGTCGGAATAATCGGCACGCAATAATGCAAAGATAAAGTGATGTGGCGTTTTATCCTATCTACCTATCCTAATGGAAAAACGGCGTGATTTGTTGTTGTTGTAGACAAGAACTGGATTCATTGTAAAGTGGCCATTTAAATCAGCCACTGACAAGTAAGAAGCCCTGTAAATGCTTAGAATTTTATTTTATCTTCCATTATTATATTAATTATTTCTTTTTAAGAATAATAAACTTAAGAACAATACGAAAAAAATATTGAAATAGAAGCTACGTAGATCTAAATAACCCTTATGCTTATTTTATTTTTTATTTAAATCGCAACGGTTTAATGCAACTCAGATAAATTAATATGAATGCATCTATGTATTTTTCTTCTTCAATCCGTGCCTCATGTCTGAGGATGGTGATTACGCCCGACTCCAGGCATGGCTCTTCTGTGGACAGTCTCCCTCCATCTGGAACGGTCTTGTGCTCTTCTATAGGTATTCGTCAGTGATGATTCTGATAACTCAGTGACTGTGCCGCTCCATCTTGTCAGTTGACGTCTACGCGACCTTGTTCCTTCCGAGGAAAATAGTTTTTTCCAAACTATTCTAATAAATCTATTAAAATATCTAAATTCTATCCCCTCTAGAGTCCCCGCTCGAAATATGCCTAAAGTACTGCCGGATTCTTTTCTCGCACATGGATATCAGTCTTTTTCCATGTCCAGTTCCTGGAGAATAGATGCATTCGTGCGTCTGGCCGTCCACGGAATCCGCTGCACTCGCCGCCAACGCCACATCTCGAAAACTTCATTTTTTTCATTTTCTTTTCAGATTCCCTCAGTGTCTAACACTCCACACCGTACATGAACACTGAGAAAACCAAGGCCTTCACCAGTCTCTTTTTGGTGTTAATTGCGATTCTTATATATATATATACTGCGATACTGCGATTCTTCCAGATCTTCACTAGCCGACTCATAGTACTTTTGGCAATACCAACACGTCGCCGTATTTCATCTTCACACCCACCGCCATCGCTGATGAGAGAACCTAAAGAAATGAAATTGTTGACTCTTTCTAAGTTGCGCAGTAAGGATAATGGCGCTACTTTATTAGCTCAATCAATGATAATAAGCTTAGTTTTTCTCATATTCATTGAGAGTCCTAGATCTGAACTAGCAGCATCTATTCGGTCAATTAGTTATTTCATTTCAATATATGTATTATGTAAGTTCTATTTTTAGAGAATTTTGAAAACATCCGTTTATCAATATATTTATGTTTATACAATATCAGCGTTTCACCAGTGCATACAAGACATCCGATTTGTACATGTCTCCCCTACCCTATTACAGTTCACAAACCACAAAGTACCCTTTTCTTTCACTTCTCCCTCCAAATGTTTTCCTTTTCATCCGTAAAGCTTGGAAAGCTATTGAAATGATTGTCACTAAAAATGACATTAATAAACAAGATAGAAGTAATAAATAGTAGGTATCGCGAAGGAATAAAAAAAATGGTGTGGTTAAAGAAGGAAATGTACTCAAAATGCCTTAAATGAATAAAAATCTTTAATATTGAACGAGTAAGTCGAATAAATTATACCATTAAAATTAAGCACCCCATTTTTTTTATTATTTCAATCTCTTTTTCAGTCGAATATAAAAAGCAAACACGTAATGTAAAATCAACAAGATACTTTTCGAAATAAGTGTTATTTTTATTATATTTACAAAGTTGAAATCAACCGCAACCCTCCATTTCCAGCCAAAGACCAATGTGAAGTGGAACGGAACCCTTTCCGGTCAAGACATGAAGATTGATTATCAGTGAAACCAAAGAACTATGAATCACAGTAGCACCCATCGACAATACATCAAAAAGTTTACATAAGTTTTAACTTCATTATTCTCAAATAAATAAATAATATGCAATACGGCTCCAATAATAAGGAAATATCACATACAATTTCTACAAATACTAAAATAAAATATATGAAAAGGATTACGAAAAATAAATCGTATTCACAAAATTAATATAATTTTTGTGATGTAATATTTTCATGCATAATTTTAAAAACGAAACATTAAAAAAAACGTTTTTTGTATCGACAATTGTGGCGTCAAGATTCGAGGCGATGTTCTATAAAAATTTTAAAGGTTACAAACAAAGTTCAAAGTCAACATGAATCGTGGCATATTAGGGGCGTAGCCAATGCAATTACCGTTTTCGCGGAAATTCAAAATTATAAATTTGAAAATATTTTTTATGCTACTAATAAGTATTTAAAAATAACTTTTTTTGCTTAACCCTTATTACTTTAAAATTGTGCAAAAAAAAGAATGATATTTTTCTATTGGTAACCTCTGGGGTGTAATGGTTTAGGCGTTCGACTTACGGACGTTAGGTTTTGTTTTTAATTCCCGGTAAGAACACATGTTATTTTTCTTAAGCCTGGATGTTATGTAATGTATTTCACCACTATAATTGGGCCTCCTGACCTGTTGTGGTGCAAAAAAAATGACTCTTTATCAAATGAATGAACAAATTTGTCAAGAACATGATAGGAATAATTAACTTTTGTCAATGCCTTGTTTTTATTTAATTAAATGCAATTGGTGAAATATGTCAGTCCTGTACTTGTAAACTTAACCCTAGGATAGTAACATATTTTATTCAAGCTTGAATGGTAATTGGGGTGATCGGTCACCCCAGTATAATTCAAGAAGAAAAAAACACAGTTTAGAAGTAATTAGCTCTGGATTTTATAATTAAACATACAATTAGAAACTTTTCTTTAGTTTAGTTTTCAATACTTTATTTCATTTTTAAAACATGTAAAATTGGTATTTTAACACGATTCTAACAATTTTTTTTTCGATATACAGGACAAGTTGGCGTTTTACATTTAATGCACACAGTTTTAAATTTCAAATATTTTTTTCGTGGGCATAACCCACGGCCAGCTTGTTTTTGCAATTAAGAAGGTGGTTGACCCTCAAAAATCTTTTCTAGAATGTTTAGAATAGCACTAATAGTGCTTACTAATTCACAAGGTAAGTTTGCCAGTAAACGCCGTTTCAAATGTGGTTCAGCCAATTGTGACGCCAAATTTTTCAAAAAGCCACTTCTTTATTTCTTGGCTGGTGTATTAGGACGTTAAGCCTTTAGGTATCATATCATAGCATTGATGCCTGCTTGATCTAGCATCCCAAATAAGGATCTAAGAGGCCAGCGACGTGTACCTCTGGCTGTCGAGTAACTATGCATCATTTTATCGAAAGTTGTATTTCTATCAAGTCTGTTTTGTTAGCTAAACATTGATATTTATACTGAAGAGCACGTCTTTCAATCTCTTGATATGTATATTTTACTATCAAACCAATAGACTTTGAGAATAACAACATAAATGCATCTTTCTTATCTTGACTACTTATCATTATTGCTTGCGGAGTTCGCTGAAGGTTAAATATATTACACTAAAGGGTTCTCTACTTGATGATGGCGCAACGGATTACCCGAGGTAGCCATTTTTTCGTTTTGAAACATTACCTCATAATTAAGCCAATAGCACGTCAACATAATCAGAGCCAAAAATGACACTCCCTATATCTGAATGCACTAGGACGTTATTTTTGCAAGCTGACGTTTTTCAGTCTCCAGTATTGCAAAATCTTCATCATAATTTTCTGTAATATTCGTTAAGTAACGTTCAATGTCTTTGAGCAAATTTATTGAGCAAAGCTATATTTGATCTTAAGAAACAGTAACTTTATTTGAGAATGCATACGAAAATTTACACGTAAATAGTAACAGGGGTGACGTGTCACCCCACACATACCAAGATCCCTGAAACCACGACCTTCCGCTGCCCACGCGCAACGGCTACTAATTACGCACAGCAAAACAAGAGAACACGTGACATGTTAGAACGAGACAATAAATCACTTTCAAGATATTAGAGCGTGTTCGGTTGTCTGAGGTGACGTGTCACCCCTGCTACCATCCTAGGATTAAGTTAATTTATAAGTATTTTGGAACAAATACCTAATAAATGTGTATTTTCATTAATGCTATTTTGAGTAAATCTGTGAAATGAGTCAACTAAAAGAAATAGTTTATTGACAAAACCACCCTTATCAAGAGGAAAAAAGACGCACTAAATACTCTTGAAAATTGCGCCTCGCTAACACGTCTAAAATATATCAAAATAAAAACATAACCAGAAAATGTGCCCACTGGTTGGTTGTAAAGTCCTGCTGGCAGGACTCCAGACGTATTTTATTTTTTTAGGGAAAAGGATATGATAACAAAAACGCGTTCACTCTTAATTCGTATAAGAAAAGACTTAATGATTTTATTAAATACTACATGTCATTTAAAATAAAAATTCCAAAACGCTGTTTTTGTCGTATCTATCGTTGTGTCAAAATGCATTGAAATTGAAGGAAAAGGAATATAATAGGAGAAAAAAATCAATGCATAAGTCAAATAAATTAAAGCCAAAAGTCTTTTGATTACTTTCGATATCAAATTGATTCTATGAGCAATGCAAACAATTCGTTATGAAAAATAATTTGCATTCAGTTCATCTTATTTTCAGCGTATTAACTTTGAGTAAGAAACGCATAAGTACTTTAAACGAGATAAAAATAAAGAATGAGGCACATAAAAGTGCAACCCTAAAGCTGCATTTTACCGTTCCGTTGTCAAGCATCGTATGAAACATGAACGTGACACAGAGGTGAAACGTGAGTCTCTCTTTGCAAGGGTTCTTCCTGTAAAGCCGGTCCTGAAAAGTGCAGTCAGTAAAAAGTCACATAAAACGATAGCGAGCTTAACAAAAAAAACGTCGATGACTTTCTTTACGTATTTTAAATCCTGCGCATGAAACATTGCCCTTTTTACTCGTCTTTTTTAAACGGCTTGACATTTCCCGAATAAAAAACTTATCGACCGAATAACAAAGGAAATACAACGGATAGGAAAGATTCATGTTCAATAGGTGAATTTTATAACTGCCCGCTTATTTTGCGTGTAAATGTACAAGCTTTTGTGATTATCGTATAGGTAAGTACGTGATTTTTGGGGAGACCGTCAGGCAAATTGACATAAATAATATTACATATGTAAAGGTACATGGAAAAAGTGATTTCTTGATGGATTGTCTATTTTTGAATTATTTTTGCTGTATCAACCAATTATGCGTACAAGTATTTTATGAAGAAGTGTTCACATAAGTTTTGTCCGTTTTTTTTCCAAATTTAAAAATGAACCACAAAAGTAAAAAAGAAAATATTATGTTCTACAAGATACTGTGTTTGTTTTTACGTTACATTCATTATTTTATTTGATTACAAGCCTTCGAAATGGAATGCCAAGTAGACAAAAGTGACAGACACCTCTCTCTGTTCGCGTTCAATAGAGGAAATAAAGCTGCCAAAGGTGCTCACCATATTTGTGCAGCGTCCGCTGAAAACGCAATGAATTATTCACTTATTTATTTTTAAATAAAAAAGAAGAATACATTATTGACTTATTTGTTAACTAACATAAGTTATGTTAACAAGAGGACACAAGAATAAATCAACAA
Organism: Micrasema longulum; assembly: GCF_059751315.1. Classification (NCBI taxonomy): domain Eukaryota; kingdom Metazoa; phylum Arthropoda; class Insecta; order Trichoptera; family Brachycentridae; genus Micrasema; species Micrasema longulum. The sequence continues at coordinate 726,259 of NW_028277396.1, forward strand.
ATCAGTCAATAATGTATTCTCCTTCATAATTTCACTCAATGTCTAAACAGAAATTCTGATTTTGGGCAAAAAAATACACATTTTCGGGACCCAAAATACTGAATGTATTGCCCGGACATTGTAAAACCATGACCCGAATTCAATTAAATAATTTTGTAAAAAATAAAATGTATGCTTGGGTACAAAAAAGTCAGAAGAATTACTTAAACATATTGATAATCTATTATTAAAAGTTAAAGCATTAACTTCATGGTCAAACATTTTAATAAATGTTATCAAATATTTGTATATAACCACTTACCGACTTTTTTATGTCTACCGGTTTCGAGACGTACCCGTCTCTTTGTCAGGACATCAATTCAAACCAACATGCAAAACCCACCATACACCTTCACCATAGTTGTTGAACAAAAATATAAAACCAACCCTTCATGCATTTTAATAAGCACATACACTGATTAGGACAAACATGCACTGATTAAATTATGAAAATATTATTTTGTTTGAGAAATTTTCGGTTAAAAAACAAACGTGTAATGGACGGTTTTATCGCATGCGGTTCTCGTCCTGAGTGCCTACGACCTATTGTTTTTCTGTAAACTATAGCCAAATTCGTAATTGATCATCTTAGAATGATTTTCGATCATATGGGCGGTCTATAACCGTGTCGTGGCACCTTATCACTTTGAGGTTTGTACCTAGTTATGTAGGTTCTCACTGTAATAAGGCGCCTTAGTCGTAGAGCCACCCATACGGACAAAAATTATTATTAATTTTTACGAAATTAGGTATAGTTTACAACAAAACATTCAGCCGTAGGTGATCGGGTCGAGAATTGCTAGCGTAAACCGAAACCGTTCATTACACGTTTGTTGTTAAACTAAATATCAAACCAAAAATTTGCAACGCTTTTGTTCTATGCAATAGAGTGAAATCATATCTACAGCTGTGTCGCCTTATTACTCTGAGGGTAGAGTTTTAGAAGGTAATTGTTTTGTTATTAAATCGATTTCATTAAAATAACATGAGGGTCAAATCAATCAATAACTTTTATATAATATACCAATAAGATATAAAAAATATTTTTTTGAAATCCAAATTAATGAAAATGAAAATAATTAGGTTTCTGTAGCACAAATATCAACAACAACTAAAATTAAACCATGACTGGAGTTTTAGTAACAATTTTTTTAAATATACTATCTACTACGAGTATCGCTTTAATAAAAATGTTAATACCATAAGTTTAAAATCTTCTCTTAGTATTTAAAAAAAATAATTAAGATTTCTTAATATACTTGTAATTCCTTTGTTTTTCTCTGCTGCGCTTTACATATTTTTTATACTTTTAAACTACTTTCAATTACTTTTAAAATTTCTTTTAAAAATAGTGTATAGCTTTTATAACTATAATGTCATTATGTTTTAAGATGTTTTTAAATTAACTTAAATTTATTGTCTTTTGTTTCTTTTAAAGTTTCTTCTAGTCGTTTTTTTTAATCCCTTAACATATGTATGTAGTATGTATATACCTATACGTTTTTCTTTTTTGAAAATGTTTTTTTTTTTTATTCGAACATGTTTTTTTTTATTTATTTTTTTAAAATTCTTAACTTTTAATTACTTTAAAGTAAAGATAATCAATTGAAAACCTAAGATATAATGATAAGATAATAATAATCGAAACATCACTGGTTCATCAGCGTTAAGTCTAACTTTGTTTACTGTAAAACTATGTAATTATGCTTTATGTTTCCTGAATAAAAGAAGATTAAAAAAAATATGAAAAAATTACTTTTTCTATGTGAATATATTCGCTGTTTTTATAACCTAGAAATAACAGTCTGTTAAAAAATATATTTTATAGTTTGGATTATTTAGTTGCATCATGGGATTAATAATGGTTTAGTTAGGGAAACATCCGACAGGTTTATGGGTCTACTGCTGTATACCATGTAGCACTAAGCTCGATGTAATCGGAGGCATGGAGCGAATGAACGTGTCTGTATGGTAAAGCTCTATTCACATATTATGAGTAAATATACGGGGTCTTATTCAGGAATTATGCGACATTTTAAAATCTCGATGGTTTTGTCGAATCGGCATTTCATAGAAAATCTTTCGCATATTAATTACAACTAGGAGTGAAAACAATCCAACAATAACAAATATGTTATGTCTATGACTATTATCAATAACCTATTTTAATCCATTTGATTTCGCGATATCATGAATCTATATGTTTATAATATTTTACATCAGTCAATTTTTGTTTTAATTTTACAACTACGTGAAGAAAAGTATAACAGAATCATAGCAATATTTCAATTTCAGTTTTATTTACAGTAAGTATTTTATATGGGAGTTGCTTTATTATTTACCTTGCTTTTTTATAAATATTTTTTATTTATTAAGTTTTAATTTTAACAAGTTTTATTTATTAATGTACATGTACATTACAAATATGATATTCTGATTCATAAATAAAGAAAATAATAATAATATAAAGTCTGTGAAATTAGGTTTATATAAAAATAACACGTAGGTATACATAATATCTTGAGAATAATATTATGTTAAAAAAGTAAGAGAATCTTGTAACGAAAAACTCCCTCAGAGGCGTGAAAAATGCCAATGTCCAAAGTAATATTCTTTAACATATAGATAAATCTTCCAACAGACATAACCATTGTTCAACTAGGATATTAATAACATAATGAATAACTTGAGGAATTCCTACTGTGTCCAAGTGGATGACAAATACAGTTCTGTGTATGAAATAGAACCAGAACCCTGTATAAGTGCTATAGACTCGATGGCTGCTCTCAACTTAAAATCTTGAATAAAAGAATATGGGAAAAATCAGTGCGTCTCGTTGTGAAGTAATTGCCAAATTCACCTTCCACTCTTGAGGTCTTAGCTTCGATTCCTGGCCGAGTGGACTTGAAATATTGATTTAAAAGTTGTTGAAACCGCAATATTTCATTGTTCCTGGACTCGCATTTGAAGTGCAAGACTACTAACCTTACCTTCATGAGGCAAGTAATCAAAATACGCCGCATTTGGTTTACTAATACACTGCCCTATGCACCACTGGGTGCGGAAATAAGAATGATGATGGTGATGAATAGATAACAAAAAAGATTTTTCTTGCTTTTCAAATAAGTACTTTGACGACAGCGGTAAATTAATAATACAGAATTACCGGAGTAAAAACAGTAAGTGATAACATACTATAGCTTGTTTTTATTTATTTTTATATTATATAACTGTTATATGAAAAAACATATTGTGGACAAGAAACCAAACAAAAAGAACATTTGACTATTTACTAACCTTAAAATATATTTTTTTCACTTAAATTTTAATTTTTAAACAACTTTCATTTATGTTTTCTTTTTCCTTCTCTTTTTTATACTTTCATAATTAACATTACATTTAATTGCTTTTTAATATAGAAACTTCACTGGTCCATTAGAATTAAGTCCAATTGTGTAAAATATTAAACTTTGTAACTGTACTGTATGTTTCCTGAATAAAAGAAAATAAAAAGTTTTAAAAAAAATTTAGCAAAGACAAACAAGGGCATACTGGTATACAATATATTCATAAACACGATCAATATATTAGACTTCGAACTAAACCATGCTAATCCATCTTCATCCCACGCTGTGTTAGTGGCGAAGAGAACTACGAAAATCCAGAAGATCTTTTTAATATAAATTCTAAGTTGTGTGACGAATTGACTAATCTACACGTACTGGATATTGGGGCATTATCATTTAAAAGATGAGAAACGTATGAAACAAGGAAATATTTTCCTTTACCCATTTAAACCATTCTTCTACTACAAAATTGTACGTGTGTTTAATTTGTTTTTATAATAAAGTTCACCTTTATAATTATTTACCTATCTGGACCAAGTGGTGCATAGGAAAGTACATTGGAATTCCAATTACACCGTATATATATCCCTTTTGTTAACATGGAAGGTAAGGCGACTTGTTTAACGCTTCAGGTGCTAGTCCAGAAACAACAAAATTTTGCAGTAAACAACAAACTTTAAAATCAGCGTCTACCATGTCAGGAGTTGAACCTAGGTTCCCAAACATTATACGCACTAACCGCTACATTAACAGGTGGACTTATTATTTCACACACACACATATCTGTGTTTTTCATTCAGTCATTGATTTATGTACTTATTTGGAAATTGAAAAATAATACAATATATATTAAACATGCACAATTTGGAAACATCAGTTAATATCGTTTCTAAAATATGTATGACTTCAAATACAAAAAGCAATTCAAATATTATTTCTGTTTCATATAATATGCACACGTATATTACAAAGCGAGTTTAGATAAATTAAAAAAGTGTTGAGATTTGTCTGTTTTTGTCACAATAATGTTCTCGAATTATAAAAATCTCAAGGGTTTTGAGAAAGGCAAAGGCACTAGGGTAAAAAGTGTCTGGTTGGTACGTAAAAATTCTGTGTTGAAAATTTGCGTCACAAATTGTCTAATCCACGCATTCTGGACATTGGGCCATAAAAACAAAAGTTGCTCCTAGAAGATTTGATAGATAGCAGATTTAAAATTATTTATTTTCATGATAAATAAAACAATACTTCTTGGTAAATTCAGCATTGCTATAATATCAGTATAGTTCTACTCAATAATCAAATACATTTATTATTCCTGCCATTAAACGATTATTGGCCGGCCTTTTACACAAACAATGTTTGACAGATCAAAGCATATCTATCAAGCGTATACTCAAAAAAAAATCAATTGGTTAACTGGTTTTTAATCTGCTCAATTCAATTTTGTTGTCATATTAACATATTAACTTACTATAATGTAAGTATTGATAGACTAGAAAGGTTCCAACAAAAAAAATTTAAGCAGGTCGACTACCGGTTAAGCATTAACTTCTCTAGCCTCGTTGAAATTATGCAGTACCATGAAATAAACTCACTTAAAAATCAAAGAATAATGTTAGACCAGTTTTTTTGTATTTGAATTAATAAATAATAAAATTGATTCTTCTAACCTATTTAAAAGACTTCCATTCCGTGTGCCATCTAGATCAACAAGACAAAATCTTCTGTTTTACTCAGAAAACGCGTCAACAAACTATTTTAAATAATCTACAATACCTGGAATATGCGACCAATGTAACAATATATTTGCTGAGGCTGATATTTTTTGCGACAACGTATGTAAATTTTGGTCAAAAATTAAAGAAATTTTTAGAGAAGCAGATATTTAACTTAATTATTATATACATATTTTTTCATTACGTTTCTAGTACATTTATTATATTTAACATAATTTAAATTATTGTATTAAGTGTAAACATTTTTTTGGTGTGTGCATGAGTTTCTTACACTAATAAACAAATAAATTGGCAATATTTGTGTACATACTGTTTGTTTACCTAATAAAATAAATATTAAGCAAACAAGCACATACACGACTTCAAGAGCAAATGCAGCAAAGGGCTCCCGGTTTGCCAACATAAAAGTAGGCACAGTAATGTTAAAAGTAAGCAAGCTTTCAGGACATGAATTCGTAAGATAAATAGCAATCATTTTGGATAAAAAAAATTTGACGGTTTCAAGAACATAGAGTACATCTCGCATGTGAGACTTGGGGCCGGTTGCATCGACAAAAGTTAAGTTAAAGTCAGGGCTAAAGTCAAATAAAAGTTACTTTTATGTCAAAATGCGTTGCATCAAAAAAAGTTAACTAAATATTAGCAAAAAAGTGACTTTTATTTGCGGCCGCCAGGGGACCGTTTAAAGTTAAGTTTAAAGTTAAATGCGATCTGCCATCTGTCAAAAAAGCGTCGTGAGTGTTGAAATCTATTGATTGATCTATGAAAAGTTGCACAAAATTTTATCTGATTTTTCGTCTTCCGATGACGAATTTATCATCGAGAATATTCTAAACCGAAAAAAAACTGTTCAAACCACGAACGGACCATTTTTTGTGGGAAGAGTTATTTTTCAAAACACAGGACTTGATCATCAGCGGCGTGGTGTAAAATAAACCTAAATCATGACTGTATTGAAATGCTGTTTATTTATTTTTAAATATAGCAAGATTGAGCTCAGCTTACTCTTTCTGGGCATTTAAGGCTGCCATAGTTGCCCGAAAAATGTCCTTTCTTTGCTCTACTTCTAGAGTAAAAAATTCCTCATTTTGTTTTGGCTTTTGCTCTTTTAATTTTTTATCTAGTTCAAAAAGGACGATGTCCCTTTTGTTATTTTCTTCTCCGAATGCGCAGTGTTGCTTCGCCCTTTCGCACACACTGAAAATTGGAACGAAATTTAAACGTTTGTGCCCAAAGACGCGTCGCGGGGCATGTGTATTGCTACATGTAAATAAATAAGTACGTGCTTGCGCAAAAATCCCAACAATTTTTAGCGTGAAACCTTTACAGTGGCAACATTCTTAACTTTAACTTAAGTAAAATAATGCAACGGAATTTTTCAGTTACCAGATTTTGAGCCGTAACTAAGTATAAATATTTAACTTTAAACTAAATTTATACCAACTTTGATGCAACCGGCCCTTAATGTCAAATGCTTCGGGGAACTCTAGTTAAAGTCAACCGTTTTTCAATGCACTCTTCTTGAAATTTGTTTAGAAATTTACGAATGTCGCACGCGACGAGTGAGTGCAAAGTAAGTCCCCCGGTCTTCCAATACCTAGTATACGGGCTGCAGTAAGTTGGAGGTTGTAGTTGGCAAGCCACGCAGAGATTGCATTGCATTGGTTCGTGGGGGTTCACTCGGATTCGATATCTATCGGAACTTCGAGTTAACTTTGCAACAGGAATGTACGACTCCAAAATATATTGTTGTAATTGCAGTAGACAACTTATCCGGTAGGTACTTATATAGCTACCCACTCACTTGTGTCCTACTTTATAGCAAAAAAATAAAATTATTGTTTCCCAAATATTTTAATTCCGGGACATGCATAAAATGGCCGAACTAAAAAATTTGTGACAAGTTGTAGTAGAGCGGGGTTTGAACTTTGGACTTCCCAATTCAAAATTCGTGACATGCGACCACAACCAGATAACTGATGATTACTTGTTTAATTTAATTTATCATACATAATCAATTTCTCTATCTCTGATGAGATGTCTTTTTAGTATCACAAAATATCTAGAGAGAGGAATTTCAACAATGTTTAAATATGTCCAAATGCTTGCAGACTGGCTGAATTTCCTCCCTAGGGAGTTATTCATATTCAAATTTATTTCAACAGAGAGGGAAAACATTTTTGAGAAGGGAATATGGAAGTCTAGGTATTCACAGGGCTTATGACCTGAGGAAATATGGATGTTCAAACATTGGCAGAATGGTGAATGTTACACAGCGTGTAAAGTGGCCACTTAAACCAGCCAATAACAGGTCATAAGTTCTGTAAATGCCGAGACTTTTATATTCCTTTCTCCAAAATGTTTTCCCATTTCTGTTGAAATAAATTTAAATCAGAGAGGAATTTTGTTTGTCATCCCAAATTGTTTCTATAAACTTAAAGTGTGTAAAGTTGGTACTCACACTAGCCATTAACAAGTCATAAGCCTTGTAAATGCTTCCATATGTCCCTTTAAACAAGGTTTTTCTTCTGTTGAAATAATTTTTAATTGTAAACCCTCCCAAGGGAGTAAAATTCAGTTTTTTCAACTATATAATCCATACTTATATTATAAAAATGAAAGTGTGTTTGTTTGTGCTTTATTTACGTTTCAACGGAGAGTCCAATTGGTATGGTGTTTCGCACAGGGATAGACGGAGAGGTAAGAAGTAAAATAAGATACTTGTTTTCCACCCAAAATTATAAAAAACGCAAATAAATTAAAATATGTAATATAATATGAACAATTAGCAACATATTAGTTGAAAATAAGTAGGCGGTAAAGTTGAATGTCAAAAATAATCCATTTGAAATTAATTATTTAAATTTCCATATGTTAGCTGCTTTGTATATTATTGATTTTGGTTTGGGAGAAGGATTTTGGATTGGTAAACAGAATTACAATGCAACATCGCTATAGATTGCGGATCGTCATGTTTTTTTCCATAGTGATAGCTAGAGGACCGGCAATCGACACGAGCTACTTTTATCTTGCATATATTAATAAAATATTCAATTCCATCAAGAAAATTCTTATTGATTAACTACAACACGCATTAACTGCCGAACTAAATAAAACAGTGTAAGTCACTCTCCAAGCACAAGAACTAGTCTCTTTTTTGGAAAGCTAAAGCTTTAATATTAAAAAAATTATAAAAATTGATTCTATAGAAAAAAAAACACGAATCAATTATTTTAATTAATAAATATAAATCAATATTTTTTTAAAAAAAACTGATTTCTCCCTAATGCCATACGAGCAAAGCCGCAAGTAAAGTCAGCTTATAATTATGCAGTGGGATTTAAAATATGACATCATCATATTTTATTAGACTGGATATTTTGTTTTTTGTTATTGTCAGTCTAAACGAAATCACCTAGGAATATCGGTAAAACTCTCATCAGGCTTTTAGCAGTTGTGACAAATTTATTCAAATAATTTATTTTGTCCCATAAAAGTCTCGATGACATAATATACTATAACTGTTAAATCAGCCGGTAGACAGAGGTTAGCATAGTTGTAGAATTTATATGAACTTATGACCTGTAGGATGTTATTTTGCAATGGCAAGTCGGTACTCTAAGCATAGATAATAATTCAAGCAACTTGTCTCGCGTTTTATTAACAAACAATGCAACGTTATGAAATAAGTCAAGGGTTATTATTAGTTTCACGAAATAAATAGTTTATAGCGATATCCATAGCCACAATACGCGCAGCTCAAAAAACCTGCATATACCAAAATTTCATTCTACCAAGTTTGGTAAAAAGTCCTTGGAGAATATCTCTCGAACGCTGTATAATAAACTACCGACCAAAATTAAAGAAAATGAAATGGGTAAATTGCAAAGCGTGGCTCTCAAAGACTTCTACCTAAACCTTTTCTTGGAAGATCTGAGTGAAAATTATTTCTGAAAGTTTAATCTTCCTCTTCTTCTCGGTTAAGATCGATTAATTTGGTATCAGCTAAAAGCCAACTCCTGAGACTTTGAGTTTCAGCTGTTCTTCCCTCTCCTTAGTGGTCTTCTGGGCAGACGGCAAATGGCCGGGATTTTGTGAGCAAAGGTCAAGGGGATTTTAAAGCTTTCGATTAATGGAATTACGGACGTAATCTCTCCATAATCTATTTACTATGCAATAGGTATCGCAAATCCGTCTAACTTCTTGACTCTAGATTCTGCCTCTTTTAGGTTTCCCCGCGAGTTCCTTTAGTGCTTTCATCTCTGACGTTCTGAGCAGTTATTTGGTTTTTCTATTTAGTTTTTCTATTTAATTTTTCTACTTGGTTTTTCGTATTTTTTTTACCTTGCCTCTGTTGTATACACCATAATTTGGTCCGATACACGTTTTGGATATCCGAATTATGTTTCCAATAATCATGTGTTCATTGTACTATCCGACATTTCTTAGGCATACAGATATTTACTAACTGAGATGGATATGTTCTCATCATCACTATGACAGCATCATCTGCATGGCATGTGATGTTAATGACTTTATCTCCCTTAGTGGATTCACTCCTTTTTTTATATTCTTAAAAGCGTTTTTCTATATAGATTTATTCTGCTTGTGTAGGAAAAGGTTTTAGGCGTATATATTGTTTTTGTATATTTAGTTATAAAGGTGCTAAACCTGCTTTGTTTCTTTGTTGTTCTCAATATGTGTTATTTTCAAAATGTTAATTTTATTTATGTCCCTAATTAAGTTATTGTAACACCTGGGAATGTAATTCAATGTATTATGCTTTGTGTTATATGATTTATAAATAAAAAAATAAAAAAATACATCCAATATTATTTTAGTTAAGTAGGGGTCCATCGAAACACGATTTAACCGATACTTGTAGTAAAATACCAATGTTGATATGGATTTTTAATAAAGAAGGTGCAATCCTCAGAGTAATAATGCGCTACCGCTATAGAGCCGCCAATATTGATAAAAACCATTCTAGAATGAACAATAACCAAGTAGGCTATAGTTTATCAACAATGGGCCGTAGGTACTCAGGTCAAGAATCGCAAGCACAGTGATTAAACCAATCGTTACACGTTTGTTGTTAAACGAAAAACCAAACCAAAAGTTTGCAACACTCTATAGCTGTAGCGCGTTATTACTCTGAAATGCAATCTATTCATTATTAATATTTACAGCATCAACTTTTTTGTAAAACATTTCAATAAATTTCATATTTTTAAGTATTTTTGGATTCCACCTACATACACCTTCACCATAATAGATAAGTTGTAATGGTCACCATATACGCATACACCTAGTAAATTCATACTTCTCCTTTCCTCCCCATCATAATAGGAAAGGCGCTTTGACTTTTCTTCATACAAACATATTCCCTTATTTTATCCCTAAATTATGGCACTAGACCAGTGATTTTTGCACACTGTAGATATTAAGCATTGGCGTGTCTCTAATGTTTTTGCTTTTTTGATATTTTTTTCTTAATGGACCATCCAAAAACCCAAAAAAGGGCCAAGTTTTATCTGTCGCTTTCGGCCGTACGGTATTACAAATATGATAAATAATTTTTAAAAACGGAAAAAATACGTGTTCAAACGACTAAGTATTTACGCCCAGCCAAATACTATTAAAATGGTATATTATGCACTTGTACAGTCATCGCTTTCCTATGGAATAATTGGATGGGGGGACCATACAATAACCATATTAAACGATTAGAAACGGTTCAAAAATATATATTAAAAATAATGCATCACAAAAATCGCACTTTTCCCTTTTTCCAATTGTTCCAAGAAGCTAAACTTTTAAGCATAAGACAAATATATTGTTTTCGATGTTTAAAATATATATTTAAGAACCAAAATTTATTTACAAGTAATTCCAATAGTTCAAGTCAAAGAAGGAATCGTGTGTTAGAAACCACATAGTAAAACGAGGCTCGCACAGAGACATGCATATTTTATAGGCCCAAAAATGTTTAATTCTTTTTTTTACTGATAACATTTCATCGATTCCAAACATTCTAAATTTTCCTTCTTTTAAAAAACACGCATTTTCCTGGAAGCACGTGAATATATTCAAAATATTGATGACAAAAGTTCTATTTTAGAAAAGCAATTAGTTTTTATTTATTTAATCGTTCCAAAAGAAACGTCATTTTACTAATCGGAGGGTTCTTTCAATGATAACATTTTGTACTTATTGTCAAGAAAACGAAAACATTTTGAAAACAATTTGGCAGTTTTGTGTCAGTCAAATCTTGTCTTCTTTTTAAAAATAATTCGGTTTATTCAGATATATAAAAAATATCTGACTAATAATTATTGCAAATTATTTTATATCAGAACAGGTTAAATCTCATGAAATAATAAGCAACTTTACTTGTAATTTATATTACGTACTTAATTTATTTAATATTTTGTTTTCCTAGTGTAAGAATAAAACTGGACTCCACTTAAATAAACGTTGATTCTGCCGGCACTAAATTTAAAAAAAAGTTTTCCTTACACATTTGATAAAGTTTTTCAATCAAAATGCTTTTACGGTAATTCCTCATAATGAAAAATAATTCTCGAGAATTCAATAGTTAGTTTTACTACCGGTAGTAAATATTTTTGACATGCTTTTATTCGTTCACTTGAGTGGTTTCATAGCAACCCCTTATACTAAATACATCAGTGAAAGCTTGGAAAAAAAGACACATGTTCAAATTAATTCATACGTAATGATTGCTTTTTTAAGTCAATTGTTTTCTTATGTTGAAAGTAGTCATTTTGATCTGTGTGTCATCAAGCGGGGGCGATACGGTTGGCTGGGCATATACTGCGGATACCTCCTAAGAACCTTAACCACGCTTGCCCACTTTACTCGTCCTTGACGTCCTGGGCCCGGATTACAATGGGAAGTTGACATTTATCTTCAATTTTATCTACAAGGAAAATTAAGTTTTCTGTATAAAAAGTAGAATATGCATACAATTTTTTCTTCTAAACATGTTCAATTATAGGTTACCGACGAAGATATTTTAAATTTCCATGCAAATATACTCATTTTCGTAAACAAATATCAGTTTTTCTTTATAGACGGTCGAAGATAACTGTGTGAACACTTATTGTAATCGGGGCCCTGGACGTCTGCTGCTGACTGTTTGTCGGTAATTTATGTCCAAATTACGGGACGTGAACTTGACTTGGGAGGATGCGAAGGATCTAGCAGCCGATAGAGATGCACGTAGGATCTTTGCGGACACCTAATACTTCAGCTAGGGAGTAGACATGGAATGATGTAATTTTTATATAAATTGGTATATCTCTATCGCAACACGGACTATCTCTTAGTTCTAGTAACGACAGAACCCTTTTAAAACCCTTTCATAACTCTAGTTGTTTTGCCTCCTCGTTCGCAGTAGTAGCTTCTCGATTATGCAACAATCTATCCACTAATTTTAGAGACGCCCCTTCTTTATTTATATTTAAGTCATAATTAAAATGTCACTATGTACATACTTAAGTTGTTCCTTTATTCTTCTTCTTTTCTTCCAATCCCTTCTTCTCTTTTCATTGTATAGAATTAATTTTTAATATTTTTTTGTTTTTCTTTGTTTCTTATTTTGTATAAAATCATAAGATTAAATATCTATATGTACTTGTAATTTTCTCAAACTAAACGGTTCGGGTAGGTAGGAAGAAATCGCCTTAAAAAATATTTCCGCCCTTATATGTATATTTATTGTATATTTTATGTATATAAAGTGTTACATTTTTTTTTTTTATATTTTATTAGTCAAATTAAAAAACACGTTTATGTTTAGATTTTACTATTCCTTTATTTATATTTTACTAAGTTAGTTCATAACATCTTAAGAACAAATATACTACTACCATCACGACATCTCCCCTTAGGGGTAAGCAGAGAGGAAAAACCGCCACACACGTCTATCCTGGCATACATTTCTAGCTTCTTCCACATTCATACATCTTGTCATACATGCCCTTCGAATCTGCCTACTTTTGACACGGCAAGACTTAAGATTTTGGTTTATCTGATCATGCCACGTCTTTTTTGGTCATTCTCGTCTCACGTTATCGATCATTTTCGTCATACATAACTGTTTAACCATTTTTTTGTCATCCATTCTACATGACCAAATAATTTTTTTTATTAATATTACATTACGTAAAAAATATCAATAACATGTTTTTTTTTTATTTAAACTAAATCGCATGAATGCAATTTTTTGAAACTTAAAGCATGTGTATTGTATATGTTTACCTAAAATATTACATGTACGCGTTTAAACCTCTAAAACCTTTAAGGTAACCCTTTAAAAATAATTTTGCATTACTCTTACTATTTTTGTGAATAGATTTCGACAAATTTGAAAAATATTTTGAAAACCCATAAACACGTCTAGTAAGACTATATAGTAAGCAAATAGGTTATAAGAATAAATGAAACAATGTATCAAGTTATAAATGATATTATAAAACTTGTTTAAGTACACCATTGGCGGTTCTAGTAACAGTTTCCTTTTTGCCGAATTCCATTCCTTTCTGTCCTCTACCCTCAGGGTGCATAATTTAACCATGTCCTCGCAAAAACTCCTCCACAAAACGATCCCTCGGAGAATTTAATAAAAGGATAACTGTGTTCTCAGACCAAGAAGGATAAAATTACATTGCTAGAGATTTTTACAGCCCTTAGCAAGGTTGGCGATTGAAATTTTGGGAATAAAAGTTTGAGTTGAATGACTCTCCAACTTTTCATAAATCTTTCTACAACCACGACTTTCCATTTATGCCTGGTCTTCATTTTTCACCGAACTTATTCTGGAGATATCAGATTAAGGCCAGATTTTTTTGTCTATCGTTTTATTTAAGCGACTTAATATATCTATATTTTATTTTAAATCAATAAGTTTAGCTCAGCATTAAATTGCAATTTGTCTACTCATACTCAATGGAACAAATTAGAACATTAAAAATAATGTATAATCCATTATGACATAATAAAAACGAAAATGTATTTGATGTTTTTTTTTGTGTTTCCTTCACGTCTCAGTGATAACCGAAGAGGTGAAAAGTAAATTAAAAATACTTATTAAAACAAGAAAAAAAATTGAAAAATATCAACGATGAGCAATATTTGAAAATGAATAGGTGGTAAGATGGGTTGTTAAAGATAATCAATTTGAAATTATTTTTTTAAATTTGTATTATTTACTTGCTTTATCTATGGTTAGTTTCGTTTGGTTTTCGTTTTACAGAATACCGCTGCTACGTCACCATAGACTAACGGATTGTCGAATTTTTTTACAAAGCTATAGATAGGTAGATGACCAACAATCGATACAAGCTTCTTTCGATATCGGAAAAAACCTTAGTTTTAAACGACCAAACTAATTAATTACCTTAATAATTTCTGCCAATACTGTGCCGCGGGTAAATGTTAGTATATACAACATATGTATGAATAAAATACAAAGTTATACACTATTCTGAATCATGCCTCAAGACTTGTTCCACCTTTCCTATTTATTTTCGGGGTTGGTCTCTCGATTAAGCTTGACTTGACTCAACTAAGGAACAGATTTTGAAGTCTATCCGATGTACCATTTGTTTATATCGATACAGCAAGAAACAAAAAAAGAGAGAACGCGGATTTAATTTTTAAAACAATGGTTTTATATTGTTTGGAGATATTTTTAGATTATCTGTTTAATGTTATTATTTATTTAGGAAGAAAACAACCGTTTTTACATATATTGCATGTGGAAAATAAAAATATATTTTGACCCTAAAATGAGGAAGTTCAGTGTATTTTTTTCTATTTTTATTATATATTATTAAACTAGGCCAAATTTTATTTAAAATATTTTTAAATATTTTTTATTTTTATTTTTACATCGTATTATCAGCGCTATGATTTTTTAAAGTTTTGTATTTCTGAAATTACTCTTCCAATTGGTTCGTTTACGGTGACCAAACCGGATATCCTTCAAAGCCCTCATATCATTGGATGGTTCATATGAACCAGTGACGCCATTGAAAGTAGTGCGTTTTTATTAAAATATTTATTTATATTTTTTTCGTACATTTTCAAGAAATTTTACAGTACAATTTAATCTTATAATTTTCACCGCGCGTAAGAAAACAACTTTTTGTATCCAATTTCCCGTAGGATTGAAGTTCTTCATTGTGAAAACAGTCAATATAAATTTTCCACGGTGATGTAAGCTGTTAAATAAATATGGGTACAAAATAGGTATCAAAATAAAATAAATTTTAAATGTTAGAAATGTTGGGCACTTAGAAGATGCAAATAAAAAATAAAATAAAGTTTCATATATGTACCTTTATACATTGTTATAAAAATAAAGTAAATTAAAATAAAATACATTTAAAGAATAATAAAAAACATATCGTAGATGGTACAAAATATAATAATAAACAGGCATAATTACTGACATCGTATAACTTAACAGCAAACAGGCGTACTGTCATAAGGAATATTCTATATTTCATATAGGAGTGATGAAAAATGTCTGCGTAACCGGAGAGAACAGTATTATAATAAAGACATGCTCTAAAGAAAAAATCTTTTTTTTTTAGTTAGTCCTAGGTACTGGCAAATTAATAAGGAAATTAGATGCAGAATAGAAATAGCACGGTCAGCATTCAATGGCATGAAATCATTATTCTGCAGTGATACTCTAAATTTAAAACTGAGACAGAGGATGGTCAAGTGCTATGTGTAGTCAATACTGCTCTACGAGGTTGAAATATGGACTCTCAAGGTGAACTCTATGAACCGTATAGAGGCTTTTGAAATGTTGCTTCACCGGAGAATGCTGAGAATGCCGTGGACAGATTTAGTGACCAACGTGGAGGTGTTGAGACGAGCCAGAGCCGAAAAAAAATTACTGTCCTCAATAAAACAGAGAAAACTCGCATATCTGGGCTATATCACGCGCGGAAGCAAATATGCACTCCTACAGCTAATCATGATTGAAAAGATCGAAGGAAAGCGTGGAGTTGGAAGGAAGAGAAACATCCGCGACTGGACGGGAATGCGCGGGGTTGAGGCGCTGTTCCAGTTGGCGCAGGACCGGAATGCCTACTCTAGAGTGATCGCCAACGTCGGGAGACCTGATATGGCACAGAAAGAAGAACTGGCAAATTAAATGTAGTATGTAGTCTTGTTTTGTTGGGCACAATATATTCTTTAGAACTTGTGAGTAAAGGGCAGTCCAAGACGTTGTTTACTAGTTTTTAAAAGGAATAATTGATTCTTCTATGCTCCAGAGTTTGAATTGCATTGAGTGTACAATAAAATTTGTATTAAAAAATTTTTTTTTTATTTTATTTATCCTTTCTAGATTATTTACACTCGTCAATATTTTATATTGAGAATTCCATATAATTGAAGCATATTCTAACTGACTTCTCATATAGGTGTTATCTTTATTTATTATTTTAGTTTCAGTGTTCAGGTGACTACCTTACTACTCATTCTTGAGTTGTAAGGTAGTCAACGCTCGAGATTATGACGTCACATTAGGAAAACAGTGACTCAGCATTCGCAATTTGAATTGAAATTTCGAAAATTTATTTTAACTATCCATTCTAAGTACAGCTGTTAGTTCATCAAGATTTATGAATTTGCACAAAAATAACTGACACCGTGTTGATTTTTTTTTATAGATTTTTCTTGATTCTCAAACTCATTTCTCCATGGAGGTAGGCAAACGGGATTGAACGCTAAATCACACTGTCTTTTCATAGATACCTTGCAATTACCTACATTTATACATCTTCTCAAGCACGCATAATTTATTTATCCACGCCAAGGTGGTATTTATATCTAATCAAAACAAATTCGAACACTAGTCCAGAAACTATGAAATATTTTTGTAAAAAAAATACATTCAATAAATATTTTATATCTTCTTTCATTTAAACAGGCCAAATAAATTTATGGTAAATTCGGCAACTAAAGCTTTACATCTGTATTTAATAATCATCTAAATTCTATGCATTCAAAAAAGTACAATTTCAAAATACGTAGGCTTGTTATCATCACGGTAATTTTTATTTTGTTCGCCGCCGCGCTGCTCTGATTAAGGATTTGGAGCTAGAGAGGACTTATTCTCTTAAATCATTAAGCCAAGAGATACGTCTTCTTCTTACACTGCGTTTTCCTTCAACTTGTCTTTATAATATGATACAAACAATTTCGTATTTCTCTCCTCACGGAAAACGTTCGAAGTATTCTAGCTTTCATTTCTTAATTTTATTTAGTAATTCTCTTTATTTTTTTATGCTACTAAATATTTCTTCGTTGCAAACTCTACCTACCCGTGATAGTATATTTTGAACAATATTTTATAGCGCCACTTTTCACGGGTGAGTGTGTGTTTGACATTTGAGTATGTGTTTGAGTGTGTGTGTTTTCACGGGTGAGTGTGTGTTTGACATGAGTGAATAGAAACAACTTAAATTTACAATGTAATTTTTTAATTTTTTATAAAGAAAGATATTTTTTTTCATATATTAGTTTTTTTATTTTTGTTTTAAAAGTGAGTTTACTGCAGTTAAATATGTCTGTGTTATTGAAAAATACTTTATAATAATGCTCCAAACAAATTAGAGGAGAGTTCTGTGCATAGTTGGTGGTCTATTTTTGGTTGATTCATATAAACTAGTGACGTCGTAAAAGTAGTTCGTTTTTATTCAATTATTTTTTTCGGACATTTTTAGAAAACTGTAATAAAATTTACGGCTTCAATTTTTACCACGCGCAAGAAAACATTTATTATATCCTATTTCCCGTAGGGCTGAAGTTCCTCATTTGCATACGCTGATTGAGGTTATTTATTGACAAACAAATAATTAATTATAAAAATTTGTTCCAACAAGCCGATTGAGTAGACATTGCAGGCCGTCTGCAGAATCATCACGGCGAGGAAATCTTTGCGATAAATTGCATTTTTATAATAACAAGAATTTACTTTATTTGATCTTACCTTCATGTGATGAAGTTGTTTGGTCACTAGTTCAGCTCTGGACGCCTGGTCCGTCCCATTTACTGGGAATGATCCCATATACTGAAAAATAAACATCACGTTTTTAAAAATTAATTTATAAAAACAAAGTTAATTTGTATCAATTGTACATATGTAAATGATTCATATAATGTTACGTAAAATGTATTTCACTTTTATACGCTAACTTCTTAAGTTAACATTATTAATTGGAAGAAGGCAAATCTGTGAGTATATGAATTTAAGGGTGTGTTCATGCGTGTATAATATGTATATATAATATGTGAGGGTGTGTGTGTTTTGTTATGCTATGTGACTTTAATTTAATCTGGATTATTTTAATAGCGTGATTTTGGTGAAAATCAAGGTTGCATTTACAAAAATCTGTTTCATAATTCTTAAAACATAATGTCAAGAACGCTTTCAAACGTAAGCCCTAAAAATTCCGTTTTCAAAATACAAAAAGTTTTAAACATTTTTTCAATTATGAAAAAAGAAAATAGACAAACTTATGTATATTCAAATAATGGTATTCATTATTAACACTATGATAAATAATAATTGTAAGTGGTATAATTTTTTTTTTTTTAAATAAGTCATCTTCAGTAATTTAATATTTCTACAATTCTTAGTAAAAATGCAATATCTCCCACCTGATTAGAGAGAAAAAATAATAACACAGTTTTTATTTTATTAAAATTTAAATAATTTCAATTCAAGAAATTGAAGTTATCATTTGATAATGATAACTGACAAACAATATGTGACATTAAAAATCATAAGAGATGTCTAATATTTTTTTTTTCAACAGAGAAAACCTTTTGAGAAGAAAATATGGAAGTAAATCTTTGTACATGCATCTTTCAAAAAAATGAACAAGATACGCTGCCATTGATAAACTAATCCAGTGCCCTATGCACCATTGGGTGCTCTAAGGGGGATGATGATGAAATTTGGGTTGACCTATTTTTCTATAACACCCTAAACTAGATTTGTCACTTTCTTCGCACTTTGAATTAAAAACTCACAAAACTTTACTATAAATATACTAACTTAATTTTCCAGTAATAGTTAACTGGATATTGAACAATCTCTTTTTAACCGTAGTTCTGGGCACCCTTTTTCAGACACGTTGCGGAAGTTTCCTTTGATTTATGTTGTAATAAAAAAGATATTAACTCTGGGGGTCATAAATAAATCAATAAAAAAGACAAACCGTCCTTTTATTTGAGAAAAGTGAGTCGGAACGCAAAGAAGATTTGGTTTATGGAAGTCATGCCGATAATCTGTTAAGATAATCGAATAACCAAATTATTTTTATAACCGAATAATAATTACAACATTAAAAAATAACCGTTAAAAAATGGAATAATCGTTAAGATAATCGGTTATCGATTTTGGAAATTATAGTTACGATAATCGGTAATCGGTTTTGGAAAGAATTATCAGTAATATCTTAAGTATTTATAAATGTTTATAAAGCCCGGTTCAAAAATTTTATGAAAAAATATTCAATATGGCAAATAAATGTTTGTCACAAGAGGCAAAATTAGCAGTTCGCAACGGAGTCCAGGTCCCGACCCTGATGTATGGGAGCGAAGTATGGACTTGGAAAAACAGGGATGAAAGTACGCTAAATACTCTCGAAATGCGATCTCTCAGGCGAATGTGTGGTAAAACTATGTACGACAGATGCACAAACGTTGAGATCCGTACATTATGTAAGGCTGAGACAAGCATTATCGACAAAATCAAGAAAGGAGCTCTGCGCTGGTTTGGACATGTAGAGCGAATGGACAGCGAAAGAACCGCTAAGAATATTTGCAATGCAAATATTGATAGATGCAGAAATAGAGGAAGACCGAGAAAGACACGGCATGACCAAACCTAACAAATACTCAACAACAACAAAATAAATAAATACGGATGTAACATTTTTTAAACAAGGAAAATCACAAAGGATAAAACAGAAATCAATATTTTATCAAGTTAACTATTGAAATACCATGAATAAAAAATAACGGGGAGTCTTCATTGGCGTATGACATGTGACTAATGCCTTAAGGGTGTTGGTTAAAATATTTAAATGGGAATGCTAGTTTTGCGGTCTTTTCATTCCCCAGCCTACCTCCACATTTGGACTGAACAAGAACCAAAGAATGAAAATAATATCTCTAGAGCTGCTGTTGCTGCATATTATTCTCCTGCTCCGGGTGACTCCCCATTCCGGTTCTCGTAACGAACGCGACTTTATGGTGTCCAGGGAATCTCGGTAAAGTGGAACATGGAGAAATGCAGGAATATCTCAGAAAAACGAAGAGACTAAATTATAAATAAAATTTACATATGTAAATTTATTTCAACAGAGAGGAAAAACATTTTTGAGAAGGAAATGTGGAAGTCTAAGCATTTACAGAGCTTATGATTATTATTGGCTGGTTCAAGTGGTTACTTCACTAAAGTCAACAAATGAAAGAGTTAAGGAAAATGTGGATGTTCAAGCATGGGTAGAATGGTGAGTGTTATACAGAGTGTAAAGTGGCCACTTAAACCAGCCGTTGACAGGTCATAAGCCCTGTTAATGCCTAGATTTCCATATCCCCTTCTTTAAGGTATTCTCCGTCCCTGTTGTAATTTGTTAACTCAATGTATTATATATCAATAATTCCAATGTGTTCCGGACGCGCTGAAAACGATAGAAGCCACATCTGATTGTATAATTTGTGATATTGTTTGTTTATAAATAATATGTGATAATTTAAGTCCTCGGTATATGTGAAAGCCAAGGGCCGAATCCATAATAAAGGCGATTCGATCCACTTTCGGGTTCGCTCTTGGCTATACCGAGGAAAGTATAGAATAGGAAAAGATTGGATTATTTGTGTTTAATGTATGTATTTTGTATTGTGTGTCTATTTGTAAGTGTATTCATATTTGTATGTTGCTCGCCGCGCGGCGTACTGTCGACTAAACCCGCGCGCGGGCGGACGCCGCTATTTACGTGGCCGGCCGTCGGAACAGAGTGGGGGGGCCGGGCGAGTGGTCGCCCGTACCCCCACGACGGTCATAAGCCCTGTCTAACCCTGTCATAAGCCCTAGACTTCCATATTCCCTTCTCAAAAATGTTTTTACTCTATGTATTTTTTTAAATTTATTTACATATTTCAGCGATATATTCTTCTTCTAGTGCCTTGCCGGGTCCCCCCGACGTTGGCGATCACAACAGTGAAAGCATATGTATTTGTTCTGAGCTAATTTTACATTTCGCAGCCAGGACGACTGCTTATTGATGTACTCGCCGTAGTGATTCCTGGGAAAATATGACCAGAGTGGTTTCCCGTTGCCTTCTCTGGTGGATTTTATATCGGGGTTACCTTCACATAGCTGGTTGGTTTTGGTTTTGAGGCGCCAAAAACTCGCCTTTCATCCTCTCGTTTTTTTTGTGATCACACCGTTATAAGTGTGATCCCATTACCCGGGGTTCATGACCTAAACGCTAACGAGTTGGACTAGTCAGAAGTGTTGCCGGTGGAATGCAACTGGGCGTTCACAGCATTTTATTGAATCACATCATCCAGCAAGATGTGACTCACTGCAACCCTACTGAAAGTTTGAACCCCAGCGATATATATCTGGATACATTATATCCTTTGTACCTTGCAAATAAGTTACTGAACATCTTACCGATTATTTCCGTAACAGAATACCCGATAACCACTGATAATTTTGGTCAATCGACCATCTTAACGATTACAACCCGTTATGAATAATTCAGTTATATCTGTTAATCGGTTACGCGCATCGCTAGTTTATGGGTTTATTTAATGGGTGCTTCAAATGATGGAATAAATCGCTACGAAACATTCATTGCGCTTTTATGTTACATAATGTATGTAGTTCACTCGGAGCTTAATTATTTATTCAGTGAATCCATTTTATATATTTTACTGACGATGACGCAAAAATAAATTGCAAAACGAATAAATGAAGTTTAAGAGTTCTTAAACACGAACACTCAATAAATAAATGACCTGAATATTTAAAGTCATTTTTTATTAACATTTTTATTACTTTATAGGGGGAATCTATTTTGAGTCATCACACAATCATTCTCCTTTCTGCACCCAGTGGTGCATAAAGCACTGCGCTAAATCAAGTTTGGCGTATATTGATAATATATTACATAAAAGTAAGGTGATCAGTCCTACGCTTTGGATGCCAGTCCAGAAACGATAAAATATTATAGTTAAAACAACATTTAAGATTAATATTTCACTGCCTTTTTAAAAGGTTTCGAACCTAGCAACTCGAGAATGATAGACGAATGCGCCAACTACTTCACAACGAGGTGGACTTGTCTCCACTCGATTTCTATATTCAGGATATAGAAATCGAGTGGCTATATTTCACACACACAAACGTATTTTTCATCCAGTCGGACAAACAAATATGTTCATACATATAGGCGGAATGTATTTTATGTCACCAAACAATATCTTATGCGTAAATAGATAAAAATTCGTGTGTATATAATTTTTATAAAGAAAACTAAATTTGCGATCAACCAATCACATAAATTATAAATATAACTAGAATTTTATTTTTAAAACCTTAACAAAATAACAACAAGCTTATGATTCTTAAGAACTTTTTGAAAAAAATTTCAAATACTAATTTTTTTTATGAAGGAACGTGCATTACAATTATATTTGTTTTTAAATACTTTTTTTTGCGCCAAAACAGGCCAGAAGGCCAAATTAAACCAGTGAATTTCAACACAGAACAACTAGGCTTGAGAAAAGTCAGATTTATTTTTTGTGTTCTCATCGGAAATCGAACCCGGAACCTTCCGTGCGTGAGACAAGTATTTTGACCACTACACCACGGAAGCCTTTTAATGAACCAGTTCAGTTTCCTTCAAGTGCTTTTGGTGTACAGCTATGGTTTTCTAGGAAAGCGGTGCCATTATCTAGCGGCCGTAATATACCGTAATTCGGTGGGCATAATAAGATGCCCACCTTAACGGTGCCCAGAGATGTAAACTTAAAGAAAGTGGTATCTGGCATCCGTGACAACTTATTGTTTCAAAGATTTGCGCTGAAATAAGCCCGCAATTTGTTATATTGTTTAGTAGTCAAAATATAGACATAAACCACGTAGAAATAATATCATTATAAGAAATGTTTTGAAATATTAAAACAATATTATAATAAATAATAAACTTTTTTCAAGCAATTACACAGTTTTTATTATTTAAATTATAGTACCTACGTATCTGATATATCAAGTGTTGTCCCGATATTTCCCACAAATTTTGTTTTAGCAGAGGTTTTTTATAATCTTTGCTCTTCACATTTCATAAAGCATTACGATTTTTTCCAAAAAACCGTTCGAAGACTGTTCGCACCTCCTGACCGCCGTCCTGCAAATGGCAGCACTGACGTTTGACGTTCTGCTCACAATCAACGCTATCTAGGAAACCTGGGCTATTAGTTTGTACAGACAACTTTTTAATGACGTCATCCACCGCCACATGACGGCAGCTAGATGACAGCACCGCTTTCTTAGGAAACCATGGCTTACGTGATGCTTGTCATAATGTAAATAAGTGTCAGATAATTTGTGTGTAAAGTATATTTATGTGAGCGAAATGGTTACTTAGTATTTATATATAAACACTTAACGACTATTCTATGTCTACCAGTTTCGAGACGCACCGTCTCTTCGTCAAGACACTAATTAGACCATTATTAAAATCTCAAACTAACACATTCAATACAGTAGTTGCACAAAAATACAAAACCAATTTGATCAATCTTATCAATAAAATCATGAAAGGGACGATGTGTTAGTTTGGACATGTAGAACGAATGAAAAGTAAACAAATGGATAGTGAAAGAACGGTTGCAAAAAACAAGGACGACCGAGAAAGACATGGCATAATCAAATCCAAAAAATGATTGAAGATGGACACGTCAAGAGCAAGAATAATTAGCGTGGGTGCATGAGACGATGTAAGGAAGCGAGGTCTGTATGCCAAGACAGATGTATATGGCGTCCTATTATCAACGCATACCCCTTCAAGAAAACGGTGTGATGGCTTGTTTTGTTTGTGTTTGTATTGATTTATCCAAATACTTCAATTTTGTGGGGCATTTCTAACGTGTTGTAAATAACTCACTATCAAAAAATGGGAATCAATTTCAGAAAAGTGGGGTTTGGGGTTCGAACCTTAGATCTCTGATTCATGAGTCCCCAACACTACTTAGGCACGGAGCTAAAACCCGGTTCGGGCAATTGAATATGTATGTACAGTAACACTCCAATCATCCGGATTAATGAGTGCCTGGTTTTATTACTTTGAATAATACGGCAAATTGGAATCACACCTCTACAATACCGCAGAGTGTGTGCAGACCAACTACTGCTTAACAAAATTATGACAGGAATAGTTGACTGTACATAACTACTTTGTTTAATAACAATACATGTGCCAGCCAGGATTTGTAGACAGTACCAATAAGTAAAACATCGTATTTTAAAAATGCTTTTTTTCGTAGGACTTTTTCAGTGTACAATACAAAATTTAAAGATATAGATTACACAAACAGCACTCTGTCAGATTTAAAATTTACACTAAAAATGCATTAAGTAACTTAGTAGACATTATAATGATAAATGTGTACATTTCCTTTCCCCTTTTTATCCTCTCTTCAATCATTTTTTTTTCTTATCCCACCCAATTAACAATAACTTACTGTTCTTAAAAAATATAAAAACATTCTTTGATTATTGAAAAATATTTACGAGTACATGAAAATAATATTTTTATGTGTTTAAACTTATATGCATTTATTAAATATGTAATATATCTTCTTTACTAACTTTGTATACTTTGTGGAAATCTGTTATTAGTTCTGAGCTTATACACTATATCTGCTTGTTTACTATAAATATGTATGTAGAACTGTTGATTTCCCAAATAAAATAATATAAATAAAATTAAACTTACTTGAACGTGTCCAGGAAAGTAAATTGCACAATTAAATTAAAATTAAAAACTTATATATTTGGCAATCCGCATGACGGAGTTTAGAGTTCTACTGTGTTTTTAAAATATACTTGGGAGAAGAACGCATCAAAAGTTAAAGCAAATATTTCATTAATTAGCAATTTACGCGGCGTTTACAAAAACAAAATTGGACCAATTAATTTTTAATCAATTAATGTTGAAATCAAACAGCAAAATCAGTCTTAGTTTATTATAATTGCTCATTCATAAGCAATGCCTTAATTAAGGAGTTACAAAAAGCGGAATGAATGTCTGATGAAGCGTTACTCCACTGGCTGCGTGATAAAAAGCAATCCTAGCACGTTATTGCGTCCTGTTGTCCTTGGTTCCGAGTCCAGCAGAAGCGAAACCGGTATGAAAGAACGACACTTCTTCGACCAATAGCCACATATTTACAGGTAATAAAGGAATGCATTGGAAACATTTACAAATGTCGAATGAAAATCCAATTAATTTAAAGAAATCGTGAATTATTGGTGCGATTAAAAAAAAATCGTTTCAAAAGAATTTTTTAAAATGGGATTCACGATGTTTTAATTATGCTCAAATGTTTTTTAGACAGGCTAGATTTTCTCTATTTAGGTAAATCATAAGAAGGCAAAATTATAAATATTTTTCTTGAACGCCCTGTTGTACTCTCATTTTTGTTGCATACGTACA
The DNA here is from genome assembly GCF_059751315.1 of Micrasema longulum. Classification (NCBI taxonomy): domain Eukaryota; kingdom Metazoa; phylum Arthropoda; class Insecta; order Trichoptera; family Brachycentridae; genus Micrasema; species Micrasema longulum. The sequence goes on from NW_028277396.1 coordinate 752,170, forward strand.
TTTTGTTTCTTATAACACAACAGTCTAAAAAAAAAAAATTAGACAAGAGTACACCTTACAGTTTCATAACTTAAATATGAGAAAATTTAAAATGTTAGTATTATACCATACAAAAAATATCAATGTACATACGCGATATGACATAATCCAAATACTCTAGTAGGCCAATCAAAAAATAAATATTTCTGGAAATTTGCTCATAAAACGTCTCAAACCCTTTATCATGTGGGTGAGATTTATTCGGCTGAACCATTTTATCTACTTGGCAACGCCTGAAAACATTTTTATACTTCTACTTATCCCGGTTAGTTAAATTAGCAACGTTTCGGGTATGTTCACTTAAACAATTTGAAATATCTATCATTCTGTGCATATTTAAATTATAATTTAATCAACTGGTTTATACAATTTCATAATAGTAGTGTCGGTGTGTTCCTACAGCAAAGGCGAGCATTCAGGAAGCAAGCGATGTTATCACTCCTGGCTTGAGATAACACACTTGCCACGTCTGCCTAGATCATGCCATGACTATACCTTTTGTGTATTATAAAAAATTCTAAGATTGCTTTGGTTAACCTTAATTCAATGTTTGAGTTTGTCAAAATGTTTGTAGACAAAAGACTGGATTTCACTCCCTCGGGAGTCGTTAAGATTAACAAATTACAACAGGTATGGAGAATACCTTTAAGAAGGGATTATAGAAGTCTAGGCATTTACAGGGCTTATCGCTTGTCAATGGCTGGTTTAAGTAGCTATTTTACACACTGTGTAACATTCACCATTTTGCCTTTGTTAGAAGATCCATTTTTCTTCAATTCTTCCATTTGTTGAATTTAGTGAAAATAAAGAGCTGAAACCTTTATTGTTGTGAAGAGATTCTAAAGGTTTCATCTCTTTAATTATTTATCAATAATTCCAATGTATTATTGGCGGCCTCCGTGGTGTAGTGGTCAAGACGCTTGACTCATGCACGGAAGGTTCCGGGTTCGATTCCCGGTGAGAACACGGAAAATAAAAATGTGATTTTTCTCAAGCCTGGGTGTTCTGTGATGTAATTCACCACTGTAATTGGGCCTCCTGGCCTGTTGTGGTGCTAAAATAAAAAAAAATAAAAAAAATTATATATCAATAATTCCAATGTATAATATATTGGAATTATTGATGTATATATAATACATTGGAATTATTGATATATAATACATTGGAATTATTGATATATTCAACATTGGAATTATTGATATATTCAACATTGGAATTATTTATTTATAATACATTGGAATTAACAAATTACAACAGGGGCGGAGAATATCTTTAAGAAGGGAATATGGAAATCTAGGCATTAACAGGGCTTATGACCTGTCAATGGCTGGTTTAAGTGGCCACTTTACACATTGTGTATTTTTTCATATTCTTAGTCAATCTACAGGCTTATAAAAGCCCTAATATATTGGAATTATTGATAGATAATACATTAAAATTATTGATATATAATACATTAGAATTATTGATGTATAATACATTGGAAATCTTGATATATAATACATTGGAGTTATTCATATATAATATATTGGAATTATTGATATATAATAAATAATTCTAATTTATTATATATCAATAATTCCAATGTATTATAAATCAATAATTCCAATGTTGAATATATCAATAATTACAATGTATTATATATCAATAATTCCAATGTATTATATACCAATAATTCCAATATATTATATATCATTAATTCCAATGTATTAAAAATCAATAATTCCAATGTTGAGTATATCTATAATTCCAATGTATTATATATCAATAATTCCAATGTATTATTTATCAATAATTCCAATATATTAAATATCAATAACTCCAATGTATTATATATCAAGATTTCCAATGTATTATACATCAATAATTCTAATGTATTATATATCAATAATTTTAATGTATTATATATCAATAATTCCAATGTATTAGGGCTTTAATAAGCCTGTAGATTGACTAAGAACATGAAAAAAATAAAAAATTGAAGCATGGAAAAATGGGGTGCCTAGCTTATGTTAGATAATATTGAAAATAAAATAATACACTAATAAATACAAATGATCTCATTATCACGTTTTTTTTACAAATAATACTTTCTGGTCTAAAGATTCCCGTTTGAAAACATGATAAGTTAAATTGATCGAATAAACAACTAAATGTATAGATACTAATAGTTAAAATTTCAATTTTTTTTTTTTTTATCATCAATCATCGAAGACAAACAATAAAAAAAAGACTTGGCATATAATAGAATCATTAAATTGTACGAAATGATAAATACAACATATTGAAAACTCATAATGTTTGGCTTATTCTTAACGAAAGCATATCACAGAGTTAAATGAAAAGTTCAAATGGAATGCACTCCTCCCGAACCGGAGCCAATCTCATGTCTAGTTCGAAGCTTCTCGTTTTATTTTTAGTTTTACCGTAAATATCAAACTTTATATTCAATTAGTTAAGTAGATAATGAAAATCGTAAGGAAGTTAGTGAATTGGGTGTAATGGTTGATTCTAAACTTACATTTCATCAAAATACAAAATATTTAAAGATTAAAAATAAAAAAATAGACCAAAGCGTAACAATTTTAATTTAAAGACGATTTTTTATTTTTTTTGTTAAATATGCAGCCTAATGCAATAACAACAATTATATGCAGAAACATAGTACAAAAAGTGAACAAAAAACATAAAACGTTACTATGTAATGACGACAAACAAGGGCACTACAACAATGTTGTACAATTTATTTAAGAACACGATCAATTTAAACATAAGACTTCGAGCAAACCATGTCAATCCATCTTCATCCCACACTATTTTGATGGCGAAGAGATCTTCAAAAAGCTAAAATATCTATCCCAAAGAATTCCAATTTGTGTGACGAATTAACTAATCTACACATTCTGAACATTGTGGAATAAAAACAAAAGTTTATTTATTTATTTATTCACACTCTTTATCAAAATACAATTCCATGTTCACTTTGCCCAGCTAACAAGGGTACATACCCTGTTCCAAGCTAGGCAATTATATTTTAATATATTATAATAGTTAACAAATTAATATAGAGCACAGACAAACAAAATATAAACTTATTCGGATACACATTTTGATTCATATACATACAGACATACACATATATACACACATATATATATATATACACATATATACACATGTACATACACACACACGTACATACACCCATGCGCATACACATACATACATTCATAAAAACATAGACAATGTATTTATGCGAAACTTCATGGTTGTCATCTATAAATATATATTTTTTTAATTATTTTTTATATTTTATTTTTGACATCCAGTAAGGTTCTCCAATCCGTAGCATGCATCAACTTTTCTGACTCCCTTCGACCAATGTCATGAAAGAGCGAGGTCAACACCTTCCGTAACTTGACAACACTCCCGTCTTTCCACGATTCTGGCAAAAGGTTATGGACCTTTTTGCCTACGTAATAGTGTTGTCTCGATGCCAGAACAGTGTTGACCCCTTCAGTGTTGCTTTAGAATATTTGATAAGTAGCAGATTTCTGGTGACACGGTTGTGAAACATGAAAAGAAATTTTTGTAACGGAAATGGAACATAAATAATTATAGCATTAAGTGTTTTGAAAATGCATTTAAGATCCATCTCCGTTCTACGTTTCTTCGACGAAGACAGATGATTACCGGTCATAAACTAGTTAATTACAAGTCATAAGCTCTGTAAATGCCTAGACTTCCATATTCCCTTCTAAAAAACGTTTTCCCTCTATGTTGGAACAAATTTAGAATTGAATATCGGTCATCTATTACAAGAAAATTAAGTTAGGTTATGTTAGGTTCTTTCGCTTCAGGGGTGCTATTCTGAACCACTCTCGTGGCACGAGAAAACAGTTTTTCTCGTATATTTTGTCTGTTAATACTCAAGATAATACGGCCACGAGAGCGTTTGAAATACCAGCCTAGGTGTCATTTTAGGAACACTGAAATATTTTTTACATTGAACCACCTTCAAAATAAACGTTTTACATGTACCCTGGCAGGAATCGAACCAGAGCTTAATCCAGGTTGGCGAACGCACCAATCACTACACCACGGTGAGGACTTATCTCCACTCGATTTGCGGGATTTTTACCTGAAAGTAGCCATCGCGATAACGATCGTTCAGAGATTTTGATTGATTTTATTTCAGTTGGAATATGAACTAATAACTTAACCTGATTGTTAAAAATTTAATTTGTAACGTAAAAGTCACCCTAAAAACAATATGTAACGATATTATTATATTTATCCAGTAGAATATGGTAAACAAACCAAGCATTTACGACGTTAATAATGTACGATATATACATATTTTTTTAATGTTTCATTAGTATGTTGCACTCATTCAATGTGATCGTATTTATTCGTTTAGATAATTTCATAACCGATTATAATTTTTTTTAATGAAATATTATCGATACGAATACTGAGCATCACTACAGGAAAGACTCAACCAATATGCGATATTGTACGAAGTACAATATACTTACCCCGGATACATATATTAATGAACATAGTACTTATACAGAGGGTGGTAATAGTTTTGGGACCATACATACTGACATCGTAAATTTGACATTCCAAACAGCAGATTGTGTTCTTAATTAGAGCCGTTTTTTTATCATAAAAACATTCGATTTCCTCTTTAAGTATGTTTTAGTTTGTGTGTTAGAATAATAACAATCACAATTACTTTGTGCAAAAAATATATGTTAGTCCTCCGATTTAAAAATATTTTCACATTTCAAATATTTTTTCCTAAAATATATAAAAATATCCACACCGTTAGCAAAATATAAATACATATCATCGTAATTTTAAAACAACGACGTATAGGAGAAACATGGGACTTTTGAAATATTTTATCTTAAAAGGTTTTATAAAATAAAATAAAATAAATACAACATCTATGTTTTTAACCACTAATTTTATAAAAGTTTAAAATTCCAGATTTGATAAACAAATGAGATATAACTTACCCAGATATCAAAGAATATACTTTTGCAATTTTCAAGTTATGAAATAAAGAGTTAAAAAAAACTAAACTGTAAACTTGAAAAAAATCACATGCGTCATTGTTATACGATCATAGTAATATGTTAAGTAGGTCAGATTTAAATTAAATTTATTAACTTTGAATTTTCAGACTTAATTATTTATTTTTAAAATATCACCTGCAAGAAAAATCGTATTTTTTGTGAGGTTCTTTTATTTCTGACTATAACAGTTCAAGTTTTATAGGGCCGTTTTAAGTTGGAATACGGCCACAGGTTTTATTATAAAACAATGTGCCGATTTTATATTATTTTAAATACAGAACCATCTAAAAAATTCTGTTTGTAAATAATGGTTTTAATAAATTGCAAATATATTATTTAATAATAGCGTAATGCCTACGTCCTAGATCATACGCAAAAATGCATACAGATACACAGTTTATAGTGACGTATCTAGGAATGACTCATGTTTTTTAACTTGCCCCTACTCGCTCGCATATCTGTGTTGAGTCGGAGTACTTTTAATGCATTCATTAACATCCACATACATGCATATATATACACAAATACATACATACGTCTAATGTTACGCTTGTGATGATCGGTCCTTTCTATTTATGTCATTGTTTTGCGGGTTTATGATTAGACAACAAATGAAAGGCTTATCAATGATGCACATTATTTATTTATTTAACTTTTTGTACAAATGTTATTTGTACATTGGCGGACTTATTACCAAATGGCAATTTCTTCCAACCAACCAATAAAATAAAAGTTTTATCTTTATAATTCAAGTTTCAGAACATATTCAATAGAAAAAAAAATAAAAAGCTAAAGATATATAAAAATAGAAATAAACCTATTTATTTATAAATTACCTTAAATCAAAAGTATTACTCAATGGGAATAAAGAAAAAAGAGGAAAGAGAAAAAAAGAAAAGAGGAGAGATTAAGGAAGAGAAAGGAGATGTTTCTTCAGACGTGATTTTGCATTGCCTGTTTATCTGAGAGAGCTCATCCAACCTCTTTCACAACACGGACTATCTCTTCGTTCTAGCAAAGTGGGATTATTAAAAATATTGTGAAGAAGTGATAGAATGTGAATGTTTCTTCTATGCCTGATACTGAGCCAGTGTAGTTGCGTGCGATACTAGGTTAAATTAGGCTTGAGGGTTTATCGCAAAAGATTATTGCCAGACTTCATCAATTGATATTTTAAGATCGAACCAGTTATCAGTACTCCGATTGAATCACTCATTCTGTTTTGCACATCACTACCATCCCGTATGGTTCTCATTTGGTTTAAGTATAATACATAGTAGGTACTACATAGCCGGCTATTCAGGACTCAGGACTCAGGACTCACAACTGACATCCTCTCATGCCGCATGGAAAAACTTTGCATATCCTGTCTCGAGAGATACACATAACGGAACAATCACACAATGCAGCCATTTAAATTGGAGTGGCTCTCTGAATATCACTCTGTGGTCAGCGGTTTTAATTAACAATAACTACCTACACATTGTATGGAGAGCGGCGATTGTTTCAAACATGGGGGTGCCTTGCGGAGTGAAGAATAATAACACGGACTCTTATCTCAACAGAAACAGAAAGCACAATATTTTAAGCACTTTATTATTGTTTGATTTCATCATAATTTCAATCAATTTTTGTTAAGTAATTATTTTTAAACCTTGTCAAAAAAACGGTGATATTCTGAAACCAGTCAGCATATTAAATTTATCATCATTCAAATCATCAACATCATTCCTTTGCCGTACCAATGGTTCATAGGGCACTGCATTGGTATAATGATTGCAACGTATGTTGATCATTTTTTTTACATAAAGGTAAGATTAACGGTTTTACGCTTCAGGGCCTCGATTATGATGGGAAGTTAAAATTTAAGTTAGAACGATTGCAGAATATTTGTATTCGTTAGATCTTTAATCTTCGCAAATTTTAGCACATAACCGAGTATCGCACGCAACTACACTGGCTCAGTATCAGGCATAGAAGAAACATTCACATTCTATCACTTCTTCACAATATTTTAAATAATCCCACTTCGCCTGTTTATCTGAGAGAGCTCATGCAACCTCTTTCACAACACGGACTATCTCTTCGTACTAGCAACGAGAGAACCCTTTTAATACCCTGACATCGATCAAATTTTCTTGCCTCGTCGTTCACAGTAGTAGCCGCTTGATTGTGGAATAATCTACCCACTAATGTTAGAGACGGCCCTTCTTTATTTGCATTTAAGTCAAGATTGAAATGTCACTATGTAAATATTTAAATTGTTTCTTTATCCTTCTTCTTTCCTTCCCATCCCCTCTCCTCTCTTCATAGTATAGTGTTAATTTTTTTATAAATATATTTTATTTTGTTTATCTTTGCTTTTAATTTTTGTATAAAACTGTAAGATTCAATATGTCCATGTATTTATAATTTTCTAAAACTGAACGGTTTGGGTAGGTGGGAAGAAATTTCCTTAAAGTAATATGTATATATATAGTTTATGTATATAAAGTGTCAAATAAATAAATAAATAAAATGTATCTTAAATTTATCTAAAAAGTTAAATTAAGTTTTCTGTATGAAAAAAAGAATATGTTTACAATTTTATTTTCTAAACGTGTTTAATTACCGGATACCGATGAAGATACTTTGAATTTTCTTACAAATATGCACACTTTCGTACATAAATATTGATATTTGTTTATACCGTCCCAGTAAATACCGATGAAGCAGGCACCAGTCCAGGGACTATGAAATATTCTAGAGTAGAAACATCCTTTTTAATAAATATTTCATATCAACCATTTTGGGAATCGAATCCGAGACTTGTTGCATTGTAGGCAAACGCGCAGACCGTTACATCACAAGGCCGACGATCGATATACATAGTCATATTATTTAATACCTATACAACATGCGCGTTCTGTCCATAAATTGAATGTAAGCAATGATTTCCTAAAAATTTGACCACTTAATCAGTATCTTATTGTTTTATCCTATTAAAAAAATAATAAACATGTTGTTAAGCGAAGCGATCTGAGATGGGTTTGATTGAAAAAAAACACAGAGTTTCTTGTTGAAGTCTGTGAAGTAATTCTAACAAACCAATCCAAATAAAACAATCTAGTTTACTTAAAGCACCAAAGTAAAAATATTTTGTTGGTAGTAGGTACATATTTTACCGAAGTGATAGCTTCCCCAATCAAAAAATATTACAACAGAGATGAAGAACATTTTAAAGAAGGCAATATAGATGTATAGGCATCTACAGGGCTTATGACCTGTCATTGGCTGGTTCAAGTGGCCACATTACACACTGTGTAACATTCACCATTCTGCCCGTATTTGAACATCTATATTACTTTAGTTATTTGTATAAAGTGGCCACTTAAACCAGCCAATGACAGATCATAAGCCCTGTAGATGCCTAGACATTTTTAAAAATGTTTTTCATCTCTGTTGTAATATGTTAATGTTAACAGCTCCCCAGGGTGTTGAATCCAGTCCTTGTCTACAAAAATTTGGACAGACTCAAAATATTGTCCTAGTCAAAAACTTCACCGCACGACCCTGTTGTACAAGTCACTTGCTTACAATAAAAATTACATACACAAATATAATTGCGGAGCTCTGTTCAAATATTTTTTTACAGCACTGTATGCCGGCAACGTACTTACCTCGAAACCATATAAATGTTGGTAAATACATTTAACAGTTTATTTATTATAATTATAAATGTAATACTAAACCTATTTAAACTGTCTCATTTTTGCGAATCTACTTATCGGTAAGGAGCGTTAAAGGGTTAATAATATAGCCAATGCCGACGTCAGAATAATAATCATTTGCTTTTAAACGCTTGACAATAATTGAACTTTACAACCACGAATAAAAAAGTAATTGGAATATTCGAAGACATAAAAGAAAGAAGATAAATTAATATTCAATTAAAAGGCGCGCTGTTGAAAATGGAATTTTTCAATATCATAAGTTGAAAAATAATTACGTAATGAAAATAATATTAATGTTCTAATCCGATATTTGGAATGTAAAAAATAACAAGATATTATTTTCCTTTATTCTTCCTATTGAATTTATTAAAAGCGACCAATATTTTCCCCGATGTTTCCCTTAAAAAGGTTTTTTTTCCCTTGAGGATACATGGAGGCTACACGGCAGGTTAATTAATTCAACCATTTTTTGGATATATAAAAATTGGAATTGTCTCGATGTAAACATATAAAAAAAGTGATGATGAAAATAAGGTTTACTAAAAAGCAGTAGATTGATTTGTATGTGAATCGTGATTCGGCAATTTATTTTTTTAAAGTTCAATATTCATCATCATCATTTTTCCATCCGCACCCAGAGGTGCATAAGGCACCGCATTGGTGCTATAATTGCGTGTGTGTAAGTACAAATAGAAAAAAAGCAGCATTGTTTAGATGATTTATTGTGGAAAAAAAAGACAAGTGAGACTTTAATTCACAAATTTGACCGGTTTCATCGCTTTTGCGACTACTTATTAATTACGATTTTATTTTTTGTACAGTCGTTTCAAGGTTGATGTGGTCGCGTTATCTAAGATGTCACAAAAGCGACGAAACCGGTCACTGGATATTCCAAATTTGTAGATTCAAGTATCACTCGTCTTTAATTTTTTATAATAAATTACAATAAATCAAGAATTTTCAAAAACAAACTTAAATGTTTTTTAAGATGGTAATTTATTTTTGAAAATTAACACTTAAATATTTTAGTTTGTGGATTAATGTCTTAAAATTAAGTGGTATTTCAGTTCTCCTGAACATTTAATAAAAATACAGACGGTTCCTTCTGCCATCTGACTACCGATTTGTTCTTTTATATATTGATTTGCCATGTGCGTTTTAATTATGTTTTGTTTCCGTATAATATAAACGTGATAATATGTATAAATGTTGTCAAAGTATTACACATATACTTGTCTTCACTCAACACAGGAATTTGTTTTTATGGAATGGGGATTTGTGTCTCATTAAATGTTACATTAATATATTGTGAATAAAATAAATCAATAAATGAAGGGTAAGGAGATCAGTCTTATGCTTCAGGATCCAGTACCAGAACAATGAAAAACAGCAATTCAAACAACAAGTAAAATTCAAGTATTGTGTCCACCCTGCCAGGAATCGAACCGAACATCTCAAAAATGGTAGACGAACACGTCAACCACTGCACAACGAGGTGGACTTATCTTCACTCTATTTTCACATTTAAAATTTTTACCTGAGATTACCTATCGAGTTGAAAACACTTGTCTGGGGCTCTGGTTTTATTTCACACACAGAACTGCAGAAACCAGAGCGGTTTTATTTCACACACAGAACTGCATTAGATCAAAAATTATTGTCTAGAAAAATATCTAGCTATTGACAGGGTCTATACTTAAACCAGTGACCACTTTAAACACTGTAGCATTCACCATTATGCATGTGTTTAAACATCCATACATAAAATGTTTTTCCTCTCTGTTGCAACAAATTAAGAGCTAAACAACTCTCTAGAAAAAAAATCCAGCCTAGCTGCAAAAATTTGGGCATACTCAAAACATTGTTGATTAAAACTAACAAACTGGTATGAGAAAAAGCATAAAAATTGAAAAATTGTTTTCAGGCGTTTCCTAGTAGGTAAAATGGTTCAGCCAGATGAATCTCACCCACATGATAAAGGTTTCAAATATGTAACAGTGACAGGTCTAAAGCCTTGTAAATGCCTAGACTTCCATATCCCCTACTCAAAAACATTTTTCCTCTGCGTTGTAACAAATTTCAATCTAAAGAAATCCCTTGGGAGGGTATCCAGCCTGTCTACAAACATTTGGACATATTCAAAACATTGTTGATGTAACTGTATTCTTTATCTGCCTGGACACAGAAGGAAATTCAATATTCCGCAGGTCATTGTGTAATCAATCGCAACTTGATATTTGGTTCATTATAATGAAGCTAGTGTAGAAATAACGTGTCTGTATATTATATTTTTTTATTTTTATTTATTGACACTTTATATACATATACAATAAATATACATATAAGGGCGGGCATATTGCCTTAAGGCAATTTCTTCCTACCTACCCAAACCGTTCAGTTTGAGAAAATTATAAATACATGGACATATTGAATCTTACAATGTTACACAAAAATTAAAAGCAAAGATTAACAAAAATAAATATATGTAAAAAAAAAAAAATAACACTTTACTATGAAGAGAGGAGAGGGGATGGGAAGGAAAGAAGAAGGATAAAGGAACAATTTAAATATTTAGATAGTGACATTTCAATCTCGACTTAAATGTAAATAAAGAAGGGGCGTCTCTAACATTAGTGGGTAGATTATTCCACACTTGAGCGGCTACTACTGTGAAAGAGGAGGCAAAAAAATTAGAGCGATGACAGGGTATTAAAAGGGTTCTCTCGTTACTAGAACGAAGAGATAGTCCGTGTTGTGAAAGAGGTTGGATGAGCTCTCTCAGATAAACAGGCGAAGTGGGATTATTTAAAATATTGTGAAGAAGTGATAGAATGTGAATGTTTCTTCTATGCCTGATACTGAGCCAGTGTAGTTGCGTGCGATACTCGGTTATGTGGTCAAATTTGCGAAGATTAAAGATATAACGAATACAAATATTCGCTAGTGATTAATTTTATTTGCGAAATTTTATTTTAAAAACTTAGTCAAGTAACGTTGGCTTATTTATAGAGCTTCAATAGTTAGGTCTGTCAATACGGATGCAATATGGTGCACCCTGTACCTACTAGAGGTTTTAGAACAGAATGAACGCTAGAAGGGAATTTAATTTCCTGCTAGAACTGTTAAGATTTCCACTACATTCTTTCTTTAACTTCCTTAAGTATCTCACTAGAGTAACCAGCACCAGGTTCCCAGCTTTAAATAAATAAAATTATTTGTGAAGTTAAAACTCTTAATTACTGTCAGAGTTGCCGTGAAGTATTTGATCATTGGTAAAGTGTTAAAAATTTCTGATGAATAATATATGTCCATAATGGTAATATACTTGCTTTATTACATCCACTAACCATACTGGCCATAATTCGATAAGTTCACTTATATTCACTACACACTCTCGCATGCACACAATACTCACACACCCATACACATATACACACACCCTCACACCCTAAATATATATACTCACCATAACTAACATGTACAACAATAATAAAACGGATATACTAAATAAGAGTACGTATTGTTTTTTATTTATGTTATTTTATTGTGACTATTATTACTTTAATTTATTGATATACATTTAAAAAAACTTATTACTACTACGAGACTTTATCAATAATCTAGTAAAAGTATATTCGATTATATAAATTGTATCTATCTCCGATTAAATTTTATTGAAATTAATCTTATAAAAATTATAATAACTGCTTTAATAACATATAATGAAAACTAAATTGTGGTCTATATATATTTTAAATTTTTCTTTTGTGACTATTGGTGTTCACATATAATTGGCGAAAGATGTTTAGTGTTATTATTTTTTATTTTATAAATTGTATTTATATTGTGATATCTTTTACTGTTTGTGAACCGAAAATAAAATAAAATAAATAAATAAATAAAAATCAATATCTTACAATGAATTTCTAGCCATCGAATATAAAGCAAAAAACCGTAAAAAAAAATTCAGTGCGAAAATCGGTAAAACGTTGTTTATGCAATAACACAGAACAGATATTCAGAAGTAAAACCATAGTGTAAATAGGACACATTCACGTTTTATGCTTGGAAACTATTGACATACTGTATTTTTATTTATATTAATTTTTCGATTGGCATAAAGTTGATAAATACCGTCGGCATCGTGGTGTAATGGTCAGCACGTTTGCCTACCATGCGAGAGGTCTCAGGTTTAATTCGCGACATGGTTGATATGAAATATATATTTAAAAGGGTGTTTTCTTTCTAGAATATTTCATAGTCCGTGGACTGGTACCTGAAGCAAAAATTATTTATCTCAAGCATGGATGTTTATCACTTACTACTTAAACTTCTAGCCTGTTGCTGTGCAAAAAAAAAAAACGAAAAAAAACATGTACTTCTCTTTCTATTTTTAAATTTTAATATGCACACTGTGACGAAATTATTTTAAGCAAGCATTTAGAAATTTTCGAAAATGCTCACTTTCATCTTCTTGACATTTCTTTTTGATGGCATGCAATAAAATAAAATAATATTAGCAACCCAAAAGCAAACTTAATATCCTATACTGGTCAATTAAATAATTGCAATTAAATAAATAAAGCAGTGCGTTTGCAAAACTTACACAAACGCATTGCGTCGTATCTGTGGATAAGCGTATATATAATATAACATCACACGGCATACGCATGAAAATAATCGCTGTGTCTCTCGCACTCAGATGCGCTTATGAGCGTGACATAGACTACTAATGCTTTGTTAGTTGCTAATGATATGGAAATAAAATAAACACATCATGCTTCTGCGTTTGTGTGAAGTTTGCTGCGATTAAAATAGTAAAAATATAATAATATAAATTCAATGTTTAACTATGGATTGAAAACACTATTTTACTAATATATTTTTTCATTTAATCTAATCATGTACAGGTCTTGTGCTGGAGCTTTCGCAAAACTTACACAAACACATTTTTAATTTATAGAAAATTTAGTTGAAAAATTTTAGCCAAATGTGCTGTGTTTTTTAATATTTTTTGGATAAGGGAGAGAAAAAAACAATCAGTAAAAAAAATGTCCTGTTTTTTATTTAGTTCGTCGAAAATGATGGACACAAAGTATTTTTATTGATAAAAAATCTACTTGTGTAAAAATAAATTAACATATTTCATTTTCTTTACCCATTGTTTTTTTTCATATACACAACCCTTTTATCCAACACTGATATTTTTTTCAAGATAGCACATTTGGTCAAAATTTAATATAACCTTTTTAAAATCAACATCTTTTAGATTTCAAATGCGTTTGTGTTAGTTTTGTGAACACGCCAGCTCTAGTTAGTCGACCAGTAGAGAAAAAAATCTTCTTTCGAATATCGTATAACCTTAATCATTTTGTTTTACTATTGGTGCTTATTTTTAAATTTGTAAAAAAACAAACAAAATTTATTTTAACACCTTATTGATCGTTTTTTTTATATTTTATCCTCAATACAAACATATTGACACTTTCTTTTTTTTCTCTGCATCATGTATTGTAACATGAATATTTTACAGCTTACATTACATTATGTATCGAAAAAAAGAAAATACATCACAAAAACCTGCCATCCAATTGGATGTGTTTTAAATTTACCAATTTAAAATAATGATGGCATCATAAAAAAATATTAATTAAAATAATATTCTTGAAACTTAAAAATACTGGCAAAAGAAGAAAGTGGTGGGTAGGGAATATACGGAGAATTACGAAGAGGATAAATGAAGGAAAGTTTAGTGTAAAATTACATTTTAGTAACAAAAATACTAAAAAGAATAATGAAAAACATAACGTTTATTTGCTGATATACTGAATCAAGTTTGAACCTTAATAAAATCAAATTAATAACCACATCTGTCTTATTGTACAACTTGATTTAAAATCGAAAACTTATGTGTCCTACGTTATCATTCAAAAGAATTTCGTAACATGTTTGCATAATTTTAAAACGACGAAGTCTCGTATCTCAAATCATGACGAAGTCTCATATCTCAAACCATTAATGTATAAATGAACTGATAACGCTATTTAAATTCCAAATTTGAATTTATTTTTTACGATTCACAAACAATTATTATTCAGGAACATTTAAGGATGAAAATTTATGTAGCCGTTAAAACAAAATGGACTCAACTCCCAAATAACGAGAAGATTAAACCAAATACAAAATGTATCATTGCTGTTTATATTGGGTTCCAATAAACCAAGGGGAAGCAAACAAAATGACACGAATAACCATTTGAATAATACCCTCTTATTACGATGTTTATTTCTGCCATAAAGTTGAAGTCTATAAAGAGAGCTTTTCAATTAATTTTCTCATTTTCAGAGGCTATTACGACCAATATATCGCATTAGGAGCTTATAAAGGGACTCGAGCTTTAATGGCGAAACTCGAGAAAACTATTAAGAGGGGAAATGACAACATAACATTTATCGTTTATATTATTGTTTTATTGAAAAGATTCGAACATCAATTCTCGTATTTCACAATTGTCATTATACATTTGTTTATTTCAATGTCCTGAAGGAATGAAAAATTCAATTTTGCGTTTGAAATAGAACTAGAATAATTCTGGACTAGTGGTTTTGACTCAAGACTCACAAACTCTTAGATAAAAATCATAAAAAGAAGTTTTAGTAGAGATTAATCCACCGTAAAGTGATTCGTGCGTTCTGGTATCAATTTCAAGCGAGATATTCATTTGTGAAATATTAATTAAAAAGTGAATTTACTCTTTATTTCATTGTCTCTGAACTGGCACCTGAATTGTAAGACTAAAATTACCTTCATGAAATATTCAAATGCTATGCGTTGCGAGAACTTAGTACTAAATTTAATTGAAAATATTTTTAAAAGAGAAATATTAATATCTAGAAACGTCAATCATCAAAAATCCCAAGCTGGTAGAATCCAGCTTTGTTTATAAACATTAAAACTAACTTAAAATATTGATGAAAAATACTTATAGTTACTATAAGCTTTAGCCATGGTTAGTTCAATATCTGTTTTTATAAAGGTCTTTTTTAATTAACAAATACAAACAAAAATGCTTTTATAACAGTGCCTTACACTTAAGTGAAGTTTGAGCTCAGATAAAACATCGGAAAGATTTTATTAGCAGAATTTTCCCGTACAACAAACAATCGAATATTTTGTGTGCAAAGTCTAAACAAACACAGACAGTGCTTCAGTCTGCGAATTAAATTCATTTGAGTTTTTTCCTCATCTAGAGCTTTATAAGCTCTTTTTTCAAAGCTTTTTTCCACGTTCTGGCTTTATTTGTTCCAGTGAGTTTACCAATATATCGGTTCGTACATATGGGTAAATATTGAATCCAACAAAGAATTTGAAATTTTCATATTTTTGTTCGACTAATTTAAGTATTTTTTGTTTGAAAAAATGAAAAATAAGTAAGTTTTACAAAAATATTTTACTAACTTTTCATATATTATTTGATTGAAATTCAAAAAACGATAACACAGAACTATACACTTTAAAATATATATTTTAGTTCTCCACTAAGGGAGAGGACATTTATAAAGTAAATAAGTAATATTCGGTTAAAATTAAATTTTATGAAAAATAAATATCTGCGTTTTTATGATGAATCCAAATACTCAATTTCTAGACGTCATTTTAAATGAATTGTAAAAAATTCACTTTGAGAAAATGGGAGTGAGTTTGAACCTCAGACTTATGATCCGTGAGTCCTAGACACTAGCCACAGGTCTACAACCCGGTTTAAGTAAGTATTGTTGTTATTGGAAAAAAATATAAAGGACTTTTTATAATCTGTAACTTTTTTATTATCTTAATTTATTCGATTGTTATTTAAGCAACGGTTTTTACCCGGCAACTCATGAACGTTTTGGTTATTAAAATATGAAAATACCCTGTCATCTATCGACAAAACCCAAATACACAGTAGCCAAGTTCCAAACCGGTTGAAGGAAAATACTTAGTTTTCCGGAAAATGTGCCTCACAAATGAACAGAATGGTTCTGAGCTTGGACACAAAAGTTTCCATCGGAATCCGAAAGATTATCCTTTCTAAATTATAATTCCTTAAATATTTATTTTTTTACAAAAAATAAGTCAATTACAAATGCAAATATTTTATTTACTGAAAGAAAACGGCAGCAATTGCAACAACAAAAAAAAACAATATCTACAAATAAACCAAAATTACGCGTTAATTATTATAGCTTTCTATATGTAAACAAATACAATAGAATAAAAATATGAAAAAAATCGTATCCGTGAAAAGCTTCTACGTATAAATCCAATTAAAAAAAATAAAAATAAAACAACAATAATAAAAAAAACAAAAAAACATGACTCATGTCTTTAAAAAATCCTGTATTTTAATACAAGTATTTATTTTTCTTAAATCGGGCTTAATGTTTAAAAAATATTGAATATTTAAAGCGAATTTTTACAATTCTAATTACATAACTATCCGTATTTACAAAAATTAGAGTTTATTCGTATTTTAAAGGTTGAAAACTAGCACATACAAAACGGCACGCAGTTGGCGTCACGTCACTATGACTATGCCCGCCGGGTGCGCTCTTAACATTGGGTACAAGTATGGCGCGGTAACGAAATATGTGCCGTTTGTCCAACAGGGCGCGAAATATCATGTTTTCATGTAATTCTAAATGGGCATTATTTAGACCATTTAAGAAAGTTAATCTGAAGTCTTTCGGAAAAAAACAATATTACCGTTACCGCGCCATTGTAATATATTGCTAACGTGAAAATAATAATTATAAAAAAATGGGAAAAAGCTAATTGCTTGCACATTTTTTGTGTAATTTGATGCATTTTCACAAGAGCAATTTAATTAATGTTAGTTCGATCGTTTATCAAGATTTTGATAGCCCTTCTGCTTTGTCTATATTTTTAAATAAAAACATCGCTAAATAAAAAACCAAAATATGAAATCCCAATACCAGCTAACAGGAAATTAGCTTTCTCCAGTTCGCTTGACTTCAAACAAGTTTAGATATTCCATTAAAATTACACTTTTAGTAAGTAAAATAGATTTTAATGCTTGCTTTTTTAACTAACGTGTAAATAAAATATTCAAAAATAGAATATGAAAGGTTTAACATATTATTTTAATCACAATTAAAAAACAGTATCGTGGATTTTATTAAATACATATACACGAATCAAATATAATTGGATAAAAAAATGGTAATTGAAAATAATTATCAAAACATAATACAATATTTGAATCTGTTCAAATGTTTGTAGACATAAGACTGGATTTCACCCCCTCGAAAGTCATTAAGATTAACAAATTACAACAAGGGCGGAAAATACCTTAAAGAAGGGAATATGGAAGTCTAGGCATTTACAGGGCTTATAACTTATCATTGGCTGGTTAAAGTGGCCACTGTACACACTGTATAACATTCATCATTTTGCTTATGTTTGAACATCCATATTTCGTTCGAACAAATTCAAATATTGTAATAAAACCAACTAGTCCAAGAAAAAGTTTAAAAATCGGAAAATTGTTTTCAGGCGTTGCCTAGTATGTAAAATAATGAAGTCAGATGAATATCTTCACAACGATAAAGGTTTCAACTATTTAACTTTCCTTAAATCAACAAATGAAAGAATTGAAGAAATATGGATAATCAAACAGAGGCAAAATGGTAAATGTTACACAGTGTGCAAAGTGGCTACTGAAAAATCAGCCAATGACAGGTCATAAGCCCTGTAAATGCCTAGACTTCTATGTTCCCTTTTTAAGATATTCTCTGTCCTTGTTTTAATTTTTTAATCATAACATATTGTTTTTATGTAGGAATGTCTGACTAATATTTATTTTACCAATTAGATTAAATGGATTCAAATATTACATACCAGTAAAATATCGTCTCCAATATTTATTTATCCTTTAAAACCCTACAAAATTAATACATAATGTTTATTGATTAATTGAAAAAACACCTTTTAACGCAGCACCTACAGTAAATTACTGAAAAAGGAGGTCTTCGTGGTGTAATGGCTAAGACGCTTAATTTATGCACGGGTGATTCCGGGTTCGGTTTCCAGTGAGAACACAAAAATTGAATGTAACTTCTAAGCCTAGGTTTTCCATTCGGTCTCTTGGCCTGTAGTGGTGCCAAAAAATAATTTATTTTTCTTTGGTTTTTCTTCTGCTTTTTAGATGGAACAGCATTTTGCTTATAATTTTAAAACACAATTTTTAGTTTTAACAATTTTTATCGATTATTTTCTAGTGTCTGGGGTTCAGTAAAAAAGAGTGTTTCATTCATTTTGACTAAAAAACGTGAAACTAATTACTATTTACACGTGGTGCAGGTGTTAGTAATTCATATTTCAAAGAGTTTGTTTTATGGAAGCCTTAATATATTTAAACATTACTTGCCTTTAAAAAATTGTGTATTTATCGAATTCAGAAATGAAAACCAAATATTTGATAGCTTAATGAATTTCCTAGTTTTAATTATTAGAATTTAATAATTGAGAATATAAGTGAAATAAAACCCAATTTAAAATAACATTAAATGGTTCGTATTCATATTTTTTGTTTGCGTATTTATTCGTTAATATGAATTTTGCAAAGGATTTTAAAATCTCATTACTAAAGGCTAAAATATTTAGTGATTTACCAAGTTTTTTTATTAAAATACATTTTTATAAAATAATTATTACATCTTCGTTGAATGGATTAAAAAAAAGTAACTCAAGCGCCTTTTTTGCGATAAAGAGAAAAATGAAAAAATCACCACATTTATTTTATTGCAAACTTACTTTCTCGGCTGACCCTTATTGAGAAGCTAGCGTTTTCAAATTGTTAGTGCATTGACCGGTAATTTGAAAACTTAACTTACTTTGCAACACAGGGCATTATATTTACTCGTTGTGCGTATATAATGCTTTTTAGTATAGCTTTGCATGTATTTATTACAAATATTTTAAAAGGGGTAAAATAAAAATGCTACAACTGTCACAATGTGAAAAATTCTCACCTAAACTGCGTTACAAACAGTATGGAAAGATTTATTTACATCCCTACATGAAAAAATATTGTTCGGGGAGCGTACCTAATATTCACAAAACCTTCTTGCGCGCTCAATTAAGGGAACTTCCCACCTTAAACCTAGCCATAAATTTGACTGGATTTAAATGTGAAAGAGAGAAAATTCACAATGGTAAAGGGAGCCTTATTTCAGTTTCAAATCTCTAAACACACCCTATTACCAAGGGCGTGCAAATAATCTTAACATTTGAAAAAATATATATTGATTAATGGAAGTGAAAATAAAAACAAACAAAAAAAATACGTATCAAACAAAGTATACAAATCAACAATAAAAACTTTTGTTTTAATAATCAGATAAATGTTTCAGCAATCAAAATGCCTTGATTACCTACACGAAAGGAGTACCTACACGAAAGGAACAAATGTATTTAAACTTTTTATTTATTTTATCCTAACTCATTGTTTGAACATTCTGTAACGAATTATGCATTTAAATTTTTACTTGTAAAATTAAAATTCGTTCAATGAAAAAAACGTAGTTTCGAGTCTATATAAAAAAAAGTATTTCAAATATTTTATTTATTGATGTTTTTTTCATAAAATATAAATAAACAAAAAACTAATGATTTATTTTTTATAACATCTTAAAAATGATGAAAATAGATGACGTTGACAAATCTAAAATTGGTTATTTCTATCGAAAATAAACTTATGTAATAGAAGAACCGCGTTAATAAACATAACAACATATTACAAAGAGAATATGTTTTGTCTAACTCTACTTTCGAAAAGATCACCGCACGCCCCTGTATCTCACCTGTAAGCGAATAGTAACTGAATCATGGACCGTAACTAAATTGTTATTCAAGCGAGTATTGTTAGGGTGGGTTGGCTATATCGCGATTTAATCCCAACCTTTTTACAACTCCCACCAACGGATTAAAAGTCGTGATACAGCCTAACGGCTGTGGATTAAGCGCTCTATGGGCAATATCCATTGTTTAACCACTACTATTCGTTTACGTGTGACGAAAGCCCAGCGGGGGTCTGAATCCACGTATTCCCATGTCTGTATTAATGGGGGCGCAGAATTGTTTAATGGACTTTAAAGCTCTTCTATGTGAGTTCGGGAAATTTGGTATCGTGAGTGAATTAGAAACTACTTGATTGCAAGTAATATTGTGTCGTTAGAAACGGGTTGAATGTTGATATATACAAATTGACGGCCTCTATTTTAAAGTGGTTAAGACGCTTGTCTCACGCACAGAAGAACTAAATTCTCATTTTTTTACTGTCCTGTACTGTGATTTTTTTTATATCCTATTTTTAATTATTGCTTTTTTTTCATTGCACTTTACAAATACAAAAAACTTAAATAAACACAAAACAAATCCCACAAATGCATGGCCTGTGTGTTGGTATACATTAATGTTTAATGTTAATAGTACACATTATTTGATTTAAATAATTTATTGACAATTCTTGATGGAATTCCATTGTAATGATATTTTAAATTACATTAATATTTAAGTTTTTACATCATGAATTGCATTCATTTTATTTTAAATAAAGGCTACTGGAAGTACACAATAGACATCAAAAAATAAAAAAATAGTGCTAATATTAGAACACAATATTTTTGTCAATAAAAATATGAAACTTTTCATTTAAGTGTATTCTATTCATTAAAAAAAAAAGCCGTTTAAATTATTTTTTTTATCCATAATTTCAACACAAATTTAAATCAAAACAAATTCAAATAATTTATCTTCATCGTCCTTATGAAATGCATTGAACAATATTGGAATTGTGAAAAATGAGTGTCCGAGTCTGGATTTACAATAAGGGATTTCAAGTTAACTATTCAATCTTTGACTAGATCCATTAAAACTTTTAGGAAAGAAATGTGGGCGCTCAAAAACATATTTTAAGCATTGCTGGCGATAGATTTCTTAAAGTTCATCTTTCTGAAATAATTTATTCACCACTATAATTGGGCCTCCTTGCCTATTGTGGTAAAAAATAAAAATTATCTTGAGTTATGACAAACGTCTTCATCACAGATGAACTATTTTACCTCATAAAGGGGCAAATATGAAAGATTATCCATAAACGTCATTTTCGATAAAATCACTTTTTATATTCATTTTTTTATTTGCATTTTAGTAAATTTCTTATAACATAATATATACTTGTTAAAACAAAAAAAAACATATGAGCATGCCTGTGTATGGGTATATTAAATCTACTTTATATTGTAAAATCGATGGTGTGGAAGTAAAATTGAGATATAAAATAAAAATATAAACTTTCATTCAGATTTGCTTTTATACAAAAATAGATTTTTGTTAAGAATAAAAAAAGAAAATTAAACCTAGATGAAGAGACCAAAAAATAATAAAATTTAAGCATAAAATTAAATAAAGAAAAATTACGAAAGCAAATAAAAAGTTCGTCTGGAAAAGAAATCATCGACATTTATATTTGATTATATATTAATAAAATTTGATTAAATCACCTTTTTACATCTTTATAAACAGCTGGACATACTCAAAAGTTTTATAAGAACAAAACAATTTTTTTATGGTTTAGGGCTGAATTTAAGTTAACCAGGGGATTTGGGTTGGATTACTGCTTAATGATGTTTTAATTGTATAAACTGATGAAGCTATTATTCCATGCAAATCAGATATTTATTAAGATAAATATATTTTTTTCTACAAAAATGTGTTGTTTTATTAGTACATTACTTGTCTTAACTCAACCCAGCGCCAGCGCTGCTATTCCCAACGCTCTCGCAACCGTAAAAAAACACTTTTATGGCGCGTATTTTGTATGTAAATACGCGCTATAAAAGCTTTTTCTATGACCACGACAGCATTTGTAATAGCAGGTCTGGACTTTAATTTAGTGGAGTAGAGACTTAATTTGTTGTTGTTGTTTTATATAAATTTTAATCAATCAATTTTTTGTACATAAATAAAGTTGGTGTGATTAAATAAAAGCGTTTCATTATAAATTAAAAAACTGCGTTAATTCAAATTTTAAAAATAAAACTGTGTGTTTTTTTATTTATATATTTGCATTCTTGTTGTTATCCAAAATATTTTAATTTTAGGGGCCATTTCGACGAGCTGTAAATAACTCACTAAAAGAAAATGGTGTTCGAACCTCGAACCTTTGATCCATGATCTTTATGGCTACTCTCAGGTAAAAATTCTGAACAAGGAAATCGAGTAGAGATAATTTCGCCTCGCAGTGTAGTGGTTAAGGCGTACGTTTTTCATTTTTGAGATCCCGTATTTGATTTCTGGCAGGGTGGACATGAAGTTTTGATTTAAAAGGTAGTTTAAACTGCAATATTTTATTAGTCCTGGACTGGGAACTAAAACTTAAGAGCAATTACTTTACCTTTATATGACTGATGATCGAAATACGCTGTATTTGGTTTACAAATGCAGTGCTCTATGCACGACTGGGTATAAAAAAAAGGAGAACGATGATAGTGATTGAAATTTGAAGTAAGAAATTCACTTCGTATGAAAAAGATTCATAAGCGAAAAAGTTTTTGATTCAAAATATATTACCAATATAATATTTCAAAGAATTTCTTCTTCCGATTGCTTGTTTGTAAATATTTAGTCTAAAATGAAATATTTTCCAAAGTAATATCAATCTTATTTCAACCCTAAAAGAAGCACTAAAATATCAATCTTACCTTTTTTCTTTCACAAAATGTCGTTTAAATAACCCTTCCAATTTCCTTGCAAAAATATTTGACCTATAACATCTACTTTTCAAAAGTTCGACCAACCACCTATAAATAGGTTTAATTTTGACAGCATTGGACCATAAAACGTGTTAGTATATTTTAAAATAAAAAATTCAAAAACTTTTAATCAAGAAAACTATGTGTAATCTAAATACTTTATTATGTTTATAAATAACAATTTTAATATTTATTTATCACATACTACTCATAAATTAAATGTTGCATTTTTAACTTGTGTCGATTAACAACATTGACGGTTTTATTATTCCAATAAACGGAACTTTGCGCTAGGAAAAAAATATAGTCTATACAATAAACATGGCAAAAAGTAAATAGAATAAAAAAACATTTTGAAATAAATTACAAATAAAAATGAACCACCAATTTATAAATCCTCAAAACGTGCGAAAGAATTATTTAGCAAATTAAAAAAAAATAAAAAAAAATATTAATGAAATGCATAGAAAAACACATTTACGGTAAATCCGGCATTCCTGCCATTTACAAATATGTAGTTTAAAGAGTGCTTGTAAATAAAAAGAAATAAAAAATCGATTATAAAATATTAATATACTCGTACTATACTTATCATAAATTACTTGAAATACATATATGTTTTCAATTAATTGTAAAATAACAAAATACTTTGAGCAATCTAATTATAACAATTCTAGACCGATTTCTTGAAGTTGATTTGCTCTTTTTGATAAGAATATGTTGGTCACTTTATTTTTTAAGTAAGGCAGAGATAAACTAAATATAACAAAATATGATGCATATTCATTCCCGGTATTCTATAATCTAAAAATAGGTGAGTTATATTGGGCTTCCGTTTGAAAATTTTTACAATAAAATATTGTAGATGTTGTGCTTAACCTAGGTGGTACATAGAATGAAATCAACTTCAGTAGATCAGGGGAATAAAACAAAGTCGTAAGATCGGTCGATGTTTTTCGTTCTTGAAATTTAGTTAATTTTAGAGATTCTAGAATTTTATTATAATTTAATTAATGACAAGGAAAACTCATCTTAACATAAATATATCTAAGAAACTTATTCTGAATTCTCTCAATAGACTCTGAGAAAGTGATTTGATAATAGTGGTTAGTTAATAGAGGTTTTCCTTGTATGCTCACGATATTATGTATCTATCAATTGGCCACAGAAACGTGGACCTTTACAAGCGAGGTAAGCTACCTTATGTTTACGCTAAAGGTAATATTAGCGTTTTTGATTTCATCATATTATGCCTATCAGCACTCGACGGTACATAGGACACTGCATTGGTGCACCAAATGCAGTGTATCTTAAACCTCTGTTCCTTGGAACTAAGGTGATTATTCTTACTCTTCAATTACGACTCCATGGACAGAAAAATGTTGGAGTATCAAACCACTTTGTTAGCAAATTTTATATCTCTGCTTTGAAATCGAACCCGGGAATCAAAACTAAGGTATATAGTAAAAAGTGCCACTACTACACAACGCTGCAAACTTATATACACTTTCACTATTTCTTTATTTTTTCCCTGGATTCTGACTCTAGGGCCATGGTTTTTGTACGCCCGAAAGATATCTACTATTAACGTGTCCCCATTGTTCGTTAATTTTTTTATTGTCTTTTAGAGGAGCTAGGACTAATCAAAAACCCTTGAAAGAGCCTAGTTTTATTTTCCGTCTTCAGAGGTACGGTGTACAAATGTGATAAGTATTTGTTTAAAAAAAAATGGCTACACATAAATTGTATTTTTTTCACTCTTTCTCAAAATAAATAAGTGTAAATTGGGGGTAGAAAAACCGTAAATGCAAGACCCCGATTTTGTCGATTTTAGTCAGGCATAATCATTAATAGGCATCATACAACTCTTCCTCGCATATCTTCATGAGAGTGATTTTTATTACATTCTTTACACGACGATTGACAAGTGACGATAACTTCTACAGATCCTAACGTGATGCGTCTTACTGTAGCCACGTTTATCCATATTCATACAAACCTAGAAATACTTGCAGTGCCCGTAATATTGAATTGCATTTCTACGCGAACCGTAACGGAAGATTCTTGATTGCAGAGGAAAACCGGTGTAGAAGAGGAGAGATGAAGTGCACAAATTTAGGTCACTCTGGAAGAGACGAGAGGGGAACAGAAGTACTTTGTAAACTTTTAACTCCATTTAAGATAGGAAAGTCGCGAGGAGATTTCAGGCTTAAATTGCAGATGCAACCGAAAATTTGTCTAACAAATAGAGATGAATTATATATGTATCTAGAAACATATTTTATTTTAAATGAGAAATATATACTAAATGCTTTATTATTTTTTTATTTAAACGCCTTTTAGACTTTTACATGTTTTACATACATATATACAAATAAAGACAGACATGTATTTTACACAGAAGTAGCAAAATATATATATAATTTTTAAAAGAAAAAGAAAAAGAATAAAAATATAATTTATTGATTTTAATGAAACAAACAGTCGACAACGATATAATAACATTATCTTTACATATTAGTATAAAAGTGGAAATAACAGAAGTTTTTTTTTTAATATGGAGACAAAAATGTATTTTACACAAAAAAGGAGCAAAAAATAAAAATTGAATAAGGAAAGTAAGAAAAAATTAAAAAATTAAAAATTAAAAAATAATTAACATTAATTTTCAATGACACAAAAAACTATGAAAAAAAATGCATGGTATTTCGTTGACAGAACTGAACAGAAGAACCAACATTGATAAGAGCAAGATCAAAAGTCACAGATGTGGTCCATAGAATAGCCAACCAAAAATGAAGCTAGATTGGTCATATAACTGGAACCACAATGGTGACCTAGAATAGACAGAAGAACTGTAGGTAGGCCTTAGACAAGGTGGTCTGATGACGTACGACAGGTAGCAGGAAGTGGTTAGATTAGCTCAGGGAAGGAAGATATGAAAACTTCAGGGGGAGGCCTATGTTCACCGTTGAACAAGAGAAGGCTGATAATAGTGATATATTTGGTAATCTTCCATTCACATCATAATAATTTTTTTAATTAGGGAATAATTATGAAAATGTAAATAAGAGTTTGATTTGTTACCGTCCATGCACTCTGTAACTGCAAAAGAAGAAGAATACGGTTGTCAAATAAATGTATTTATTTATTTTTAAATGTTTATTTATAGATATAACTTTGGAACAAGCTTCCTCTTCTTATAAAAAATGCACGTTCTCTAGCCACCTTCAAGAAATGTCTGAAACATTCCTATACTGTATATGGATTTTAGTTTTTCTACTGACATTTCTTGGTCGAACTGAATTTTAATTATAATTATTTTAAAAAAATAGATAGTTTTATTTCACTTTTATTTATAATTTTTACTAATGACCGTCAGACTGGATGTCGGTCACTGGTAAAAATTATAAATCAAAGTGGAATAATACTTAACACGTATTTTTATTATTATAATATTTTACTTCATGTCCATAAAATCCTAAGCTCTCTTCATTTTACTGTTTTTTAAAAACATGTTTTTTTTCCTTGGTTCCTCTTTCTCTCTCCTTCCTAACTCAATACTTGATTCCACATTCCTCATACTTTAATATGTATAATGTTATTTATTTTTAACAATGTTTGAGTATGTCCAAACTCTTGCAGACTGGCTGAATTTCCTCCCTAGGGAGTTAGTCATATTTAAATGTGTGTAAAGTGGCCACTTAAACCAGCCAATGACAGGTCATAAGCCCTGTAAATACCGAGACTTCCATATTCCCTTCTCAAAAGAAAATTCCGTCTCTGTTAAAATAAATTTAATTTATTCACTTTTATTGAACTAAATATGTGCAAACCTCATCTTGCTATTTGAAAAAATCTGTTATTTCTAATAATTTATGTTTTTTTTCATGTACGCATCTTTTGATTTATATTTTGTTTTTTCGTACAAATTTTTGACCAACCCTTCTTTTGACCCGTCTGATTTTTGGATAGCTGGAAGATATTGATATTGGCAATAAGTCTGGCAAAGTACTTATGATTTGTACTTGAAGGTTTAGATAAATAAATAATTCACAACTATTGTATACATAACTAAATACAAATATATATAGCTAAATCTAACTTTAAGTAAACACAACAACATAGATTTTATTATTTGCTATAAAAGCAATTTATCAACACACACGAATGCACGTTTTTACGTAACATCAAATCTAATAAATCTCATTTTATTTTCTCCAAAAACGTACATTTTTAATTAAATGCCATTGATTTACCGAATATGTAAGTATTGCAAGACTAAAAATGATTTCATACACAAAATGTTCAATTTACGTGTGTATTTTAAAATATAAAGCAATATTTTAAAATGAGAATGATAAATAGCACAATGAATATAAATGTATAACGCGCATTGATCAGACCATAACAATGTATTATTTTATAATTTTTATTTATTTTTAATACAAACTAAAAAATGTATATACAAAAAAAGTAGAGTCTGCCATCTAATAATATGGATAGACTTAATTATACTTAAATATAGCGTCGACGGTTTAAATAAAAGAAATATGGACAAAATAAGGAAATAGTAAGGAAAATATTATGAAATTGATGAGGAGTGGTGAAGGAAAGTAGGATTGTAAAATTGCATTTGATTTGATGACGAGAAATAAAGAGCAAAAAAGGCTAAAACGTTTATTCTCTGTTATTCTAAATCAAGCATATTAGTTCTTTTTTGTACCTATTCAGGCGTTGCCTAGTATGTGAAATAATTCAGTGAGATGAATTTCTTCGCAACAATAAAGGTTTCAGCTCTTTAACTTCACTAAAATCAGCAGATGGAGGAACTGAAGAAATATGGATGTTCAAACATAGGCACAGTGTGTAAAGTGGCCACCCTAACCAGCCAATGACAGATCATAAGCCCTTTAAATGTCTAGACTTCCATATTCCCTTATATAAGGTATTCTCCATCCCTGTTGTAATTTGTTATTATTATTTGAAATATTAAATATATCAAGATTATTAATATGTTTGTTCAGTGTTTCACATATACGAGGGATGGTTGAATGATTCCGATAATTAGTTTTAATGTTAGGAATATAGAAAATATCAGACAGTCTGGTTGGCCTGCACGGTGAGCCAGTAGATTAATTAGTTCTGTTCTGTTCTAATATCTCTTCTGTGTGTTAATGAACCAAGGTTATGGAATTTTAAAGAAGCTTTATAATTTGGAAACTGCAAATGAAATTTGTATTCTACTTGTATCGGAATTTTTTCGAACACTCTCTATTTTTTTTCATATTCAATTTATAAACAGGGAACCAGATAGCAGTGCAATATTCAAGATGGGAGCGTACATATGTTATGTAAAGCATTATAAATGTATTTAAGTTTTAAAAAGATTTACACAACCGCATGATAAATCCAGTCATTTTATATGCCTTGTTTATTGTAGTTTCCACATGACTATTGTAATTTAATTTTGAGTCCAAAAGAATTATTCTGTATTTAAATTGAAAAAATATGTTATTTTAATTTCCATCCCTCCATCATACATCGATAATGCCTGCATTGAATAACGAAATAAAGAAATAAAAAATAACAAACCTTCGCTGATCTCAGTGTTGTCATGGCAACTTAGCGTCTTCGCTAAAAGCCGTCGCATGACTGCCATCTATCGGATGTTTTCCAAAGCACACGAAATGTCACTTTCACACCTCGCATATAAAATAAATTATTTTAATCACAACACTAAAATATTTCGCAATTATAAAATTAGTCACACATTACCGACAATTTTTTTGTTAAAAGTAAATGAATATAAATTTCAGAATTACCATGTTTTTATATTAAAACACGTTCTCGTATTTTAAAAAAGTTGCACTTTTTTCATATTATACTACCAAAAATACTAATTTTTGTCAATTTTCTCTAAAAAACAAATATTTTGATATCATTAATTTAGCCGATAGACATAGTGATCATAACATTAAAAATTAGAATGGCGATATATTAAAAAAAAAAACAATATAAATAACAGTGTCTTTATTAATTCATTCTTCTTTCCGCGCCCAGTAGTGCAAAGGGCACCGCATTTGTGAAACAAATGCAGCATACATTGATCATCTATAAGATGAAAACAAGGTGATCTATATTACGCTTCGGGCCTTAGTCCAGAAACAATGAAATATTGTGGTTTAAGCAACATTTTAAATCAATATTTTACGTCCACCCTGCCAGAAATCGAATCCAAGAATTCAAAAGAGTGGGTGAATTGCAAACCATCTCATTACGAGGTGATTTTTTCTCCATTTTATTCCATCGAGTCCAAAGCACTCATCTGATATTTTGGTTCTATTTCAGGGAAAAAAATTGTTTATATAATTGCTAAAATATTTAGTTCAAGAAACCAGTGAAACAAATCTGAAGGTATCACAAAGTAATTATTTTATGTACTAATTAATAATTCATTAATAAAAGCTCATGATTTTACGTAGTCCCGCGAAAGCAAATGAAATTTTAAAAACAATGGTAAAATAGTTAAAATAGGTAAAATAAAGGATGACATTTTAAATCAAAGTGACAACACCATAGGAACATCGTTGATTATAGATCCAGACTGGAATCAAATCCAGAATGTCTGCGTGGTTCTAAGATTTTTGATTAAACAACACTTATTTATTAAACGAGAGATTAACATTTTTGAAAAAAAACTTTCACGTTTATCAAATCTTCGTAACCAGACCGCACAAAACTAAATTGCAAAACAAAACATTCCTGGCCGTCGTTCAAACAAAGACTGGACCAATGAAAAAGTGGAAGATATGTTATGTTTTTAGTGGCACACACACGCGGTACGTATTATATGCGAGTATCGACGGCCTTTTAACAGGCTCTGCTTGTACCGGAGACTCAGAGTAAACTGAAATCGCGGTGGACCATACTGATGCCAATTATTGGCATTGTTATTCAATTTTATTAGCGTGCGAAAGTTGTTAGATTAGCAAGTGAACTTTTATTGTTCAGAGTACAAGAATCTTCATATTCGTCAAAATCGGTTTCTTGGGATCTAGCGAATATAGAATTTGACGAATGTAGAAACAATTTTTCTCATAAGAAATTGAAAATGAAATTCTATTAATATTTTTCTAACTCCTAGAAATTGTATGAAAATGAAAAAACCAAAATATTTGTGACTTCATTTTTTTCATACGAGACGAACTAGTTTTCTGGGGGTTTTCATATACTTTACTGTGTTCTTCATATGCCTGGATACAGATAAAAATACATAAATAACAACAAAGAAAAATACTAAAAAAAACTCAATAAAACAGAATAAAAAATCACAGATTCTTTAATCTGTCAGGATTCTTAGAAGCATGTAAGATATTGTCTTTGTGACAAACCTATCAGCTTTTATTGGAATTTCTAAGAGCGGAATTATTTAAAGTAATTTTGTTTATTTGAACTCTGTCCTTTCTCTTTTATTTTGAATAAGTAAGATTTCCTAAACTTCTTAGTGGTTAAATAATCATCGCATCTGTTCTCATGTTCTATTCCTGATACAGTTTGCCCCAAATATTGATTAATAAGGTGTTTTTACCCTAGAATATTTCACAATCCCTGGACTGACGACACCTTAAGTGTAATAATGATCATCTTGCCATTTTTGGTGTTCCAAAGCAGTGTCCTATGCCCTTTTAGTTTCTGAAGGAAAACGATTATGGCGTAGATTTAAATATTTACTTATTAGGACCAATACCTTATTTTAGTAGACATTTGCAATAAGTGTATCTCCTTAAGGAGCTTTACAAAATTGTAGAAATTGATAAAATAAAAGAACACTTTCCATTCCTCGACATAGCACATTATTTTTCAACTATTCATTTTCCATCCAAGCTGCCAGACTTTGGAATTAGCTACCTATTCATATAAAAAATGCACCTTCTATAGCCACCTTCAAGAAACGCCTGAAACATTATTATATATACCCAGAATCCTGAACTGGTAGAGTTTTTACTGCTTTCTTTTTCTCAAATATTTTTTTCTGTCTCTTTTTCTTTTCTTGGTTCTTTTTTCTCTCTCCTTCCAAACTCATTATCTGATCCCCCATTACTCATCATTAAAATACGTATAGCATAAAGTACTTTAAAAAATATATTTTAATGCTTATAGGTGCAAGCCTTATCTCCCAATTAAAAAACAGCTGTTATTTTTAATTAATAAGGTTTTTTTTATCATGTGAATGTATCTTTATATATGTATTTATGTTTTGTTAATACAAATTTTTGACCAATCTCTTCTTTTTACCAGTCTGGTTTTTGGTTGGCTGGAAGATATTGCATTTAGCAATAAGTCCGCCAAAATACTTATTTTTTGTACTTGAAGTTATAAATATAGATGTTCAAACATGGCAGAACGGTAAATGTTACATAGTGTATAATGATCACTTAAACCAGTCAATGACGGGTCATAAACTCTATTAACCTTTCCCTCACTGAGCATGCAAAATTTACACATGATCCGAACGGAGTTACCAAACGACCCCAGCGCCTACTTGTATATGGCGTCAAGAGAATGAAACGTTGGAAGTGTTTATGACCGTGCAATAATTTATTCATGTTTTCGCGTACACAAATTTTACTCATTCGTGTATTTTATTCATTGTTGTTAGTTTTCCAAATACTTATATACATAAAGTGAGATTGACCCTTGTATTGTTTATTTCTTTTTTTGTTTTAATATTTAAAAAAAAACAACAATTTCAAAATTTCAAAACAAAAACAGGAAAATGCTTTATTCCATTAATTTTACGATTACAAAAAATATACGGCAAATAGCTTTAATAATAAAAATCTGTATATGGGAGATTCAAATCTCCCTATCCGGTCCGGCTAGGTTAACGCATAGACTTCTATATTCCCTATTCTTCATTTTGCATTGGTACACCTATTGCAGTGTATCTTGATCATTTTTGTTGCATGAAGGAAAGATGAAAAAAAAAAATGAAAGTCTTACGTTTCGGGTGCCAGTCCAGAGACCATGAAATATTCTAGTGTTGAAACACCGTTTAAAATAAATGTTTCACATCAACCATGTCGGGAATCAAATTCAAAACCTCTTGCATGGCAGGCAAACGCGCTGGTCATTTCACCGCGTGGCCGACAAATATATAATATACTACCCGACTATATTTACGTATTTTTCATTGATCTTCGTGATAAAATTTTCTTAGGACTTCAGAATAAAATATCTTTAAAATTATTACGTTCATTTAGCATTTGCTATTGGTATTTTTAATTTATCATAATTTCACGATGCTAACGCTAATTTTGCCATAACCAGTGGACCGTTGGAAGCGGTTTGACCAAGTAAAAATACAGCGAAAGCCTATAGCGACCTTCCTCGTGTTTCTCCCCTGTCCCCTCCTCCACTCCCTCGATCACAACCAACATAAGCCACATTATAAGGTATTATATTCCTTATTATTTGTGGTAAGTGCAGCCAAACTGCTTTACGCAGCTTGTTGAGAGCTTTCGCAATATCAGATCTGCCAAGTTAATTTATGAACGTATCTCATTTCTTAACCGATACCAAGAACTGGGATTTTTTTTTAAATAAAATATTTGCGTTTTTATGAGTTGTTAAACTAATATTTCATTTCTAGCCTTTTTAACTAGCTCTAATTGGAAATGTTTGTCGTAAAGCGGGATTTGATCCTCGCATCACTGATTTGTGAATTCGATACACTACCATGGGTCTTTAACACCATTTACGTAGGTGATAGGCACTACTGTTGAAATTTCTATCAGCACCAAAATTCGTCAAGCTTCTTATGTTAGAAAATTTTTAACTTCTTTAATTTTTTGAAGTCTATGAGTTAATTCTTCAAGTTTTTTAGTGAAAATTCGTTCATTGTAATTTATTATGGAAATAAAATTCGTAAAATTCGTCGTGTTTTGAATTTTGCACGGACGCTTTGCATGAAGGTGTAAAATTAACTTTACTTGGACTTTATCACAATTATTATGAAGGCGTTAAAGCAGAATATTGTGGTCTATGGCACATCAGCGTCAAAGGCTCTGAGCTTACCATAGACAGAGAACTATAATATTCCCACCTATGTTCATTCTATTTTCAGATTGCATTTTCACGGTGCTTTAAAGTTCCTTGGTTTTTTTTGCATTAAAATACATGCTTAAATCTATTTGTGGTTCCGTTACTAAGGTCAAAGACTTACGAAACAGAGAACCATGGCTCGATCCCCACTTTACTACAACCTGGGCCTTGATTATGATTTATTTATTTATTAATTTATTTGACGGACTTATGCAGTCCATTCTAAAAATGGTAAATACAATTTTGTATAATAAATACAAACACCAATAAAATAAAATACAATTAATTAAACAAGTGAACAATACAGTGTTTTAACCGTGAACATATTAGTAAAGTAACTAGATGTCCTGCTAACTAAACCCAAGAGTTTTAGTGACTTGTTAATTATAGTATCAATATGTTCATTAAAGGTAAGTTTAGAGTCCATGATAACTCCAAGGTCCTTAATAGACTTGACTATATCTAAATCAATATTTTCTATTTTGTAATCAAAGGAGATAGGTTTTTTCATTCTACAAAAATACATTATTTTACATTTTTTCATCTTTAATTCTAGTTCAATTCAATATCTGACTAAAACAGTAAACAGTAATTTGTATTTTGAATAATTTAATGATAGAGGGATAAAGACGTCATACCTCCACCATGAGGTAAAGTTGAAGATAAATTTTCTCTATTGATTTCAAGTTTTGGGTATGCACATCGATATGAAACAAGGGGAAGCGAACGTCATGGCACACATACATATATACGCACTAAAATGACATGGCTTCCAAGATAGCTTGACAAGCATAACCAGGGTAGATACAGATTATACAGATGTTAAGTATACCGTCTCGATATGTGCAGATGAAGATAGAGTTCATAATCGAGGCCCGGGTACCTATTTTCTAATAGTGAGTTATTTTTAATGTATATACTTTCTTATTGCGTCTCAACAGGCCAGGAGGCCCTATTACAGTGATGAATTACGGCACAGGCTTGAAAAAATCACATTATTATTTTTGTATTCTCACCGGGAATTGAACGTGGAACCTTCCGTACGTGAGTCAAGTGTCTTAACCACCACACCACAAAGGCCGCCAATTAATTAATTTAAAATTACCTTTTTACCCCTTTTTAATCTTAATCCTAAGCAAAATGCTGTTTTTTTACCTTTGTATAATAACCTGGCCCCGTATTATAATGAAAAGTTAACATTTATCTTCAATTTATCTATAAATTAAAACTAAATTTTCTCTAAAAACATGTTCATTTACAGGTTATCGATGAAGATATTTTAAACTTTCTTATAAATATTCACATTTTGGTACATAAATATCAATTTTGCTTGATACCATCTCAAAATGTACTTGAGAAAATTGCGTTTGTAATCGCGGGCCAGGTATATAAGTATTCAAATTCTTTTTTTTCCCAAGCTTAATGAGAAGAGGATTTCCAGGAAATTAGCTGATTTTACAAATAAGATAATTAATTTCCCTGTTTTGTTTCCATTAAAAGGATCCACGATGTTGAGCTTTGAGATAAAATTGTTGAAGAATTTAATTTAAAGCTCAGGAATAAAACCGAGTTTGTAAAACATTTTATCGTTTAAAATTCCTGTTTGAATTTCACATACAGCTCACAGCACTTTTCAGTGCATAATGTAATTTTTTACTCTCCATTGTATTTTAAATAAAAAGTAAAGTATTGAGTCCGTGCCCGAAAAATGCAGAATAAAGTTCCGTGTATGGAATAGAACCAGAACCCTGGACAAGTGTTTATTTGACCCGATATGTACTATAAAAAAAATTAAAAAAACCTGAAAAAGGAAGCCAAAGGAAGATAACACTACCCTTTAGTGTTGTGTTAAGCGCAATTTGCTACCATGTATTTGATCCCGGAATCAATTCCTGGCAGGGTGAACGAAAAATATAGTTTTAAAGGTACTACTACATAACAATACGTCGTTTTTGGACTAGCTTATGAAGCATAAGACTGATATTTTTATTGCCTTATGCACCACTGAGTGTGAATAGGTGAATTCTGAAGATTTTACTAAAAAATATAAATGTGGTTTATGTTTTTAGTGTTTTACTACATTAAATGAAAATAACAACTGAATTTCGTATTATATTCCGACAATAACCTCTCCAATGAACCAAAAACAATTAAAACGAATATATCTATAAATAAATTCAAAGTAAATATAAAGAAATTTTATGGACAAGTGTAAAAACTGCATAAATTTTTTATAAGTATGAATGTATTATTATTTTTTGTTTTTCTTTATATACCCTATGTATTTGTTTTTTTCTGATGTACTTGTATATTCAAAATTGTATAAACTAATAAATAAATAATTATAATAGTGTAAGTCACACTCCAAGCATAAGAGTTAGTCTCTTTTTTGAAGTTACAGTTATAACATTTACTAGATGTATAAAAGTAGATTTGTGTAGAATAAAAAAAAACATGTACTTATTATGTAATTTATTAATAAAGAAATATTATTGGCGTTAAATTTACTTTTTACGAAAGGTATTTTTAAAATTTGAAAAAATCTAATTAAAACAATATTATAATTAACATAATATATTACGAGAGACTTATGGGCTTAATACAGTATTATATAACATAGTGCGAAACACCCTTCCAAAAATTTACACTAATTCATTGTGATATTACCGGAAATCAAACCCGAAAAGTATTTTTATAAGTCATGTTTTTTTTGTGTAACAAACGGTATACAACTTTGATAATTGACTTTTTTTAATAAGTAAAAATTAAATCTATTGTGTAATACATTTAATTACAATGTTCATATTCTCCAAATTAAATATATTTCTCCTGTACGGTATACATTTGAATTGGGTTGTGGTCCCGTGGTTATATCACGGAATATGGTTTTAACCCCGCTCAACCACAATAAAATTTCCATTTTCTAGCACACTTTTAATGTACAGTAGAGCGACAATTATCCTAAACACTTGGACCGGACCCCATTCGGATAATAAAAAGATCCGATCGTTAGATTTTTCCCGAAAAAATTGTATATTTTAATTAATTACTGTATTTATTTTGAAAATGGGAGAAAAACTATTTTTAAAGAAAAGGAGCTTATGATTAATTAAATTAAAAGGCAACACGTTAACATGTTAAGCGTAGTTACAAGTGCTGAACATTAGTACTGTATATACATACCAAATACATACCGTACAGTAAATGAAAGTCATTGCTTGCTGAAAGCGAATTCGGATAGTCGAAGTTCGAATAATTTAAGTTCCAATGTACTTTAAAAAACCGGCGTTAAAATAAATAATTTTTTAACAATAATATCTGTACATAAGTTTTTTTCAATTCGCTGGTTGCTTTTTAAATACTAACTAACAAATAAGTTATTTATTTCACGTGTTAACTTATTTATATTTTGATGTGTTAACACTTCTATTTCGAAATTGCTGATTTGACTGTTTTCCTCTGCATTTAATTAATATTTCTGTATATTATATATATTAATATTATTTACCCTTATCACGCTTTTTGAGTATTTGTTAATTGTTGGTTTACTCTCATTTCGCATTAATTTATTTTTAAATATATTTTTTTTATAAAGAACTTATCTTTGCTCACTTGTAAGTATATTTTATATTGCGTTTTTTCTTCTTCTTATTTATTTATTATTTCAAAAAAACCGTTAGGATTATATAAGAAATATTATAAGATCTATTTATTTTATGTCTCATCTGATTAGTGCAGTCATCGTGTTCTTTTTCAGGTTGATTTTGAATTTGTCTCCAGTGTAATTTTTCAAGTTGTGTGAATCATTGTCCTGCGTTTGTCGTTGCTTTTTTTAATGTGGTAGTGCTGTTGATGTTGTCTGGTATTATATTTGTGCATGTCAGCGTTTTTTGTTAATATCATGTCATCGTCCTTTGTTTCCCAAAGCAATATTCTGTACAATTTTTAGCGTCTCAACTTTTGTCAAGAATTTTATGTCAAACTGTATTTAATATATCTATGGTCAAACTGATGTATTTTTTTTGCACAGTTTAGTTTAAGAAAAAGTTTGGGTAAGTAATATGTTTGTTTAATTATCACATGTTAAATGCAAATATAAAATTGCAGAATAAAATTAAAATAAAATAAAGTCATGTTAAAACATTTTAAAATATCTTCTTTTTTACATGTCAAAACCCTCTTTACTGTGTTTGTACGCTTGTTTTTTAAAATGCATTTGTATAATTTCCTAAAAAAGACACAAAGTAGCGTTTTTTGAAATAAAACATAATAATGTCGTTTTCAAACATATAAAAAAAATTCAATAGTGTTTTTTTTTATAGATAACTAGTTTTAATAATTAGCGCCCTTTGTGGTGTAGTAGTTAATACGCTTGACTCATGCACGGAAGGTTCCGGGTTCGATTTCCGGCGAGAACTCAAAATTTTAGTTTAATTTTTCTGAAGCCTGGGTGTTTTGTGCTGTTATTTAAAACTGTAATTGTGCCTCCTGGACTTTTGCCGCGCAAAAAAACTAAACCATATGGATTTGAATGTACCTAAATTTTACAGAAAATGTTTCTCTCCCTAGGTGTGAATGACACATAGTACCGATTACTTAAATGAAATATAAATTTAACAAAATACAAATTCCTGTTAAAATATTTTGAAGTGTTGTTTAAATATTAACATAATAAATACCTCAGTCACTACTTCAAATACTTTTCACGTGTTACATAACAAACCTAATACATCTATATATCTACCAGTTGCGAGCGGTGAGTTTTTAAATTGGTAAGCTACGAAAATTTTGATATAATGTCCATAGCGGTAGTATGGCATATAAGAAACAAGTCTATTTTATATTTAATAAATAATCCCTAACAAATAGCTCCAGCAGCTAATAGTTTCAGTAAAAATATTTTCTAATGTAACAAATATTTGATTAAAAAAATACAATTTAAAAAAACATAATTGCAAAAAAAAAAAAAAAGTATCTACATATTTTAAGTACAAAATTCATCGCGAAAAGAGGAAAAATAATGAAAACCATCCTATAAACTTATCGTTCTTATTTCTACGGCCCATTATTACTACTTTAATACCCACGAAATACTGCAATTTCAATAGTTTGCATTTCAAAGTATAATGGCAACTATCTATACATTAACATAATACGTTGCAATACTACCAGGGTATTACAAGGCTGGTAATATTGGAATTCCTTGAGGCATTTTGCTCAACTCTTTCAGACCTGAATTAATTATTGTGGACACAAAAAACTCATTGTATTATAAATACTTAGGGAATTTTTCGGATAATCGATGAAAGCCTATATTTATTGAAAAACTTATTTTTGTTAAAAGGTTGCGTGTTCAGATCACATCGGGGTTTCCATGTATAGGATATTGATTTGCGAGTTGGATTTATAATGATCAATACCAATTAGGTTTGAAATATTTATTACTAGAAGTTATACACCTTATCACCATATAATTTTATCAAAAAGCATTCACAATATAGTTCAAACTGACCAAGGGCCCTGCGCGCAGAGGAGACAAAAGATCGTGAAGAAATGCAGCGAGTAATGTCCTAACAAGACCAGAAAGATTTGCCAACTGAAAAAGCGTTTCAGTGTTAATGTTAATTTTAAGTACTTCGCTCTACGCTACAATACTTTAGAAATTATTTGAGGTTTATTTTAACATCAATGGGTTCAAATCAGATATAAAACAATATAGTTAAGAAAACATGTGTTATTTTGTATTGTATTGTATTTATTTTAGATAGTTGCACAAATAAAATTTTAACATTTAGTTATGCTTTAACTAATAAACAAAATATAAATAATTTCAAAATCAAAACATTGTTATAGAATCCAGACGCTTTCCGATGACATTCTACCCATATGGATGTTTGTTTTTACCAAAAGTAAAATTTTGTCATACAATATATGATTATTCAATCAAATAAGTTTACTTTTTGTAAAATATTTGCAAAACTTGGCTTATGTATTATTAATAAGGACGAAAAGACTATAAAATTATTTCAAACTTAAATTTCATAAATGGAGTCTTGAATTCTAATCGACTGTGCGCTCTGTAGCTGCAAAACATTTTGTAATCTAGCTTTTATTTGTAATCGATTTTTTTAATATAAAAACTCTAAAGAATCAATTAAGAAATGATGTTAACTCTTTACTTCCTGACGGAACAAATTTGTTATTATGTAAAATAACTCTTAGCTTTTAAAAAAATGCATTGAATGAAACACTAATCACCGTTGGTGATTGGTTTTCGAGTAGATTCGACCATTTTGAATTAATTAGTTTTTAAAAAAACCTCGCATTAGATTTGCCTACACCTGTCATTTGATTGTACAAGATTACTACTCTTTTACAAACTTCAATATTATAATTGCAAATTAGTTTGTAAAACACGAATGCGGGTTTTTTATTTTTGTTGTAAATATTTTGTATTAGAAAATTAATGGAGTTGAAAAGAAAAACAACTAAAATAGATAATCGTTTTCAAGCTATTAATAACATAATTCAAAAAGAAAAGAAAGAAAAACTCTACAAATTATATGTTCACGGATTGTAATCTAGCTTCTATCAGTTAAAAAAATATATCACAATTGGAAACGAGGATCTAGAATTCCAACCGTTGAAGCGATTGTACAAAAAAAATTTATAAAAATAATCATTAATAATTACAATAAAGGGGGATTTTCCACAACAAAACCAACCAGCCAGAAGCCAGCTATCAAACTTAAAAAATCACTTTTCCGTGTAATGTCGACTACAAGTATGCGCAGAAAAAAAAATTGAAGTAAGTAAAACTTTAATTTAGTGTATTTTTAATTAAACACCCGGGCTGAAAAGGATAACAAGCTGGCTTCAAATTCCTTTTTCAATACGTCAATGGAAAAGTTAATTTTCATGAAGTCTCTTTCATTTATAGTTTAATTCACTTGAAATGTTACGTCAGTTTCATTTGGTTCCTTTTTTGTGAATTCATTCCGACATAATAATTTAATTTTGCATAAATGTCTCAAAGTATTTTTTAAAACTGATGTTTGGTATTTTAACAACCCTATGGGAATTCGGGAATACGAAAGGCTTAATAAAACTGATTGAATATTATAATGATGATCTAAAATCCATCTAGCTGAATAATCGGCATTTCATTTTGATCTAGTATATACTACAGTTCCTGACGGCAGGCATCGTGTTAAAAGTTACTCCAGCAATTCATCTAGCTCCAGTCAGTATGACATTGAATTTTTTATAAGATGAAATAATGTCCAAAGACTTTTTGCATTGTTAAAAATGTAGAAATGAGAGAACGAACGCAGTGACAAATGTCATCAAGCAGAGGCGATGCGGTTGACTGAATATCTTCTGAGAGTCTTGACCACGTTTGCCTTAACCACGAAGTTCTGGACGACTGCTTCTGACTTTTCGGCAGTTTAATTCAGAACAACGGGACACGAACCTGGATGCTTAGACGCTGGCACCTAACAGAGAGGCGTGGAGGCTATTTGTGGACATTATATGCTCCAACTAGGCAACGAACCTAAAAATAGCTCATTGCAAGATCAATGAACCAATTGACAAAGCGGTCAAACTTTAAGCTCTGTAAATTTTTGCCTATTTTCTTTTATACAGTTTTGATTTTTTGAATGAATGTGGATGTCTTGTATTAGGTGTTAACATAAGTTGTGTCCGTTTATTTTCAAATTTCAACACCGAAAATAAAACAAAATGCTAAACGTTATACAGTTAAAAAACAGTGTTAATTGAAAATCAACCTCGGACCTTCAACAAAAGTTGAAGGTCTGAGGTAAGAAGAACCGTGTGAGACAAAATTTTTCGAAATTCTCTTAAATGTAACCGTAAGGTTGCAGCATCTACTGGCATTAAAAAGACCTCGGTATACTACATTTTGAAGATATTTTTTTTTATATTTTATCCCTACGAGCTAAAAATCACCCAGCAGTTGAAAGAAAATTACCACACACGAAAAGAAAACTATGCTAGAATCATTTTTAAAGGATTCTCTACCACTGACAAGTTTGAACAACTTTTGTCTTAGAAGACCTATTTTTACATTGCAAAGTACGTCAATAAACAGAATTAAAACTATTATTTATGTTCTATGCATTAACTTTGTGGTCATACATTTTAATTAATACTAGTTAATATTAGTATTTAACCACTTACCGACTTTTTATGACTACCCACTACTACACCAAAACGCAAGTACTAAAATACACTTTCACGTTTATCATCACCGTAGTACACATAGTATTTACGAAAAAATACAAAAAACACATGCAGAGTTAAAGGAGATCCAAACACCACCATGTCCAAACATGCACTAAAATTAGGTAATGTTGCAGCATGTGTGGTGGTAGGGATTAGGAAGGGGAGGAGCTAAGGGGTTGAACGTTTTACGATTGATCAATTCAAAAATCTAAAATAGTGGGCTTTACTCAAAAGATGTTTAATTATTTATTTGAGAAATGTTATTTTTTTGCCATGTTGTTTAATTTAAGTCGTTTTTTATTATTTGAATGTAAAATTTTAACTCCTGTATCCTGTACCTTTGAATCATCCGTTAGTTATTTTCCCCTGCAATGGGCGCAAATGATGATGATGATGATGACGATTCTAAAAAGTTACTTTTCATTTACTTGATCATCTTGAAGATTTATCGGTATTTACAAAAGGTCAGTTTACACGTCGCGTGTTCTTTTGATACAGGTAAGCCACGAAACATTTAAACATCGAAATCGGTTGACATTTAAATTCATTAACCTTTAAAGCACTTTAAATGAGATAGGTAAATGATTAAT
Source organism: Micrasema longulum (assembly GCF_059751315.1). NCBI lineage: Eukaryota > Metazoa > Arthropoda > Insecta > Trichoptera > Brachycentridae > Micrasema > Micrasema longulum. The sequence goes on from NW_028277396.1 coordinate 794,769, forward strand.
TAAAAAGTCATCCCCATTAGAAAAGATACGTATAAAACTAGACCTTAAACCCTAATAAAACTACCTCTTAACAATATATTGAGTTTTGTTAATCAAAAATATTTGCAGACAAAGATTATATTTATTCTTCTAGGGCAGTGACGGATATAATTTCAGTGTTTTTTTACAATAATTATTAAATGATTAAGAAATAGTTGGCTCATTTGTACAAGTAACATCGAGCTCCGATTACAATATGAAGTTAATAGAGTTATCCTAGAGGTTAAGGTGAAAGTGTATTTTAGAATTGGCACGTTGGTGTGTTGAGTGTCCTGACGAAGAGACGGGGACGTCTCTAATCATGAAAGGTCGGTAAGTGGTTAAATACTTATATTTACTAACATTTAACAAGATCTGGACTTTTTTGGTTTAAGATTACAACGATTTAAACGAGCACTAAGTAAATAGTCCAGATCTTGTCTCGATGTCCCTTATATTTGTCAATGCTTCTTTCTTTTTTTTTAATGTTTTAAACTATTCTTTTATTGTAATATTTAAACCTTATAAATTGTATACATGGACAATGTCCGTTAATAAATAAATAAATAAATTATTCAATGTTTGACCACAAAGTTGATGCTTTGAACATAAATATAAAAATGTTGTATCAGAGATGAAGAACATTTTATACAAGGAAATATGAAAGTCTAGGCATTTATCGGGCTTATGATTTGTCATTGTATGTTTTAACTGGCTCCATTATACACTATGTAACATAAACATTTTCTTGCCTCCTCTTTCACATTAGTAGCTGCTCGATTGTGGAATAATCTACCCACTAATGTCAGAGACCCCTTCTTTATTTTTATTTAAGTCAAGATTAAAATGTAACAGTCTCAATATTTAACTTGTTTTTTTATCCTTTTTCTTTCCTTCTCATTTCCTTTTTTAATATGGTGTTTTTTTTTTCTTTTTTTAAAATTTTGTTTAATATGTTACCTTAAACACATTTATCCTATAAACGAACTCATTAAGCTATGATTGATGATTGATTAATGAATATGACGGACCTGATTTAAATAAAATCAGATTGAACCAAATCTAATCAATCATTGTTAAGTGAATCTGTTTTGTAAATTTCTGTATCCAAAATATAAGATATAAAATTGAATATTTACTCTGATTATGTATTTTGTTTCTTTGCTCTCTTTACATATTTTCGTATAGATATTCTAATGGAGAATATTGTTTTTTTTTAAACTTATTATCTAAATACGATTTTTTTTTAAAAGGCGAAATAATGCAGCGCCAATTTCATCACAAAATTATAAAATTGACCCTTGTTTATATTTCTAAAAAACAAAAACAAAGAAACATAATTCGTTTCGTAAATTCGGTCGTATCGTACGAAAGGAAACGAGAGCGAAATACGATTTTTATTGCGTTAAAGTGAGATGGATATATATAGAACGAACAAACAAACGCAACGAAATTGTGACAAAATAAGCATGCTGTTCGTTTCCGGATCTAAGAGTTGCAGGTGACTAATTTGTGACCTGTGAGGTCGAATAACTCAACCCAAAAATTTCAAAATATTAGATTTTTTTTACTAAGTTTTCGTATTTCTTTTACACAAACACGATTGCGGATATTCTACATCAACAAGGCCAAATCACCGCGCACACATTCGCGCATACCCACTCATGCATCACACAAATATTTAAGTATCCACACTTAGCTTAATTTACTTTGCATTGTGTAAATTCAAAAACACGTTGTCTGATTATGTCTTTATCTTATTCATTGCAACTGCCCCGGAATAATTTTGCAAAATTCATGGAAGTGCGAAATTATCACGTGCTCATTTTGTATTTTGTATTTTAAATCATCATAAAATATATTTAAAAAAACACCGGAATCAATTGACTGTTCTGTTTCTAACAAAATGTTTATTGAAAAATAATGCCGCAGAGATAAAGCACACTCAAGAATTTCAATCTTAATAATTCCCCAGGGGATAGAATTTCGCCTTTTTCTACAAATATTCGTACAAAATCAAAATTCAGAGCATTGAGAGCATTTTTTCTAAAAGCCATTGTACAATTCACATTTGTGTGCGCGGCGTATGATTTCAAATTTTATTTTTCAAATGCGGCGCAATCTTTGTAATTTTTTTATACAACGGAACTCTTTTTCTTCAACAACGGAAAAAATTTTAAGCATTATCTTAGTATTTGCGTTATTAAAAGTTGTTTTCTTAAGCAGTTCTCAAATTACAATGCCCGCTCACCAAAACAGTTTTACCCTTATGGTAGAGACTATCAGATCTAAAACTCGTGTTATATACCACATTATAACATATTCCACATCCTTTTTGTTAGCTCTCTTTCGCCTAAATCCATATTTCTTAAAATCTTACATATCTTGATTTTCGACAAACAAATCTTTTTTGCTATTTATACATCAACAGAACCAGTCCTGAAGATGCCCTCTAAGGCGAAAATGATCGTTGGTCTAATTAAACAAAGTAAAACTTAACTTAGAAATTTGATTGATTTTATTTATTTAACATACACAATTTTATATAAGCATTTTTTTTTTTTTTTGTGTCCCGAATGTTTAGAAAATTCCGTGTCCCTTCTGTACTTAAATCAATACATTTATAAATACTTAGACACATCAACATACAACATTAAAATATAAACACGTAAAGAAATACAATACAAATAAATTATTAAATAATACATAGTGAAACTAAGATGTATCTAAAATTTTTATTCATATTTCATTAATAACTTTATATTGATTTGTAATTAATATTGATAGAACTTTTTTTCATAAAATAATAATAGTTATTCATTTATAGATAAGACATTTTTATTAAAATCATTAAATTTTTTAATTTAATCTAAAAATATCTACAAAAAGCATTAATATTTTTTACTGAGTATAATTCCATTCTCGAAAATGTCGCTGTATTCGTCAATAATTACGAAAACCTCTATATTTAAGATAAAATGGACCTTCTATTTTGTTTTTTTTATATTTGTATCATTAGAAAGTGCCTATTGTTTTGCCTATTTCTTTATTTAAAAAAAATACTTACCCAAAACGGCATCCGAAATACACGATAAGGTTTGAGAGCCGCTGTGATAGTGGTTTGAAAAATAGTACAAGTGGGCGTGATTTATAGACATATGCACAATAATATATATAAAGTAGCCATTAAGAGTTGCAGTTCATTGACTTTAGGGTCACAGATTGTATGGATGGCGAATAACCGTTTGATCCTGAATCCTGATTAACCCGCCCATAACCATATTTGAACTGCATCTTATAAAATAATAATATATCTTACGGCTCGTGTCAATGCCAAAACAAGTTTTTTTTTAACTTTGATAATTTAACTAATTTTAGTAAACATTAGTTTATAATATATAACCATTTACCGACTTTTTTAGTCTACCAGTTTCGAGAAGTACCCGTTTCTTTGTCAAAACGTTTAGTTGTAATGGTGCTAAACTTACGTTGTTTCTTTGTTGTTCTCAATATGTGTTATTTTCCAAATGCATATATTATTTATGTCTTGAATTGAGTTGTTGTAACTTCTGGGAATGTAATTCAACGTATTATACTTGTAAAATACTTTGTGTTTTATGATTTATAAATATTAAAAAAAAAAAAAAAAACACTCACTACACCAACATGAAAATACTAAAATACAACTCCATCTTCACTCTTATTATTATTATATTTCCAAAAATACATAAATCACATGCAGATTTAAAGAGATGCGAACAACACCATGTCTAAACATGCATTAGGCTTAATTGAAAAATATTTAATCTTATATTGAAGAATTGGTTGGGAGTTGTGAAGGAGGGGGGTAGATGTGGGGTAACCCGATTGGTTCATTTTTAATTTAAAAAATAGGCTAGACTGAAAAGTTATTTATTTATTTACGGGAATATCTTTTTTTAAGGCTTTTTAATGGGAAAAATCTCCATATTATTTCATTTCAGTCCTTTTTTTAATTATTTGAATGTAAAATTTTTACTCCTTTATCCTTATCAAATCGTGATTTGAAGTTATAAGATGGTCAGCAAACCCTGAAAAACCATTATTAGCTCAAAATTGTATGTGTTTTTTAATGCGATATTATCTATAAAATCCAGAAAGAAGCTCTGCGTTGGTTTGGACATGTAGACCGAATGGACAGCAAAAGAACGACTAAAAATTTTTACATTGCGAATGTTGATGGATGCAGAAATAGAAGAAGACCGAGAAAGACATGGCATAACCAAATCCAACAAATACTTGAAAACGGACATGTCATAAGTCGGAATAATCAGCGCGCGTGCATGAGAAGATGTATGAATGTAGAAGAAGCGGTATATGTATGCAAAGATAGTGACGTGACGTTCAATCCTCTCTGCCTATCCTTACGGGGAAACGGCGTGATGGTTTGTTGTTGTTGTTGTTATAAATAATGTAGTGAACCTAAACTAAGACAACCATTTAATATTTCATAGCAAAATAATGAAGTAAATATTTTAAATCTTAGTTTTTATACAATGCAAACGAAAATCCGAGTCTCAACCGTATGAAATATGGAAAATACAGCGTACAATCAAAGGCAAACACAGCCATGTATACATACATAAAATAACATGATTTTTTTAGAGCTCTCCCATGAGAATTTTGCTAAGAGGGGCCCTTGTAACGAATTGCGTGCATCGTAAATGTGACGTCACAAGTGCCCTTCCAATCCTAAATTATTTCACATTCCTTGCCAAAATCATGTTTGACGTGATACGTTTCTGCGTCAATATCAATTTTACGGAACATTAGTTTCGTTTTGGTACCCAACCGATTATTGGATTTAGAATATAATTTAAAACTTTCTTTTATCCTTCAACCCGAACTCGTTTTTTCCCAGTATTTTCACCGTATCAATAAAAAGAGTTTTACATTACTTATTCAATGAAAATTATTTATGTAACATTGAAGAGTTTAAGTGTTCTGAGACGATTTATTTATATTAAAGCGCCACTTTTATTAAAATTACCTGAAGGGTTAATTATATAACAATATATATTGGTACTACAAAATTAAAAATAATACAGCAATAATTTAGCTTAGTTTAAAAATTACAGTATAAAAATACGAACATTTCATAGTATGGCTATTTTTTTATTATTATTTTGCCCATTTAAATTTTTTAAGATCATTGTCTTAAATCTTGACGTCACAAATGTCAAGGCCGAACATGTTGCGTTTTTTGAAAAACGTATTTTTTTTTAAATTACAAAAAACAAACACATTTACAAAAAACGAAAACATTTCTCCACAATATCTATATGATTAAAATACAATCAATTATTCTAAATCAATTTCATATATTTTCATCTATATTTGTAGTATATGATATTTCCCTATTGTTAACAAAATTACTTAAAAATCGTTAAAATTGTGACCGATTAAGAGTTTCCTTGGACTACATAATAGTTTTGAATGAAATTGACGGAGAAAATACAGGAAGATTCATCACATAAGCATGGCAAGCATAACAATATAATGATGTGCACCAAACAATAAATGCCCAGGAATTTATTTTGATACTGAAACAGCAACTACCTCGATTTTAAATAAAAACACAAAACCTTTTAAATCGATCACTTAAACAAAAATTGGTCGATAAATTCTTATATCCTCCTATAAATACCAACAAAGATATAAAAATATTTGTAAATGAAGAAAAAATATTTATGTTAATAATAGCTTGACTACAATATCCAAATTCTTGACAAAGAATATATTTAAAAATGTACAAAAAATAATATTAGAAAATTACTTCTAAACCTTAAAGATAAAAATGACATATTGAACAACTCAGGGGCGTACGAATTACAATGCAATTCATGTCTATCAAGGTATATTGGGGAATGTCACGTAGTTTTAATATTTGCATTAAAGAACACATGAGATATTGAAATAATAGTAATTTTTCAGAGTTTGCCAATCATCTAGTAAATTAAAATCAAGATACAGTACTTAAATTTCCATTTAAATAATAAAAGAGGACTTAAATTAATCAACATTGAGGTATTTCACATTTAAAAAGCTTTGAAAAATAATATTCCCCTAATAAACGATCGGCCTCGTGGTGTAATGGTCAGCGCGTTTGCCTACCATGTAAGAGCTCTCGGGTTCGATTCCCGACATGGTTGACATGAAATATTATTAAAAAGGGTGTTTTTATACTAGAATATGTCATAGTCCCTAAACTGGTACCTGAAGCGTAAGACTGATCACCTTACCTTCGTGTAACAAAAAATGATCAAGATATGCTGCGATTAGTGTACCAATGCAGTGCCCTATGTACTATTAGGTGCAGAAAGGGAATGATAATGATGAATAAACGATCAAATATCTTTTAGATGCAGCCTACTTTTGATTTAAAAATTAACCAATTGCGAACTTTCAACCTCTTAACCCCTGCCCTTCTAACCCCCCCTCCTACACATTCTGCAACATATCGCTTAACATTATTAACCTTATTTTAGTAAATGTTCGGACATGGTGGTGTTTGCATCCCCTTTAGATATGCATGTAATTTATGTATTTTTTCGTAAATACTATTTATAGTATGGTAAAGGCAAAAGTGCATTACAGTATTTTCATATTTGGTGTAGTGAGTATCCTGATGAAGAGACAGGCGCGTCTAGATACCGGTACAAATAAAAAGTAAGTAACTGTAAATATACTAATATTTACTAAAATTAATTAACTCGATTTTAACCTGTATGACAATGATATCGAAGATCAAAACATATTATGAATGTTTGGGTCTGGAACTTTTCTCGATTTTTTGCCGCAACCCTTTTCTTCTCAACTGTAACAGTTAAATATGTAATGTATTTTTCCTAACAGAAAACGGGGAATAAAAATATTTCTACACGAACCCCTCCGGCAATACATGTCGACTTTTTTGTATGAAAATAGAAAATATCATCACAGCCTTTTATTATACTTTTCCTTCAAAAACATTGATTACGATATTACATTTATACAAATATACTTTTTTTTCGGATATAACCAGTATTTGTTTCATATATACAAGGCATATAACGAGCACATTTTCTTTTTTTTTTTTAATTTACAGAGATGGGTCGTTCCTAAGCCCGTATTCCAACGAGAGGTTAACACAATTATTAACATCAAAAAAACTTTGTTCTGTCTATCTTTATATATATAATTTTTCTGTACGTGTGATGTCGCCGTACTCCTCCTAAATGGCTTAACCGATTTACGTGCGGTTTTCAGAAAAACATAGATCTTTGCGCTGTGCGTGTTCGTAAATATTAAAATCTTCAATCGAATATGTAAAAAATAAGTTAGGAGCATAAATGTTTATTTCATTGATCTACCAGGGTTGCATTCGAGGAGAATGCATTTGCAAAATAATGGAAAGATGTTTTTTTTGTGGATAAAAAAGGTTGTTTTGAATGTTTACAAACCGCATTTGTTTTTTGTGGATCTCAAATCAGATTCTTTCCAGACCATTTGTTTCTTTTTATTGGATTTTTGGTAACACTTAAATAATATTAAATTCAATACATTTTTAAAATTCGTATTCCTCCATAAGTAACGTCCCTTTGTTGGTGAGACGACCGGAGTTTGACGTTTGCAATAAGAATGCCATGTTTGAAAAAATATTTTTTAAATGTTTTGGAATTCAATCATAAACAAGTACCTAGGAACCTACTTAAATGAAATATTTTTATATTATCAATTTTAAGTTTTGGAATTATATCACAAACAAGTAGTCAGGTACCTACTTATCAATGAAAAGTCTTTTTCCAAGATAATAGCAGGGAAGCCAATGTCTCACGGGTCCCCTAGTCTATAATATATACCTAAACGAGTATGTACTGAAATATAACAATAGCAAAGCATTGCCGGGTTCTGTTCGTTGTTTATAAAGTTATTTCGAACTTTCTGTTTGAAATTTTTCATACAAATAATTATTTCTTTAAAAACATGTTTGATTACAGATTGCCGACGAAGATACTTAAATCACACATTTTTGTACAGAAAAATCTACTAGAAAAGAAATGATAACTCTGTTAACTTTCCATTGTAATCGGGGCCCTAGTTGTATAACTATTAGTTGTTAACATACTACAACAGAGATGAAGAACTTTTTGTAGAAAGGAATATAGAAGTCTAGGCATCTACAGAGCTTATGACCTGTCATTGGCTGGTTTAAGTGGCCACTTTAAACACTGTGTAACATTCACCATTCTGCCTATATTTGAACATATATATTCCTTCAATTCTTCCATCCGTTGACGTTTGTGAAGTAAAGCAGCTGAAACCTTTATTGTTGCGGGTGAGATTTATATGATTGAATTATTTCACCTACATACTCGACAACGCCTTAAATTATTTATCAATTTATACACTTCTTCTTAGATCAGGTAGATTTATCAACAATGTTTCGAGTTTGTCCAAATATTTGTAGACAAGGACTGAATTCAACACCCTAGGGAGCTGTTAATATTGACATATTACAACAGAGATGAAGAACTTTTTTAAGAAAGGAATATAGAGGTCTAGGCATCTACAGAGCTTATGACCTGTCATTGACTGGTTTAAGTGGCCACTTTACACACTGTGTAACATTCATCATTCTGCCTTTATTTTAACATCCATATTCCATCGATTCTTCCATCCGTTGACGTTCGTGAAGTTAAAGAGCTGAAACCTTTATTGTTGCGTGATGGAAGAATCTTCACAAACGTCAACGGGTTGAAGAATCGAAGGAATATAGATGTTTAAATATAGGCGGAATGGTAAATTTTACACAGTGTGTAAAGTGGCCATTTAAACCAGCTAATGACAGGTCATAAGCCCTGTAGATGCCTAGACTTCTATATTCCTTTGGATAAAAATCTCTTTATCTCTGTTGTAATATGTTCATATTAACAGCTCCCTAAGGGGTTAAATCCAGTCTTTGTCTACAATTTGGACAAACTCGAAACATTGTTGACTATAAGTTGAGTCTAATATTACGTTGTTTATCAATTTGGACCCCCGATTATCTGGTGATCGCGGTAATCCGGACAGATGGGAAGGGGGCGATCGCGGGGGAGACGGGAAGCATTTCACTTCTGTTTTTCTGTTTTCGTTGTCTGTTTTTAGGTTCATTTCAAACGCACAGCCATCCTATGTGTTTATTATTCTCGACAAGGACAACTTTTACAATGTATTAACATAATTAAATAAATTTCTAAAGTTAAACATATTTACAATATTTGAGTTTGTCCAAATGTTCGTAGACAAAAAACTGGATTTCACCCCCTCGGGGGTCATTAAGATTAACAAATTACAACAGGGATGGAGAATACTCTAAATAAGGGGATATGGAAGTCAAGGCATTTACAGGGCTTATGACCTGTCATTGGCTGGAAATCCAGTCTTTTGTCTACGAACATTTGGACAAACTCAAATATTGTAATGAAACCAACTGGTCCAAGAAGAAGTTTAAAAATTGAAAAATTGTTTTCAGGCGTTGCCTAGTATGTGAAATAATTCAGTCAGACGAATCTCTTCGCAACAATAAAGGTTTCAGCTCTTTAACTTCACTAAAATCAACAGATGGAAGAATTGAAGAAATATGGATGTTCAAACATAGGCAAAATGGTGAATGTTACACAGTGTGTAATGTGGCCACTTAAACCAGCCAATGACAGGTCATAAGCCCTGTAAATGCCTTGACTTCCATATTCCCTTATTTAAGGTATTCTCCATCCCTGTTGTAATTTGTTAAACATATTTGTTTTATTACCATTATTGTTTTGCAGACCACAATCCGGACCCATTGGTAATCCGCAAAGGTTCTGTTTTTTGCCTATTCGGATTGTCGAGGCCGTACTGTACTTGTTATTTTATCATTTATTTACTTTGTTTACTCTCAGAAATACAGATTTTTTGATCCTTACAATATTTTGATCAAAAATTCTATTTTTTATATGTTAAATTATTTTATTTCTTACTACAGCTTTTGCAATAACGCCTTGTTACTTTCTCTTTAATCTACATTCCTATACATTTACCGTTTTTTTAAAAAGGCAATTTATGAACATTTGATTACACTTTTCAAAACAATTTAATGTTATAAAGACAAAATGTGTATTTAGTTTTATGCGTTGTATTGCTTACATTACCTTCTAAATTTATCTATCTATTCAAAATAGAAACCAGCTGACCAGCCGGCCGCATGGCTTGGCGGGTTTTTCATTTATTTTTTGTATGTTTTTATATATTAAATAAAAAATATGATTTTTTTTCAAAATTATAATCCGTTTTCAATTTTTTTAAAAACTGTTTTGTCACAAATCAATGCAGATTTTCTAAACTTATTCCATGAGTGTTGAAACTCATTAAATGGTGATCATCATGTGAAAATTTTTTTTGATCAGCGCAAAAATACATTTTTTTTTTTAAATCTCATTGACGTCGATCTGAATAACTGTTTCATCTGAAATGCAAAGTGATTTTTTCAATACGATATCTTTTTTTGTAACATAAAAAAGGACATGCTAATTTACTATAAATAATCCAATTTCCTCGGGGAAATAAGAAGATAGTAAATTCTAGAGATAGGCTTATCAAAGTTAGTTATAAATGCCCAGGGACTCGTGTTATTCAATCAAGTCTCTATTTTCCAATACATTCTGTACTGGCAAAGGAATTTTATCTCATTTACACGAAAGAAAATAAAAATATCTTGCTCCGCTTAATCGCAAAATTATTTTTCTCTTCTAACTTTTGAAAAACGGAGATATTTAAATAAACGTTATAAATTAATTGACTTTTGTGACTCTCGGGGATATGTCAAATGCGTAGAACGAGGTAAAAATATAAATCATCTACTGCCGACAAACAGTTACCGGTGGACGTCCAGGGGTGATATTTTGAACCGCTCTCGTGGCACGAGAAAACAGTTTTTCTCGTGTAATTAATATGTAATTACACGAGATAATACAGCCGCGAAAGCCTTTATAATACCACCCCAGGACGTCAAGAACCTGATGTCTTGTAAAGTAGGCAACGTGGTTAAGGCTCTCAGGAGACATACGCAGTATATGGCTCAGCCAACCGTATCGCCTCCGCCTGATGATAGTTGTCACCGGAGTTCGCTGCGTCCGTTCTCTTATTACTTCATTCCTCACCAAGCCAAACCACCGCACACCCGAGATTAGTCTGAGACACCTATTCTCAAAACTCAGTATTTTGCTGTTTGGCCGCTAGTAAAGTGCTTTGATCCGCATCCGTAGAGGAGAAAAGGTGTTATGCACGCGTTATATAGGTTGTATTTGGTTTTCACTGATTAAATATTTGATCTCCAGACAGCCTTCATACTGTTGAATGTGACGCTTGTTAATCCTAGCCGCACTCCCAGCTATTTTTGAAAGCTGCCATTTTCTATAACATGTACTCCCAAGTATTTGAAACTCTCGACCCATTCAAAGATTTGGTTTGACAGACTCGGGGGATTTCGAGCATCAAGGCACGAAGTGTTACACAGTACGTGGGTTTTTGCAATACTGATTTTTAAACTTATGTATGCGGAGTTTTATTTAGCTTATCCACAGTGACCTAAAAACCACCACTGAATCGTCAATTATAACCGCATCATCGGAATACAATATTTAAAACTTGAGACATCTTGACACATTATACAAAAATGCTTGTAAAAGAAACGAAAATACGTATTTCCTTAATTCGTATTTTGGGAGGGTTGAGAGCAATATTGTTAAAGTAATTACTACAACTACGTGACATCAAAATCAGCATATTTGAGTTACCCACTAAAAACACATATTTGTATCTTCCTACAAAAATGTTACAAATAGGCAAGTCGTGATTTATTAACATCACATTATGTTAATTAGAATGCACGACTTTACGACTCGCCTAAGTAGGCATCCTCAAAAATGGTCACCAGTATTTATGTTTTCTGTCCCTTGTTAAAAAATAATTATTTGATCTTATCTCCAAAATATGTTATGAATAGTACAAAAACTGTAAACGTTGGAAACAATTTTCCAGTCTTGAAGATGCCTACTTAGGCGAAAGCGCTCGTTCGTCAAAATAACAAAAAGTAAAACTAAACCAAGAAGTTTCATTGATAAGTTTATTTATAATTTTATCTTAATCATAAAAAATTTTTTTTTAGTGAGTAACTGACAAATGCTGATTTTTAATTTATCTAGTTGCAAGTATCTCGCGATATAATCTTTGATAGTAAAATCATGCAGGTTAATTGCCATAGTTTTGACAGCATTTGTATTTACTTACAGCTAGGATTTTGAAACATATTTTTATGTTGTTAATAGGGTTTCGAAGTGTCAGTAGGGTTGCAGTGAGTCACGTCTTGCTGGAGGGTGTGATTCTTTCAAATGCTGCGAAAACCCAGTTGCATTCCACCGGTAACGCAACCGACTAGTCCAAACCGTTATTGTCCACGTCTCGAACCACGGGCAATGAAATCACACTCATAACGGTGTGATCACAGCAGATAGCGAGAGGATGAAAGGCGAGTTTCTGGCACCTCCGAACCAGAACCACCCAGCTAAGGGAAGGTAACCTTGCCAGAAAAATCTACCAGAGAAGGCAACAGGAACCCATTTTGCTCATCTTTTCCCAGGAATCACTATTGCAAGTATACCCAACAAACAATTGTCCTGGCCTCGGAGTAGCACAGGACCAAGATGCTTTCACTGTGGTGATTGCCAACGTCGAGGGGACCTGGTAAGGCACCTCAAGAAGAAAAATAGTCTTATCAATATTTTGTTTGATACGTCGAAACGGATATTAAAAAGGAAAGGTGAGTAAAGAAAATGATAACACAAAACTCTAAAAAAAATGCATTCAAGACTCTATAGTTATCTATAGTAAGTACATGCCGTTGAAGTAAGTAAAAAATAAATGCACAGCTAATTATTAAAAGCGATAAATCTGATTTAAAAGTTAAAATTATCATTATCATTCCTCTCCGCACAATGGTGTATAAAACATTGCATTCTCGTTGCGTCGGGATCTCATCGCAGCGTATCAGCAATCATATTTAATACACATAAAAAAACGAAATAATGTAATATTTGAGTTCTTATTATTAACAAAATACATACATTTTTTTAGACTAGTTTTATGTTAAAATAAGTCCTAAATAACTTGTGCTGGATAAATGGGATCGAGAGAATGTAGAATACGATTAGGAATTATACCCCGTAAAACCACAACACTATCGCGGGACTACAACCCGGTTATATTTACATAAAATTAATATGATCATTATAATGACTATAAATCATTACAAAAAAATCTATCTATTTGATACTTCTTGTTGAATTTGCTGGAAATCAAACCTAAGAGAATAGGAGAAGTAGGCAAATAGAAAGAAAAGTAAGTAGAACATGAAATGGACTAATCATCACTCGATTTTTAGGCTTTTTACTTAAGAGAAGTCATCGAATCCAATACACTCATCCAGGGTTTTGGTTTTATTTCACACAAAGAACTGTATTCTTCATTCTTCCTGATTAATTTGTGTTTAAATTAAAAAATATTCTCAAATGTATCATTTTAACAAAAGATTCTTATCGAAATCATAGCAAATGTATTTTCATACAAAAATAAAATTTTAATAATAAAAACTTTAATAAAATTAATACAAAAGATTCTTTCAATAAATTTGATGAACAGTCCCTAATAAAAACATCCCTAATGGAAGAAATGAATCAAGATGGCTTATGCTTAGCTCGAGCTATGTAACCACAAGACGTGTGATAAATAGAATAAAGGACGCAAACGCATTACATTAGATCCATGGCAATTTTTTTTCTTATTACGTAAAAACTGGGTTTTCGTTATTTAAGAGCATCTAATATTACCATCTTATAAGTAATCTTTAGTTTATACATTTATTAAATACAAAGACCAGGCTTAAAGTGACACAACTAGGAACGACTCGTGAGTCTGAGAACTTTTAATGCATCGGTAATCATAAATTTACATAACATGCGCATATACACATGTACACATTACGTACCTTTATTATAAAAATATTAATTTTAAAAACCGTTTTTTTGTACATGATTGATTACTTTAATTTATGCTTCTCAACAATTATGACTTTCTACTAAATTCTATTAATTTTTATAATATACTAGCGGACCCGACAGACGTTGTCCTGCCCTAACGTTGGCTAGCTTGCTATTATCTTGGAAAAATACTTTTTATCTAGGTACTTGTTTGTGATTAAATTCCAAAACTAAAAATTTTCTGTATTCAAAAAGTATTGAATTAAGTAGGTACTTGTTTATAGTTGAATTCCAAAACATAAGTTAAATATTTTTTAAATATGGCATTCTTTTTGCAAACGTCAAACTCCGGTCGTTTCACCGACAAAGGAGTGTACTTATGTAGGAATACGATTTTTAAAAATGTGTTGAACTTAATATTATTTAAGTATTATCAAAATCCAATAAAATTAATAAATAGGTAGAAATTATAAGGAAAGAATCCGATTAAGATCCACATAAACAAATGTTTTTTGTAAACATTCAAAAACAAACTTATTTATACTGATTTATATTTATAGTAAATCGGTTAAGCCGTTTAGGAGGAGTACGTTGACATCACACGTACAGAGGAATTATATATATAAAGATGATATCCGATAGATTGAATGTAGGTATTGTTCTTATAGAACAAACCTTTTGAATTTTTTCAAAGATTGTGAATGGTAATTATATTTATTTATTTATGCATTTCATAATATAAACAATTTTTTGTTCAGTTTGTCCAGCTGTATGAAAGAGTACTCATGATTTTCTTGTTATTTTATTCTTAAATATTATATTATTTAGTTTGTTTTTTACATTTATTCATAAATTATTTAAACTATCTACTGAATATGTTGTATAATTTTTAGGTTTAATTTTTTTATAAATCTCGGGCAAAGGGAAACTTACGTTTTTAAAAAAAATATATATATAGTCAAATATACAAGTATTATATTTTTGTGTAATATACTAATTTGCGTTTTACGTTAATAAAATAAAATAATAAAATATATACTATTTTGTACACTGATTTATGTTTGTAACTTCATTTGTATTATTTATTTTATTTAAATTATATTTTAACAATTCTTTATGGAATACCATTGAAATGATGTAATAACTTATATTTACATACAAGTTATTATTTTTAAAATACTTGGTACACTTCCACTTATTAATAACTTCCACTTGTAATAAGAGGAATTGTACCAAATATTTTAAATTAATAACGTATGCATATATATAAGTTATTACATCAATGCATTTTTTTTTACATACTTAATTCTATTTGAATTGTTATTTTGAATTCAATTAGGGTTTTCAATATTATGTCAAATACAGACAATGCAATTCAGGTTTCTGGGCCCCAAAATATTTTTTACAAATATATCCCGATCATTGCAAAACCATGACCCGGATTAAACTAAATAAATTTGTAAAAAAAATGGGTACTGGATTTGGGTAGAAAAAAATTTGAAAACTTACTCAAAAACATTCTTAAATAATAAATGGTTTAATTGAATATTGTGTAACTGTATAATAAATCATCTAGTAGGTAGTCGGGTTATAGTTTATTTTGCATAAAAATGTCTGCCTTAAAACAAGTTGTACCTAGTAAGGTAAACTAGACAAACTCCAGAGGAATCTATAACCTAATTATGTATGTAGTAGATAAAGAAATGGTATTTTTTGTTGATAAACCATAATAATTTGCATTTTTATTAATTAATAATTTAAGTCGTCGGCCTCGTAGTGTAATAGTCAACGCGTTTGCCTACCATGCGAGAGATCTCGGGTTCGATTCCCGATATGGTTGATATGAAATTTTATTTAAAAAGGGTGTTTTCACACTAGAATATTTTATATTCCCTGGACTAGCACCTGAAGCGTAAGACTGATCTTCTTACCTTTATGTAACAAAAATGAACAAGAAACGCTGCGATTGGTGTAATAATTTAGTGTCCTATGTACCATTAGGGGTGGAAAGGGAATGATGATGATGATATGATTGATTTTAAATTTAAATACATTGCTACAAATTTCAACAAAATTCAGGTAATGTGGAGTATAGGGTGATCATAGTTTCATGATTAATTTCAGTTCCACCTATTGTGATAATATTTTTTTTAATTTCTGCTTGTATTTTGAGTATTTTAATATGGGACGAACATTTTTTGGCACACCGTATATTAAGGTTCTATTTATATACGAAATGGGACATCATGAGATCAGAAACATTAATGTTCAATTATGATGAATATTGCACAATATGTCATCATTAAATGAACATGACAATTGCAGGTCATAAACCCAGTCCATCAAAACTCCAATTATCTGGATCAAAGAGTGCCAGACGAAATCCTAATTATTGACATAACTAGAGTATCGCAGGACCCCTAGTTTTAACACTATGAGTACCGGCCCAATACACATAGAATTTACCCTGTGCTTGGCCAATTTTTGTGAAATTTCCTGCTTTGTGAAGGGTTTCTTAAAAATGTTATAATTATAAAAATACTGAATTCAATCAATTGAAACTTCTCGTGTTTAATTCAAACAATTTGAAACATTTTTGTATGATAGTTTTGCCAACATTGGTCTTTATGGAGAGCCACATTCCAATGTTAGCACATAAACAGGGTTTCAGTCTTTTTTTGTGCTTTATATCCCGGAGCCGTGTAAACACGTGATTATAATAACCACGCGTTGTGTCCCGGTCCCGTGTTTTCACGTAGTTTACAAATAGCAAAAAAATACTAATAAAAGCCACTAGATGTCAATAAAATGCACTTTTTTAGACAGCTGGTAAACCACGTAAAAACACGGGACTGGGACACAACGCGTGGTTATATAATCACGTGTTTACACGGCTCCGGGATACAGTGTTAATAAATATTTACATACCAACACGTAGAACTAGACAAAATACTCGCCAATATTATTGTCACCCTTTTCAAATCAACTATCTTTGTTGTTCACCTATACCGCGCATACACAGACTAGGAAATGAATGTACCTCTCATATTGATATTTTTAACTCGAGTCTTTGGGAATTCAAATCATCTCTTTATAAAAATGTTATGATGTTCTATAATAACGATTAACGATTTATTTTTAAAAGCAACTTATGCTAATAATCTGCTGTTAACCAATTTTATGGTCATTTAGAATGTTTTTTTTTTTTTGCACCACAACAGGCCAGGAGGCCTAATTACAGTGGTGAATTACATCACAGAGCACCCAGGCTTGAGAAAAATCACATTTTTAATTTTTGTGTTCTCACCGGGAATCGAACCCGGAACCTTCCGTGCGTGAGTCTAGCGTCTTGACCACTACACCACGGAGGCCGCCGGTTTTGGCTGCTTTAATATTCTTGCACAAAATAATATCTCACTGAGTAGATGCCAATAATATCCTTGCTCAGACAGCCAATGACCCTCGGAACAGTTAACAAAATCTCACTAAACAGTACTATCGATGTGTTTAAAAAGCAAAAAAAACATTAAAGAAGCAAGCGGTGTTATCACTCCTGACTTGAGATGTAAACTCGCCATGTCTGCCTAGATCATGCCATGATTATACCCATTGTACATTTAAATAGATTTTAAGATTGTTTAGGTTAAATTAATGGAATGTATTATATTTCATTATAGGCAATCCATTAGGGCTCTAATAGCCTGTTGATTAGTTTTAAAAAATAGCTTGTCTGGGCCAAGTGATGTTTTTCGCGCTAAAAAATGTGAACTTTTATTCATTTTTATGACGACAGTGAGCTTCGGTGTTTTATTCACGAATGAAATAGCGATATTTTCTGCATTTTTAACTTCATAACGGCAAGAAGTAGCCTTTTGTGTTTTATCGTCCAAGGTACCAGGTAAGGTCTAGATATCTGCATATATATTATTTTATAATTCTTACGTTTTTGTAGCTATGTTATTGTGTGTCTAACTGATATGAATGCATAATAAATTTGATGGAAAATAAGCGAAATATCTGTGTAAAAGACTTTTCTCTCAAATCGCAGCATCTTCGTAAATTGATCATACTTTCACAAAGTGATCATTCAACTGATAATTTATTTGAAACTTGGAAGCATCACAGATGAATAATTATCATCATAATGATTTGGAGATCCCCGTACTAGCTTGTATTTGTCTGCCCGAGGCTAATGAGAGCTACTTCAGATTGACGATTGTAACGCGCTTTGTGAAATCAATCCTAATTGAACTGTCATTGTCAAGATCCTCGAGCCTTAATTAAGTTCTAGATGTACAACTAAAATTGTATTATACTCGTTTCATACAATTTTTATGTAGACTATTAAGTAAATCTGATTTCACAGTAAAATAGGGGCTAAATACCTTACATATAAACCTAATATAAAGTTATGCCTAGGCTTGGTGTTGGATAAGGACAGTAATACCATCTTCATTAAAAAATCAGAATAAGGATGGTATTCCTATTCGTATTTTACCACAATGCCTAGGCGTAACTTTGTACCAAGTTTATACGGCCCCTTGAGTTTTTGGCGGCATACAAGGAAATATATACTGAAACGTTTTAATATTTTGGTTCGTTTATAGAAATTGTCTGTGTCTGGGCGGATGAAGAATATAGTTCTGTCTGTGAAAGAGAACAATAGAAATTTAATTTAACTATTTGATCTCATTTAAATTATATCGCAAAATTTTTTTTCGTGTTCTGTAGGCCTTGAATATATTTTGAAAAAACATATATTTGATAAGGTTTGCCGATGACATCACCCTGATTGTTAAATGTGAAGAAGAACTCACTGAAGCTTTGACATCCATGGGAAATGTTTTAAATAATAAAAATAAACAGAAGCAAAAGTTAAGTAATGAATGTGGCCCGTAATGAGCAGCGAATGAATATTCTAATGTCAGGAGCAACTCTTAAAAATGCAAAAAAGTTTGTGTACCTTGGAAACAGAATCACCTGGGATAGGAGAACAAAAAGAAAAGTCGACTGCCGCATACACCGAGCAAGGCTTGCGTTTAACAAAAAATCAAAGATTTTTGAGTCAAATAATTTAAATCTAAAACTCCGCAAGCAAATTTCCAAGACATGTATGGAGCATATTGATGTACGGTTGTGAGACATTTTGCCTTACCAAAAGAGATAAAAACAGAAAGCTTCGATATGTGGTGCTGCAGAAAAATATTAGAACTTTCCTGGAGAAACCACATCACTAATGACGAGGTTCTCAGCTGAATCGAAGAAGGGAGGAACCTAATTAAAACCATCTCAGAGAGACAAGACCAATAGATTGGCCACATTATACGCCATGACTGTCTCCTGCATGTCATCATAGAGAGAACGGCTGAAGGGACAAATAACAAAGGGCGCCCCCGAAGGGAGTATTTAGAGCAAGTGTGCGAGAATTTAAACTGCGCCTCATATACCGAGTTGAAGAGGGCTGCAGAGAAAATAGACCAATAGAGGACGAGATGCAGGACTTTGCTCCAAACCAATCCCCAGGATTGAGACTGCGAAGAAGGAGAATATATGTTTGTAATAATAAATTGAAATTGAAATAATCCTGGACAAGTGTTTTTGATTCGATGCCTACTCTTTGGCAAAAATCGTGAAAAGGGAAATCGAGTAGAGAAATATTAGGTTATGGTGAATGGCGCGTTCGCGTACCGTGCTTGAGGTGTTGAGTTTGATTTAAGGAGGGTCAACATGAAATATTTGTTCATAAATTTTCACTGAATATTTCATTGTCACTGGACTGGTAAATGAAGCGTAAGACTGATCACCCTACCTTCATGTTATATTTGATTAAGACACAGTGCCCTATACATAAAACTTTTTATTAAAATTACTGTTTTTTGCAAAATAACTGTTTAATTATTAACATCAGACATATAACACATCACAAGAAGTTGTTGCTGTTAAACTTATTTATGCATTAACATATTATAACAGAGATGCAGAATATTTAAGTGAAGGTAATATAAAAGTATAGGCAACCACAGTGCTTATGAACTGTCGTTGGCTGATTTAAGTGGCCACTTTACACACTGTGTAACATTTACCATGCTGCCTGCATTTAAACATTTTCATTCCTCCAATTCTTCCATCTGTTGATTTTTGTGAAGTCAAAGAGCTAAAAACTTTATTGATGTTTACAGCTCCCAAGGGAGTCAAATCCAGTTCTTGTCAACAAAAATTTGAAAAAACTCAAAACATTGTTGCTTTTTACGCATGTCTAGGTTTAACTCAGAAAATTTTACTTTACAAATGTTTTTTTTTTCATTATTTAATTCTTAAGCATAGTGACCTGATAAATACTTTACGCTCTTTTGTTGATTCTTATTATGACATTATTACCAGTCATTTTTCATTCGATTTTTCTCGGGCAAGGGATATTATTTTTGTGGCCTGATTTCGCGAAGTCTGGGTTTCCTTTTATTTGATTCTTGTACATAATTAATAATATTTATATCACACATTCATCCTGTATTAATATTGGAAAAAATATTTTCGGTTCGGAACACATAAATCTAGAATTGAATGATTGTGTACAATAAAGACTGCCTGTTTTATTTTATTGTAATTCACCTTTGATAGATTCTTAGCGGAAGTTCACTGTTATTTATTACAGAAAAAAAATACTAGTTAAACTTTAATCCACAGGTTTGAAATAACCAGTCATCATATAGAGATAAGTATCCAAACTCTGGAATATACCTTTTTAATGTATTGTTAATACTGTAAAAAAATACGCTACGTAGGCAAAACGAGCAGAGAGAGCTTTTATAACACGGTTAAAAGAACACACTTTGATTTGAACAATAATGGATTACTTCTAAAGACCATAAATTAATTTAAAAAATTGGGAATTCCTAACATCGATTCGTAAAAAAATAAAGCAAATGTAGAATTACTTCATGAACACCTTACATATATATTTCCCATTGCTGAATCCATTATTTCTGTGGCTTGGTTTTAAAGGGGCCCCAATGTCGTAAATCAAAAATTTTGAGGAGAGTTATTTTTCAGCCATTTTAAAGAAATATAATCAACTATTCGACATGTTTGAAAAAGAAAACAAATTAAAAACACTACCACATATTCAAGAGTACACGAAATATTAAAACGCATATTTTTTTTAATTAACATTGACCCTCTACAAAATGTCGGCAAGAAAAATATTAAATCTGACATTGGCCCTTTTAGACCCAAGACACAGATTTATTTCATGTTTATACTACCTTAGCCAATTACAAGAGTTTTTTTCTAATTTTTTCATTTAATTTTATTTGGAAGTTCAACAAGGATACATAAAATACTACATACAATTTGTAAGTAAGCACTGCTTAAATTCTTTATACATATCCTCAATTATAGAATTCCACCATCTTTCATTAATTATATCAAATAAGTTTGTCGCTTAATTAAACATTTTAAGTAATAATAAAGATTAAGTGAAAGATTTTTATCTTATAAAGATTGAGTTAAAAAAATAAAAATTGAGTTTAAGAAAAAATGTTGAGTTAAAGATAAGAAACTATTTTTTTTAATAAAGAAAAGACTAAAAGAAAATAAGAACATGTCGGAAGTAATTTATTATATAAATAAAAGACGAGTGATACTTAGTAGTGATACGAGTGACGAGTGATATCAGAATTAATTAATAATAGAATCAAATAAACTATAATTAATTTACATACACAAAAATAAAGATTACACATTTAATTTAGGAAACATTGTCATATATTTTTTATTATTATTATCATTATAAATGTCAATATGAACTTTTTTTCTATTTTGTTATAGTCTGAAAATTTTTGCAAGAGGGTTAAAATGTGCCATATTGCTTGTAAAAAATGGAAGATAAAAGGTGTCAGATGATTTTATAAGTAAATAAGACTCGTCTCAGTTATATGAAGAAACATATGTACAAGAACAAAAAAAAACATATAAACATGTAGCAAGGACAAACAAAGACAATCCAATAATGGTATTTAATATAATTAAAAACACGATCAACATACTTGTATATATAAAACTTCAAGCTAACTCATACAAATTCGTCTTCATGTCACACAGTGTTAATGGCGAAGAGATCTTCGAAAACCAGGAAGATCTACCCCAAAGAATTCTAAGTTTTGTGATGAATTGACAAATCTGCAAATTTTGGACATAAAAAGGAAAGATGCTCATAGAAGCATAGTAAATTATGATTAACTTTTTTTTTATATATTATTAATATTCAAAGCATTAACTTTGTGATCAAACATTAAAAAAATATTAAAAGTTAAAAGTAAATAATATGTAAATATTTTACATTAATAAAGCTTTAAAAAATAATGTTATTTTTATCAATAACCAAACAAACTTTTAATGTAGTCCTTTATACGATGTTCCACTATAATAGTCAACCCTAAACCTATTTAACTCACCCCCTCCCTCCATCCTCCTTTAATAAAACCCTTTTAATACCCTGTCATAGCTCTAATTTTTTTGCCTCCTCTTTCACAGTAGTAGCCGCTCGATTGTGGAATAATCTACCCACTAATGTTAGAGACGCCTCTTCTTTATTAACATTTAAGTCAAGATTGAAATTTAACTATCTAAATATTTAAATTGCTCCTTTATCCTTCTTCTTTTCTTCCCATCCCCTCTCCTGTCTTCATAGAATAGTGTATTTTTTTTATATATTTTTATTTTGTTAATCTTTGTTTTTAATTTTTGTGTAAAATTGTAAGATTCAATATGTCCATGTATTTATAATTTTCTCAAACTGAAGGGTTTGGGTTGGTAGGAAGAAATTGCCGTAATGCAATATGCCCGCCCTTATATGTATAAATATTGTATATGTATATAAAGTGTCAAATAAATTTTAAAATCCCCTCTTCCGTTTGCCAACTATGTCTTAAACAACATAGAATATTTTCATAATTGAATCAGTGCTAGTTTGTCCTAATCAGTCCATGTGCTTATTAAAGAGCATGTCGTGTTGGTTTTATATTTTTGTTCAACAACTATGGTGAAGGTGTATAGTGGGTTTTGCATGTTGGTTTGCATGTTGGTTTAATTGTTGTCCTTACGAAGAAACGGGTACGTCTCGAAACTGGTAGACACAGAAAAGTCGGTTATTGGTTATATAGAAATATTTAATAATATTTTTTTTAACTTTGCTTTTTAGACGTATAAAGATGCTTATCTCGAAGATGTCGCGAAAGCGATTAAGTCGGTGACTGGTTATTTTATTTGTGGATTTAAGTATTATTCATTTTATGATTATAAGAATCTTATAACATAATTCAATTACTGAAAAAATATTTGCTTTTATATTATTTAGAAACATGCTTTTATTATTATATTTAGGGTCGGCAATTTCACCCCATATACAATCTAATTACGTCCCAAGCTTGACCGAATCACGTCACCCGAAAAATTTATTAATCCAACAAAATTCTTATATTTTCTTATTTTAAGTACCTAAGAATTTAATAAATCACAAAGACTTTACCTAAATCTGATTTACAATTAGTTAAATATTCAAAAAAGATAAAAAATAAATAACAAAGACTATACATAAAAAAAAACCTGTACAAACAGGAAAAAAAATACTGTTCGCTACGAGATTTTAATATTAGTCGTCCTAATTGCCGGACGAGTCCTTTGTCTTGTACGGTGAAACAAAAATTATTTCTGACAAAGAAATTAACAAATTCTTTCGTAATAAGGCACTCATTGTCTTTTAATAATTATTGTATATTAAATAACGCTAACCAACTAATTGTATCCATAATTTTAGTTAAAAAAATAATATTTTCATCAGATATCTTATTCCTTTTTAGAACAGCAATTTAAGTAAGTATAAAAATAATCATCTATTCGGACTGTTGACATTGACTGATTAATGCAATTGCTTTATACGTTGTACACTTGTGACATTAATTATGAAAACTTTTGGTTTAATTGTGATTTAATTTTAATTATAGTCGAAAATGTCTGTACTGGAATAGTAAATCCATGCATTTGCGTTTCTCAACCATTTGACGACATATTGGCATGCTTTTGATTACATGTAACATTTAAAAAAGCGATATGGTATAGAGCATCATCCTGCTGAAAGATGAGCTGCTCAGAATCACGCAGCAGTTTTGGCTTCAAGACCACGTCTTGATATTTTTTGGCTTTGACATTACCCTCAACGACTGTCAGATATCCAACACCACGCCTTGCCATTTCGGCTCACACCGTGACACTCATGGGGTGTTTCATAGTGGCTGCGATGGCCGTGGTGAACTCAGGCAACAAATTTTTGCCCGGCCGATGACTAACAAACCTGACATTATTACTCTCAAGGATGCAGATTCAAGTTTTGTCATTTTAAATTATTTTGGCCCAGCTATCTTCTTCCGTTCAATTTCTGCATTCTAAGGCGTAATCCAGAAAATTTCTTCCCTGATTTTGATAAAAATATGACTTCTCAAAGAATTCTCACTCGCAAACCATTTTCACAAAGTTTCATCTTAATCGTTTGGTTATCAGAGTGCACTTGTGACGTCTTCAAGATGGCGTTAATGTCTTTATATGTTCGACGGCGTGGCGGTTCTGTAAAGACAGGCAGCAGAATCTGCCAATACCTTGGTTGGTTAATTTCGGGTTTCTTCCAGTTTTTTAAACAGTTTCCATTGGAAATTTTTCCTCACAGCAAACTTTGTGGCACCACCACCCAACCAGTTTGCGATATCTTCGTAAAAATAACTTTCTTCGTGAAGTATTATTCCCTTACTACTTTTATTTGTTGACCGATCAGCACGTTTAGGCATATTTGGGGCCTTTTTTTCAATATTTGAACTTTTACCGCACTTCAATGCAAGTGAGTTAGGTCCTTTCTACTTCAATTATATAAGTTAATAAAAAGGATAATAAATTTTTCTGAAACTTTTACTAAAACTCCCCTAATGGACACTACAATCTCACGCGCCCTGTCATTAGTTTACAAAATCTGGAAATTGTGTGGTCTTGGAGAAAATATTTTTTTTTTTTTTACTGAAGACAATGACAACCATTTTTCTTTAAATATGGTAAATATCGTACAGAAACACAATAGATAATAATGATATTTTTTTACTACTGATTAAGCGTAACAGAATAGAAAACTTTGACTAAGATGCCATATGAATTTCAATTTTACTAAAAGTTTCCACAATTAATGTTACTTGTAAGGATATGGAATAATTAAATAATATATTTACCGTTGAGGCACGATGACATTAATTGCAATATTAACAGTTACATGTTATCAATTAGTATCTTTTTGATTTCTTTGTGATTTAGTGTAAGTTGGATTTGTTCCTACTTTATATAGTTATAGTTAACCCTGAAATTGGCTCCAGCGATTGTAGCTGAAACGTCAGAACGAATCCAACTTACACGGGATCATCCAAAAAATATTCATATTGATTACAGTGACCATATATGTAACCATTTACCGACTTTTTCATGAATACCGATTTCGAGACGCACCCGCCTCTTCGCCAGGACATATATTGCAATAACATTCAAATACAACTTTACGCCTTCACCATAGTAGGTACACAAATAATAAAACCAACGTGCTGATAGGACAAATTCTATTATAAGCAGAAAAATAAAAGTATTTTTTAAAAATTATATTGTTCATGCAATATTTTTTTTTACAGGCAAGTATATTATTTTCAACTAAAGTAGACTTGAAGATAACTATTCGTCAATTTTTTGTTAATTTAAAAACTCCTCCCAAACGTTACGAAATAACTAAATAACTACTTTTAATTTATTAATATCTATAAACATCTTAGATACCCTCAAAATGTTGTGAAACTTTCCAATTTCATATTTCCAGTATGTATTAAGCATGCTGATTTGTATGTACGTACATTTATTATGTTGGTGCAATTTTTTGTATTCAAATGTAATCATATTTTGTTCTTCCGAGAAAGCAATCCTCTCAAATTGTCTTCGAGGCCAGAATATAAAAGGCATGAAAATCTTTGACAGCTGACGCTTCTTATAATATTCTCATCGTGTGTGAGGAGAACGTAGTATATCTTCACCAAGTATATGCAAAAATAGTGAGCACCTTCTGTTCAGTATGGTAATAAACCCATTCGAAAGCGTTTTTCTTCATGGGAAAGCCATTCGCGAAAACGGACTTTAAGGTCGTGAACTATTTAAGAATGTGTTTGAAATCGATTTGTCCAACATTAGAACTTCCTTTACAGCTGCGTTATTTCAACCGTTGTTCAATTTTTTTATTTATTTATTTGCAGACATAAGTTTATTGTGCATTATTTAAGACATAAGTCCCAACTCCATGGGACTAAAAGTCCTGTGTGGAGATAGGACGCAGACACATGAGTATATCACCACAATTGTAAGATCAGAAACATAAAAAGAAAAAAAAACACATGCATGGCACATCAATATGATAAACAGTAAACTCAAACATTCGGAAAATAATCAAGGAGTTTCCTACTCAAATCCCTCCCACTAAGGAAAATTCAGTCCTTATCTCCTTTTTTGAAAATTGTTTTAGTCCTTGAGAGCTTAATACGCTCTTCCAAAATATTGAACACTCTTAGTGCGATAAATGAGATATATGTAATACATAAAGGTATCTTATATTTTAAATTCAAATTAATTTTTATTGGACCAAAAGATCATTACAAATCAAACTCAATATTCAAGACGTTAAATCGAGACCAAATATAGTATCAGGCTACTACTGAGCAATGGTTTGTTATCATGAAGACATATTCTATTATATCAGACTTGGAGCATGATATCTATGTAATTTCAGTCATCACGATACTCACAAAATACATTTCTTTTACCCTGCCGTGGATTATCATAAACTAAAAAAAAATAAAATCCACAAGTCTAACTACTCTTAATTTTTGTCGTTTTACAAAAGCGTATATTGTTTTACTTTCTTATTCTTATTTTTAAGAGCCAAAATCACTCGCAATCGAGTGGAGGCGTATTAAAAAAAATGCCTTTCAACTCACACGTGCAAAGCCAAACCGCCGTAATTGCGGTCGTTAAGCGTAATATATATCAATGCATTCCTATAAGTAGCGGCTCTATATTCCATCTATCATATGGCACCAGCCATTTTGTTTTTTTTTTTTATTTACTGAAAAGGTTTTATAAACAGATACTAATTTAAATTTAAACAATACAAATAAGGCGAAAAGTATAAATTAATAAAAAACTTAAATTTGCTAATTTTTCCTTTACTGAGATATTCACTAACCAAAAAACCACAGCGTTGTTAAATTTTGATATTTTTTTGCCAAAGAGCATCAATTTAAGTTCCTTGTACTTACCGTGTACAGAACTAATGGAAATATATAACGGAAAAATATATTTTCTTTAGTAATGTGGAACTTACTATACTTTTGTGTCAATAACATTGTTAATTTGTTAATATCTATGTACTTATCTTATACCTTTAAAACCCTATACATTCAAAAAATTATTTAAATAACTAAAAACCAGCAACAAAAAAAAAACAAAAATACAAACGCGTTTATCTCGAAACGACTGTATTCAACTTGCGGCTATCTGCCTTAACACATTAGAACAGTCCTTATTGTTTTGGTATCCTGTGTCCAGGCGGGGTAAGTGAACAGTTTTGTATGTGAAATAGGAAGGGCCATCTTTTCCATAAGGGCACGTGAGGCATGAACCCAGGGCCCCCGGCCTGATGGGGGCCTCGAAATTCTAAAAGGACCCCATTCTAAAAGTCTCAATTTCTGTGTGCACAAAGGCCTAAAACGTCCCTGGAAATAAAATCCCTGGACTCAATGACTACTCACAGTTAAAAATTCTGAGAATGCCGCATCGCTGTGTTCACGTTGCATTCTTGAGGTCTTAGGTTAGATTCAGGGTGAATGTGAAATATACGTTATAAAGGTGGTCCTGCACTACAGTATTTCATTGTCACTAGAACCTGAAGAATAAGAACTTTATAAAACAAAGTTTTTAAAACTGTAGGTATATTTGTGTATTTAAACAGAAAGTTGGAACAGATTCAGATGATCGATTGTAGGTATTCTAAATCATTTTTTTAACGTTTGATAAATAGGAAAAGAAGGATTTTAAGTTTATACTTAATTAAGATTATTCATAAGAGATCTAAAGCAGAATATCTTAATTATTTCAATTAAAATATAAATATTATGTAAAATCACTCTCATATATACACATGTATTCTTAACAAGACAAAACACATTATTGTTGGATATCATTTTTAAACCAAACCAAACCCACTTCATGGTGTAATGGTCAGTGCGTTTGCCTACCGTGCATGAGGTACCGGTTTTGATTTCCGATTTCCTTGGAAAACTTATTTAATAGATAAAATGTATCGAGTGTAATTTAATGGCAGAGTTCTTTTTTTAATGAGTTCTTTGAAGACAACGTTTCATTTATGGATATTTTAACAATGATGGAGAACCTCTGTGAAAATGTTTATGGAAAACTAGGCATTTACAGAAATACCTAAAGATAATTTAGTAATTAGCTGATTTATAGACCCTTTACAGAACGTGTAACATTTTGTACAATATTTTATTGCACCTGAACTGGTATCTTTATGCCAAGAGAGCCTTATCAACCATCATTTATAAAGCAAACAGTCAAAAACAGGTGTTAAAAAAATGAATTATAATAATATAGTTATTAAAATAAAAGACTAATCTTGTTTTTTTCATGAAATGAATACTTTATTTTGTTATTTAATAATGTTCTTACAAAAATCACATAATGCATTTTTAGAAAACATGCTTTTTCTCTTATTTCCGCGAATAACTCATTCTGCAAATCCCGTTTATAAAGTCTTAAAATGTATTTGTCGCCACCAAATAGTCAAATCAGCCACTTAACTGAGCAGCTAGTTTGTTCATAAAATGCCGGCTTTTAACTATATGGTTAGGCCGTTCGTGGAATGAATTAAAATATCCCAACATTCAACGTGTTGGCTGGTTAAAACTAGGCCTTCGGAAACGGCCAAACCAAAAGCCGCCGTGTTAGGTTGGGATACGTTAGGATAAGTAAAATAATAAAGAATGTAGTTTTTTTACTTAACTTTTTTTATTAAATTAAGGATTAATTATTGCGTTAAGTTTAGTAAAACAACTTTTTATATTTATTGTTAAACATAACCCAACGTATCCCAACCTAATCTAACCCCACATAACAAATTAATTTAAAAAATAAGACAGTTATTATTATTGTTGCAGTTCTACAAAATTTAATAACATGAAGTGATGTAATATCATGTTACCACGAACAAAAGACTGAATATTCTGAAGTTCAGACATTAAAAAAAAAAAACGGACATACTGTTAAAATTAACATATTACAACAGAGGGGAAGAACATTTTAGAGAAGGTAATTTAGAAGTCTAGGCATCTACAGGGCTTATGACCTGTCATTGGCATTGGTGGTTGTAATATGTCAATATTAACAGCTCTCCAAGGAGTTGAATCCAGTCCTTTTCTACATAAGTTTGGACGAACTAAAAATATTGTTGATGCTGTTAAATAAAAAAATAAAAAAAATTTAGGCATGCTTTATGCTTTGGCAAAATGAATTAAAAAATCATAAATACGCCGTATATACAACCAGCGTGCACTTTTGCCTACTGCCAATAACCGCCTGATTATACGAATTTATTATTTTGTTTTTGTCTCTTCCACACAAACACCTGCCACAGAACAACGTCTCTGTCTTATTTGTTATAAGTTATATTTTCGTTTAATTATTTATACAGTTTAAGGGATTTATTATGGTATTGGCATCACTTTCATTCGTATATTTTATTTAGCGTAGTAAGGGTAAATATTTTTTGTATCCAGCATGTTTATACAAATTTTACTTTCAAAATCCGATGTGAAAACGCCCTTTTGAAAATTACAAAAATCCCAACTTAATTATTCGAATGAATAAGAGAGATAATATATCAAATCTTGTATCCTTCGTAGACTAGTGTTACATCATAGCCACACAAGAGTTAAAATTAAAGGGGTATCCAACCCATTCGTTAAACGTTTATTCAACGAACGGCTTAGCCATTCTGTTGAATGTCGGCATCTAATGAACAGCCTAATCGCTCAGTTGAGTGGCTGATTTAAGTATCTGGCGGTGACAAATATACTGTTTTTCTGCTTATAGGTATCAACATATTTTTTCCATCTCTAGTGATAATGTCTAGTTGTATTGCTCTTAATACGAATAAAAGAATAAGGATAAAATATTAACGTGGACTTCGCATAAAAAAAATTCTTAAGAAGAAATGAAAAGAATTTGTTTTTCCTATTTAGAATTGTTTTCGAAAACATCTACTTAAGTGCTTCTTTTAGATAGAGAATCTCATAATAGAATAATAAATTCCTAATTTCTTTTGTATTTCACGTCGATTTAATGATAGCCTTACCAACAACAACAATATTTATTTACATAAATATTGAGAACAAACATTTAGGGATATTTGTAAAGTACTCGTAAAAAACATTTAATAATAAAAATTCGTTTAGTTTATTCCAACCGAAGTCATAATACACAAAACCGACAGTACTGCTGTATTGAACAAAATGAGTTAGGGGACAGGAAGATATTGAAAACATATTTTTTCAAGCAGATTTTTAAATTGGTTTACTTATTTGGCTTTTTTGTGTTTTTATGACTAACTCTTCTTCTTTTTCTTATGGTTCCTCTCCCCGATGGAGGTTGGAAATCATCATTGCGATTCTTACTTTATTGGCAGCTGCCCTGAATAAGGACTGAGTGCTGCAATGGAACCAGTCGTGCAAGTTCTTAAGCCAAGAGAAGCGCCTTCTACCTGCCTTCAATCCTTCCCTGTAGAATGACTTGTAAAATTTTATATTTTTCACCTCTCATCACATGCCCTAAGTACTCAAGTTTTCTTTTCTTTATGGTATTCAGTACCTCTTTATCTTTTTCCATCCGTCGGAGAACATCATCGTTTCGGACTCTATCCACCCAGGAGATTTTTAGTATCCTCCTGTAGCACCCCATTTCAAAGGCTTTGATCTTTTTTGAAGTGTTTTGGGTGAGTGTCCACGTTTCGACGCCGTAAAAAAGTACTGAGAAGACGTAACATCGAGTAATGCGCATTCGGAGGTCTACAGCAAAGAAGGTCACGCATCCTGAAAAAGCAGTCTCGCGCCACCTCTATTCTGACTTTGATCTCTTGCGAATGATCCAATTTATCATTCAGCCAGCATCCTTAATATTTATATTGATGAACTTGCTCAATAAACTGCGCTCCAAGTTTTAAAGTCATTGGGAAAGTTTGTGGCTTTTTCCGAACTACCATACATTTAGTCTTGGAAATATTCATCTCTAGCCCTTTATTCAAACTTGCCGTGTAAACTTTGTCCAATAATAGTTGCAGGCTTTCCATACTATCTGCTATAAGGACAGTATCATCCGCGTATCGGATATTGTTTATAATTTGTCCATTTATGCAAATGCCGTTTGTTAGTTCATTTGGTGCATTTCTAAAAATGGCTTCCGAGTACATATTAAAAAGGAGAGGAGACAGAATGCATCCTTGCCGGACTCCTCGACATAATATGTCTATATCCGATGTCAATTCATCATCCACTTTCACTGCAGCTTTTTGATGCCAGTATAGGTTACCAATTATCCTTATATCTCTAGAATCTAGGTTGTTTATTTTTAAAATTTCTAGAAGTTCTTGGTGACGTATTTTGTCAAAAGCTTTGGCATAGTCTATGAAACATGCATATACATCTACGTTCATGTCACGGCATCTTTCAACAAGCAATTGAATACAACAGAGAGCTTCTCTTGAACCATATCCATTCCTAAAACCAAATTGTGTTTCACTAAAATTTTCCTCACACTTTTTATATATTCTTCCGTGAATGATTTTCAGAAAAAATTTTAGAATGTGGCTCATAAGACTTATTGTTCTATATTTACTACGCCTTTTTGCGTTCACTTCTTTCAGTAAGGTAATAAATGTCGATTTATTACCTTACTGAAAGAAGTTAGCAAATATATCGATATCATTGTTATTTACAAGATTAACTCAAATAATTAAATTCTTGAAACATTTTTAACGAAATGTAAATAAATCACTTTATTATAAAATGATGATTTGTTGGAGTAGAGTAGAATTTGAACCTCAGATATTTGATCTGTGAGTCCGCAACACTAGCCACGGGACCAAAACCTGATTCTACGATATCTACATCTAAACATGTTTATTTAAGAAATTATTTGTTTACGTATTTTACGACTAAACATTGCCGTTTTGAGACCTACTCTTATTTTATTCTTTGAGGTGAGGGTCAGTGCTATGCAAGCTCTTGACGTCACTGCGACCTTTAAAGAGCTATTGTGACGGGTCCCCGTAAATAGTTCTCGCTCTCCACGCCCAGGTCTATAAAGAGCTTGACTACTGTGTGGAGACCTATAGTGCAATAGATTTTATCAAATTATTACCATTTAATATGAACACCACTCATAAATACAGTAAGGTATTCAAATAGTTTTGATACTATTATTTAGTGTTTACGCATACATTGAATAAATAAATATCATTCGTTTTTGTCAGAATTACATTGCTCTAGTGTGGTGTGTCGTGGCGCGCCACGGTGCAGTCCCTATTCAACGCCAGACTGCGCCAGAGTGATTGAAGGGGATTGTGGCGCGTCACAACACACCACGACAATGTGTTTCTAGGAACGTATCCTTAACACATTGAGTCACTGAATTAAAGGAGATTTTTTTTGGTTGTGTCCTCTTACTCTCCCTATTTAGAAAAAAAGAAAGAGACCTTCGCCTATATTTGGCTTTGTAGAGCTCCGTCTTTGTCATACACGTGTCACGTGTAATGTCCGCCAGTGGTTGTTAAGCGTTCTTAAGGATGGTTGAGACCATGAGGAACTTCAGCCCTTTGGGAAATTAGATAAAAACATGTTTTCTTGCACGCGGTAAAAAATAAAGCATTAAATTGTACGGTGAAATTTCTTAAAAATGTACGAAAAAAATAAACGCAAATAGTTCAATAAAAATGCACTACTTTGAATGACGTCACTGATTCATATAACCCATCCAATGATATGAGAGCTTTAAAGGATATCCGATTTGGTCACCGTAAACGAACCAGTTGGAAGAACTGTCAGTGAACAACCTCTGACGTCACATGCGGAGTTATTTCAGTTACTCCAGATAAGTAAAACTTTTGGTGCTGCTATTGACGAAAACATTTACCTTGGGTGCAAAATTAAATAGGAAAAATTTAAACAAACTGCGGAACTGCCCAGACGAATTAGGTTAAGTTGGGCTGCGTTTGGAAAGCTGAAACACGTTTTCAGAAATATGGATCCCAAATAATCTGAAGACCAAAGTCTAAAACTCTTGTCTTCTGCCGGTGGCAACAAACGGTCTTGAAACCATGTCACTCACTGCTAGAAGTGTTTACAAAATTAAGTGCACTCAGCAGCTTGTGGAAAGATAAATGTTGGGCGTCTCCTTAAGAGACCGAATTAGGAATGAGGAGATAAGACGCAGTACAAAGGTGACCGATATCGCAGAAAGAGTAGGGCAGATCATGTGGCGAGACAAGAAGTCGATAGGTGGACCCCCAGAATACTAAACTAGAGACCCGAAGAAAGTAAAAATAAAGTAAGGAGACCGCAGGGGAGATGGACTGACGACGTCGTCGAGCTCGTGGGCCATGGATAAAAACAGAGTGCCTAGGACAGGAAAACATGGAAAAATTTGGAAAAGGCTTTTATCCCGCAGTAGAGAGAAACGGGCTGATAAGAAGAAGAAGAAGAATCTAATAACTTGCAGATTGAATTTATTAATTGTTTTAATCGGGATTTTTTTTCTTATTTCGGATTTTCAAAATTGATTGAATATTAATGTACACACCTTTTTAAATTGTGATGTGTTTTCAGTTACTCTTCATTATTACCTTCTAGTTATGTTTTTTTTTGTTCCCAACAATCTGTAAACCTAAAAATACCGTACTAATTTGTAAATAGAACAAAAAAAAACGATATATTTTCTCAATCGTTTGACATCTCATTATTAATCAGATATAAAAATACTTACAGTTATTTATAATGTTATTTATTATTTCATTTCATTTTTTGCACCACAACAGGCCAGGATGCCCAATTACAGTGGTGAATTACGTTACAGAACAACCAGGCTTGAGAAAAATCACATTTTTAATTTTTGTGTTCTCACCGGGAATCGAACCCGGAACATTCCGTGCGTGAGTCAAGCGTCTTGACCACTACACCACGGAGGCCACCGCTTAACATGCTTACAATAATTATAAGTATGAAAACTTTAACAGCCCTGCTCTGATTTAAATTTGAATCGTGCAACAGAGACGACGCTCTACAATGTCGAATTTGATGAAATGCCTGACAGACGCTTTCTAAGGACCGATGTACGATATATAATGCCGGGAACTTTAAATGTTTTTTTTAAATCAAATTTCCTTATTTCTGTTTCGTAAACTAAGTGGAGGATATATAAAACAAAAGCAAAGAAAAAAAAACTTCCAGATATTATTTTAAGACATTTCAACAGGAAAATAAGTAAGTGAAAAATGCTGTTCGGTACTAAAAAACTAATTTTATTGAAAAGGTTGGTTTTAATTAACAAAATCGAATAAATTTAGTACAACAGAACTAAATTTGAAACATAACTGGATTTCATTCTGTAAAACAACACAATTCCACCAGCTAAAAAATGTAGTGAATTTGATCGAGACTTGCACCACGTTTTGTTAAAAGTTTTTGTACCATTTTGTAAAAAAAAATCTAGTTTCACTTAGCAATTGTTGATAAAATTATCTATGTTTTTTGTAAGTATGATGAAAAATATTTATTCATTTTAAATGCTTTTACGAAACTTTTAATATGGAATATTCTTAAAAACTCTTTTTTAAAAGCAATCTATTATATACAACGTCAAGGGTTGAAGGTCTCTTCCAACTTTGAGTAATTTTACAAGCTCAAGAAGTACATCAAACGGAAACTTTCCTTTTGTCTCATCAGCAAGGGGAAGTATACCTACCACAGCTTAATTATTGTCTAAGCCTTTCGTGATCCGCTAATGTAGGCTAATACAGGAAGAGTTTATGTGTAGTGTCATGAAATTGACATCTCATCTAGTTACTGCAGTATATATATTCATATTTCATTTTATTATATAAGATACTGCTAGAAACATTTTCAAATTCGGAAACTTACTAAGCGCTTTTGAAAAAATCACTATGATTGACTACTGTGGAACCGGAGCCTCAAGAACGGCTGGGGAAAAACTCTAAAATCATAATCAGCCAACTGGTGAAATATTTAAATAAATCGAGGATATGGTAGCTTTGGAGCAGGGCGCTTAACTGCCGCTCTTCTTAATTTTGTTACACATTGAAATATTTTTTTTTTTCTTTAACTTTAAATCCTTTTTGATTTTACCTTACTTATTTTTTATTCTTTATATCTTTTTCTATAATATGAATTTTGCTTTTAAAATATTTTTTTCCGATGATTTATACTGTGTAATGGTTAAATGGCTGGCTGGGTATTTCGGTACCCACACAATCGAGCAAGAGTACAAAATATGTTCCTTTTGGACATGGTTGATGTGAAATATTTATTTAAATGGGTGTTTTCACACTAGAATATTTCATAGTCCCTGGACTGGTACCTGAAGCGTAAGACTGATCATCTTACCTTCATGTAACAAAAAAAGATCAAGATACGATGCGATTGGTGTACCAACACAGTGCCCTATGCACCATTAGGTGCGGAAAGGGATAAAAAAAATTACCATAACCGACTTTATTGCAATGCCTCGGTGGTACTCCCGTAGGTCACAGCCCTCCAATATTGATGTACGAATTATGATGTGTCACTGCAGGTAATAAGTGACTTATGGCCAAATCAACTTTAAGT
Organism: Micrasema longulum; assembly: GCF_059751315.1. NCBI lineage: Eukaryota > Metazoa > Arthropoda > Insecta > Trichoptera > Brachycentridae > Micrasema > Micrasema longulum. Next base: position 830,893 of record NW_028277396.1, read on the forward strand.
ATAAGAACTACCTAGGATTCCAAAAGGGTTCATTTGCATCGAAAGTGAGTTCATCCAAGAAAGTGATAATTATAGTAATCAGTACGTTTATTAGTTACCGTGTTAACTGTTCAATATTTTCAGAATTAATCAAGCAACAAAAATATTAATCTTTATGGGCGTGATAACACACGATAACTTTCACGCACTTTATCTAATACCGATCTCCTACATAGACTTCTTCTTACTTCAGATCCTTGAAGTTCAAGCCTTAGGAATTTACCTCGTAAGAAGAAGTCTATATTGTCAAAAGAGGTATGACAATTGTTATTTTTTTAAAGTGCAACTAATAGTTTTTTGAAAATATGGATTTCGGTTAATATTATGTGCTGAAATTTTTATTTTATGTAAAATGAATACACCCATGCTAGATTTCTAATTAACCGTTACTTTTTTGTACATTTAGTTTTATATTTGTACTCTTTCACTATGTATTTTTGTGTCAAATTGTAATTTTTGTGTACCTACTAAATAAACCGATATTAAGAAATTATAAGGTTTTGATGTGTTTATACTAAGTTTCATTGTTATGATTTTTTTTCCTATTTTATTTAACTAATAAACTATATTTTTCAATAAACATGAGTTGTTTTTTTTTCTGAAATGAGTCATTCTCATGAAAAGTATTTTTTTAAAATATAGTAGCATATGCTTTGAATGTTTATTACAGCAGCAAAAGGCTATGACCGCTCCTATATGAACGCGGGACCACCGTGCAATGTTAAGAATTTTAATTGTTACAGTCAGTAAAGGGATAACTGTGAAATATTTTAATTAAAGATAAAATATTTCTTAATTTTTAAAAAAAGGACAAGAAAATATTTTAGATAAAATCTACACTTTACTATGAGGAAAGATAAATATTAAGGTAGATGATTTTAAACGTACGGTTGCTTACTTAGTTACTACTAATATAATGATGTTCTGGCGAATTAATATACATATACGGCCTTAAATAAGCGATTATTTAGTAGAGTGAGTCTTGATCAACCACAAGAGTTAAACGCTAAAGTTTTGATTGAGTTAGCATAAGTGGTTTTATCGTCTTCTTAGGTTGTTCAAGGTTCTGTGAAACTTTGGGATAGTTGAACATTTTGCATAAATACAAATATTTATTTTGTTGGTTGTAATACGTTACATGATCAAGTTTAGCATTTCAATAAAACGAAAAAGTATAAATAGACGTTTCGTTGTAAGTTTCAGAGGATGAATTGAATGTTTTGACAAGAGTTTTTTACGCGGTTATACATTAAAGTACATAAATATAAAAAGCAGACACAACTTGCCACCACATACAGCATACCACATCTGAGGACATAAGTCTCCTTGGCGGTGCTCACGTACACGGAAAAATTGCTCGTTGCCGAACGAGAAAAGCTGATCAAAGGACCTCTTTGTAATCTGGTAGCCTTAGCATATTTGTGCTGAAAGAAGGTAATCTAAGCATTTCATTGGATTATGGAAAACAGGGAAGTGATTTTTTTACTGACAGGGATTAAATTGAATGGACCGATTTAATTCGCCGAAATGATCACAAAACTTTTTAATAGCCTTGAAATCATTTTTGAAAGCTACCAGATCTGTATATCGGACATGACCTGTAACAGGGTCACGGATAGTAGCGAGAAGCTGCATTCAGAAATAATAGAGGAGAGGGGGAAAGGAACAAGACTATAATACGTGTTCAGTGATCAGGGATAACCAAAGGAAATTTTAAGTGCTGACGGATTGAAGGAAAAAAAAGAAAGTTAACTCTTTTTTTTACCATTATTTCATCATCCATTCGTTCTATATGACCAAATCATCTCAGAGACCCTTTCTTAATCTTATCAATTAAACCTTACTAAGATTTACACTCTCGCCTGATTCCATCATTCGTAACCCTGTCATACATCGATTCCCAACACATTCGTTTAAGAAATCGCATTTCTACCACGTTCAGTCGGCATTCATCCTTCCTCCGCTAGTTCCATGTTTAACTTCCATAAATAAGTGTTAAGACTTAAGCTCCATTTAAATTACGCTTAAATATATATTTATTTTTTCTTCTTTGATCTATCATATTTTCCTCTATCTTTATTCCTTTTCTTTCATTAAAAAATAACATCGATATAAATTTATTTACATTTTTTTTATTTTTGTGGATTTTTTTTCTCTCGCATTCGCTTTGAAGCTAAAACCATATTACACAACACCTTTAATTGTATTACTTGATTGGAAGAAAATGCCATTTCGTAATAAACCTGCCAATGTACAAATGTATACCAACAAATAGTCAAATGTATGAAAACATTCTTATTTTCTTAAATGAAAGGATTATGGATCAGAATAAACGTGGCTTTAAGAATGTAAACAAAGAGGTAATCCATGATCTGATAATCGTCGAAATTAAAATCAGATATGTCAGTAAAAATACACACTTTTAATTAGATATTCCGTGGAATTTATGTCATGATTCGAACCCAAAAAGGTTTTCATGGTAGGCAAAGGCGCTTACTACAAATTCACAAGGCGAATTTTTTTTATTACGTTACTACGGTAAGAGTCCGAAGGGTACATAAACAGTTACCTACTTTTTTGTTACTGAAGAAATTAAAAAACTACCCAAATTATTTTACGTCCTCTGAGCATGAATGTATCGGAAAATCTCATAAAATGTTTTCGAAGGTTTTCTTATTTCTTGTCATTAAAAGTTGGAAACTAAAAGAAAGCTATAAAAAACATAATTGAACCAATCGCTTGTATTTCATCTACTGAAGTATCTACATGAATATACAAGAAAATAATGACATATTTGTCTTTATTGCGTAACCTACAAACGCAAATTTGATACGATTGAAAAACTTTAAAAGGCGGTGAATCTTTTAAAAACACTAATAATTTGAAATAAATGTAATTCTTTACAAAATATTACTATTCATTTAATTTTTGAAAACATAAAAAATATGAGATTTGCATGAATTCTAATAAATATGTTCTATAAATAAAAATAGACTAATATAACAACACACTGTTCCACACTGTGTTTTTTATTCCAGTTTCTCATTTGTTTTAAAAAAGATTTGCGATTTTATTATTTATAGAAATATTCCAACTTCGGGGCTATTTTCTTTTAGTTGTTAATAACCGTGGTAGAAAATAAGAAACTATTTGTGGTAGAGCAGGGTTCGAATCTAGATGATCCACGCTCAAAAACGATACCACATTCAAAAACGCACGCAAAAATAAATAAAAAATGATAAAAATGGTATTTATTTTAAAATCGTAAATAATGACGACACTCCTTATCTACATGTGGTATTTTCGGTTTCCGCTTTAAAGCCTCCGCACCATGTAAGGAACGTTTTGACCATAGAAAAAAAAGAGTATAATCTGTGATTGAAAAGTTTTGACATTTAAACAGCTCACAAAATTGGAAACTCAAACTTTTTGGCGGCAAATAATTCGATTACAATCTACGACCTGAAATCCGGCAAATAATACTTTGTTGACATTTCAACCAGAGATTATGTCAATTTTCTAGGTTTTTCCAAATCGAAACGTTCGTAAAAACAACCATAACATAGAAATGAGCAAATTACGATCAACTAAATGAAGTCATCAAAGCAATATTCCATAGATTCTTGTCAGTTTTGTTATTGGCTGGAGAAATACAACTAACCGCGGTTAGTGAAAGTAAGAACGCCAACCGTTAAATGACGTCACTACTGAAAATTAACACACTGATTACAGTCATTTGGCGCGGTATTTGATAAATGTAACTTTAAAAAATCATATCTTTGTAAATAACGCACAAAAAAAAAATTGCTCAGTTAAATAGTACGTTAATAGAAAAAAAAAAAAAATTGAAAATAGTGGAATTCCTCATTATGTTTTTTTTTATCCTTAACATTTTTGCGAAAAACACCGGTCGACACAACCGAATTAAAAAAATAATTTAAAATATAAACTACTAATGAGTAATATAAAGCTTCTATTACTATCAAGCAAGATAAATATAAATTAACTGTTTTTTATTTTTAAATTGTCGAATAATAAAATTGATATCCCCGAACCGTTGGTTTTATACATTTTCTTATCAAACTAGACAAACTATACTTTATCTTTTTGTTTCACAGTATCATCCTAATACTAATTAAACATAAATTTTGCCGGTTATCTGCATGCAGCTTGTTCATCAATGCGATGATGATTTAGATTTGTATTCTATTATTTATATTTCCATCAATGATCAAGTCTTGTTCACTAAAAAGGAGTCAATTGGGAATTTGATTTATAAATTAAATTTATCTCTTGTGTGGACATTCAAAATCAAAAACATGAAATAATTTAAATAACAATGCAATTCATATGAATCAAGTGATAAAAAAGATGAGAAGACCAATAAAAAAAACAGATCTTTAAAACGCATTGTACAAGGATTTATATTTTTTAATAAATTTTCCAAATAAGTAAATGGAATAGTCGTAAAATATTTCAAATCAATTAATAAAAATATTGAATGAATATTTTTCATATAACGTGTGATAATATTTATATGAATTCTAACGAACTAATTGAATAAAGCATAAATAGAAATATATAAGTAGAACAAAAAAACTACCAGTTTATGAGTGAGTAAAATAATAGTCATTGAATATTAATATTTTAATTTTACACTGAATTGAGTCAAGTCATTTATTTTTTTGAATCTTTTTGTATCTACACTTACTCTCATACAAATATACATAAACACACCCTTTTTTTGTACCACAATTAAATATGTATATTTTCTATTTAGAAACTTCGCTGGTCTATCTTTAAACCGTATTTTTTTATTTTATTATATCATTATCGACTGCTTGTTTCTGTGAAATAAATTAAACACAAACATATAAATGAAACAAAAACATATTATATACAATTATTTCTACAAAATAAACACAATGTAAATAAAAAAAATAATCAATAAGTATTATCCTACAAAATATTATATTACTTATATAAAATGATTTATTTTTATTTTTAAAGTTATTCTTAATTTAAAACATTTCTCTTAACTTAAATGTTAAATATTTATATCACAAATTAAAAAATATCTCAATTGCATGACATTTAACATGGTTAGTAAAAAAATATATTACTAAAATTAGTGCAAAACCGTATCCATTACAAACGCAAACGTGATTCCATAACAATCTTGTTTTTATTTCTTCGTGTTTTTTTGGCAAATTATTGATAAAGAATTGATGATTACCGTATTAGATGAAAAAATCGAAAGTTTGATCATTATTTTGAAGCGCTCCTCAGAGTACATCACGCCGGGAAAGTCAAAGCTTTTGATGAGAACTTTGCACCGAGAAGAGAATGCGATGAGAGCTTTCAGCTGCTATTGAAAGGGGTTGGCAAACTGGGATAAATCTGCCATACAGGACTCTTCAACCTTTTTAATATTAAAATTGTTGATAAATCTAAACTTGAAGCTTTTTCATAAAAAAAAATGATTTTACATTGGAGTTTTTAGAGTCGACAAACTGTTGGTACAGTACTTATATTTTTTATTATTTGAATTTCATATATTTCGCATGTTTTTAATTAGCAATGTGAATTAAACAAGCTGCACTGCGGTGCAGTCTAAACTTTACTGACACGCGGCATAATAACAGCGAAAAATGCAAATCATATAATTTATAAAAAGCCTTTTACTTACTGCTCTTATTGAGATTATTTGGGTTTATTAAAGGATAAAGCATTATGATGAAAGGGAATATCGCGTGAGTTCAATTACCTAAAAGCACTAGAGAAGTTGGTTAAACCAAATATGTTACTATTGCTCCGTTATTCACCTTATTCTAGAATATTCTACGTCGTTATATTATTCTAGAATATTCTACGTCGGATATTTTTATTTACCTGAAATCAGGACAGTCTATATTTTCAAGATTTTTTTTTAAATCCCAAACATTCCCAAGAATAATAATTTGTTATTAAAACTAGCAAAATTTTAACTGTTTTTTAAATGCCTACAGTAAAAACGTCCATCCATTTCCTGAAACTATTTTTAAAGACTAGCGTCTTTCCTTAGTTTCACATATTCCCTTTTGTCATAACACCATATTCTTCTCTAAAGCTTGATAATCCAAAAACAACAAGAACAAGGTTTTTTTAATGACATAATTTGTTTTTTTCGCTATTATTATGCGGCGTGTCAGTTCGCGTAAATTCAATAGGATAATTTTATACTCTGTGTTTTTGCAAGTATTATATTGACAATTTGATGTCCTACTAACGCGCTTTGGAAAGATAATTATTTTTCTTTCATTGTTTGAGTGCATGTTTTTTTTATTTGACTTTTTGTTCATAAGGTTATTGATGCATTGGCGGGCTTATTGCCAAATGGCAATTTCTTCCAACCAACAAATAAAATAAAAGTTTTATTTTTATAATTCAAGTTACAGAACATATTCAATAAAAAAATTTATTAAAAAGCTAAAAGTATATAAAAATAGAAATAAACGTATTTGTTTATAAATTACCTTAAATCAAAACTATTACTCAATGAGAAAAAGAGAAAAAGAGGAAAGAGGAAAAAGGAAAGGAGGAGAAATTAAGGAAGAAAAAGGAGATGTTTTTTCAGACGTGATTTAAACAGAGATGATGTAGTAACATCTTTGATGGTGGGTGGGAGATGATTCCACAGTCGAGCCGCATGGATACTATATGAGTCAGAGATGAAAGAGGTATTGTGGATGGGTATTAAGAGAGTGCCTTGAGAATTAGAACGAAGAGGTAAACCATGAACTGATAAGCGTTGAAATTTTTCACGCAGGTATATAGGAGCGTAAGGACTATGAATTACATTGAACAGAAGTGAGAGGGAGTGATAGTCTCTCCGCTGTCTAATTTTGAGCCATTTCAGTTGCCTACGATAATCAGAAATGAGGTCATATTTCCTAAGACCAAAAATGTACCTTATGCATGTATTCTGAAGTCGTTCAAGTTTATCGAGTTGCTCACAGCTCGTGGAAACATTAGCGTAATCTGGAATGGGATGTAGTTATGCTTGTACAAGGGTGCATTTAGTACTAATGGGTAAGAATTTTTCCAACCTTCTAAGTGAGTGTAGACTGAAAAATATTTTGCATGTTGTATGGGGCGAATTATTTTAACGTTTTCTAGATGTAAGTATGGGGTAAAGGGGTTTCGTGTCGGTGTTTATTTTGTTTGTTTTACTGCGATTTTATTCTTTTCGAAGCGGGATCTGAGAAGTAAAGCTGTGGTTAAATTTGGAAATATTACTATATTCCTTCTTTGTCTTACTACTGGGAAACTAGAATATAATGTACCAAGCGTGTCTATCTGATTAATTGCAAATTAACGACACCGCAGTTAGGTGTACAATGAAGGCATTTAAAGTTTCAAAGTTCTGTTATTTTTGCTGTTGGAAAAGATATATAAAATTTTCGCCAAATTATTTTTAACAATTGATATTAAATATGCAAAACTGAAGAAATATACTAGTATTAAAGAATACTTTTTGGAAAAGGAAAGACGCTTTTACTGTAGGTATATAAAAAAACAGTAAAAATTTACAAGGCTCAATAGCAAATTATTATTTTAAGAAGGTGGTTGAGAACAGAGATTGTCCTTATTTTAGGTAAATGAGAATACCTGACTTGGAATATTCTAGAATGAGGTGAATAACGGAGCTCTAGAGTAACAGTAACACACACTGTTCAACCCACTTCTCTGGCGCTTTTAGGTAACACGATTAGGAGCATAAACTAAATTAATCAAAGCTCATCATTTAATTACATTTAATCACAGTAAGCAATATGTTACATGGATTGTTAAAATAAGTATTTTGTATCGACTCTTTAGAACGAAAGGTCGGTAAAGAATCAAAAATATAAGTAACAAAGATGTCCTCAAATATTTAATAAAAAATGTAACTTGGGATATTTTATTTATTTCAATTTATATATTTGTATGAAAACCTCACTGGCCACAACCCAAGTCAAGACATCAATTTTCACTATGTAATGTAAATCGGGTTGTGGTCTTGTGACTAGTGTCTCGGACTTAAGGACCAAATGTCCGTGGTTCGAATCCCACTCTACCCCAACTCGATTCCATTTTCTAATAGTGAGTTATTTACAAAATGGCCCTCAAAATTAAATATTTGGGTTAATCATAAGAACGCAAATATTTTTTTTTTCTTTAAATATATTATTTCTATTTAAAGTAGTAAAATTATTTTTAACTTTTTTCAAAACAGGACTGGGACATAAGGCGTAAAACTGATCGCCATACTTTGTAGTAAGAGGTGATTGAATTCCGCTACATTTGTTTCCCGCAGTGCTCTATGCACCACCGGGTTTTTAAAAGAGGGGGGATGTGATGAAATATGAAATCGAATAAATAAAAACGTATTAATTCTCAAATATTGCTTTAAACGACTCTTACATAAACATTTTTCTTGAGAACTTAATTAACAAATTAATTTAAAGGTGCTGTTGAGCTTGTTTGTTTGTTATTTATCTTGTTTTTGATTTTGTTTTTATCTGATTTACAAGAACACACAAGATTTCTTAACAACAATAAGGATGATAAGCTCTACTGGAAATTGGATATAAAAAATGTTTTTTTACGCGTGGTTTAAATTAGAGCATTGAATTGTACGGCGAAGTTCCTTGAAATGTATGGATTTTTTTTTAATTAATAAAACCGAATTCTTTGAAAGACGTCACTCGTTTATATGAATTGACCAATGATAAGAGGGTTGTGAAAGGTTTCCGGTTTATCGTAAGTCAAGGGACCAATTGACAGAACTGACTAAGTAAAAGCGGAAGAGAATTTGAAATGTCACACGAGGAGTAATTTCAGAATTACAGAACTTTTAAAAATCATAACGCTGATAAAACGATAGTTGAAAAGTTTTTTTTTAAATTAGATTATTTTAATAGTCAATTAACAAATATATATTTTTTAAACTATTGAACATTCTCATTACTTCTCGGAATTCGCACTCACCTTTTATCTGGAAACGACAATTTTAATCAAGAAAAGGGTGCATAAATAAAAAATGTTTATCGTTTTGACAATCAAGGATGATTAGACATAAGTAAAGCCATGACCAAAAACTTCACGTAATAAATAATCAATTATGCATAATTCTCTGTTTTTTTGGCTTCTATTCCATTCTCACAATATTTAACGCGAGTGATTCTAAATGACTAAATATTATTTCATATTTGTATATAACTATTTATCGACTTTTTTTATATCTACCGGTTTCGAGACGTACCCATCTTTTCGTCAGGATGCCAATAAAACCAACGTGCAAAACAAATAAAAATACTTTATTAAATAATTCAGTTGTTTACCAATTAAAATGTAATTCTTGTCCTAAAGTTAACATTGGAAGAACATTAAGAAATTTCGACATTTGTGCTAAAGCACACATAATTTGTCTTCTCAATAACGATTTCTCCAAATTTGCGAATTGTCTAATTAATTTAAATCATGACTTTAAAAAAGATACAGGAGAGAAAATCTTATAATAAAGGGTTAAAATGAAATAATATTGAAATATTTTACATTATAATAGCTTTAAAAAATAATGTTCCTTTTATAATAATCAAACAACCTTTCAATATGGCCCATTATACCATATTCCATTGTAATGGTCACTCTAAACCTATTAAATTAAGGCCCCTCCCTTCATCTCTTTCCTCTTTTTTCAATTATTTTTCCCATAACTTTAAATATGTTTATAACCTTATCAGTGCATGTAAGGATTGCCTATTAAAATGTTGGTTTAATATTTTTGAGAAACAACTATGGTGAAGGTGTATAGTGGGTTTGCATGTTGGTTTAATTGGCGTTTTGACGAAGAGACAGGTACATCTTGAAACCAGTATACATAGAAAAGTCGGTAACTGGTTTTTTACAAATATTTAACCACGTTCAGAAAAATGTTTTACCACAAAATTAATGCTTTAAATATTCAAAGTTAATCAAATTCCCGATGATGAGGCAGTGAACCTCACAACTGTTGAAGGAACAACTTAATAGTTTAAGTGGTTTATACAAATTTATAAACAAATAGTATTAAAAGTTGTAAATTTCGAGTGAATAATGTTTTTGATATTAAAAATATTATTTAATATATTCAACGCGAATTATACCTAAAGAGCCTAAATGCACTCAAATGATTAATATGTATATCTACTCCGAGTAAAAAATAAACAAATTAAATATAAATAAATAAACTTTTCAGTTTGCTTCTCATTTTTACGCTACTGATTGTAAATTTAGGCCAATTTATAGTTCCGTTCTTTTTAATTCAATAATGCATCTACATACATCAAAGCTCTCAAATATTTGCTGTAAAAATGGCACGTGGCATAGGAAACCCTTTGGTTCACAGGTTCGGAGATTTCTAAATTTTACACCGGGTTAGAATCTACACTACGCTTAGTCACGTGTTGGTTACATAGATTAATGGAATTTGTATCATGTGAATTAAACTCGACACCCCTGTGAGGAGGAGTTATCAAACGGCCAAAAATATTTATTTTTTTTAATTAAAAAGTAAATACAAAACAACTTTGGTTTTAACCAAATTTTTTTTTTTTAACCGACCGTTTATAAAGCTACAAAAGCACCCTTACCAAGGTACAATTAACGAATGAATCAACATATGAAGATTATATGTCAAGTCTTTTTGTCATATTGTTCTTATAAAGATGAAAAGTGTAAAATGAGATGGAGGTTGAAATAAAATAATATTTACTTTAGTCTACTCCTGTCTAGTTTTAAATATCATATCCATCTCACTTCACATTTCCTATCTTAACAATAACATACTGACAAAAAGACGTCTGCCCCGTAACGCAGTGGTTGGCACGTTTGCCTACCATGGTTGAGGTCCCAGATTTGATTTCTGAGAGGGTTGACATAAAATATTTGTTTTCAAATGTGATTTTACAATGAATTATTTTACTGTCCCCGGACTGGCTCCTGAAGCGTAATATTGATCACCTTACAATCTTGCAACAAACCATCGATATACACTGCGTTTTATTTAACAATGCCATTCCCTATGCACCATCGGTTGCCAATAAGGGTTTGATGATGATGAAAGTGATTATTTATCACTGTGTAAAATTCACAATCTTGCCTCTGTTTGAATGTTCATATTTCTTTATTTATTTACCTGTTGGTTTTTGTAAAGTAAAAAAAACTGAAATCTTTATTGATGTGGTAGGATTCATCTTGCTGAATTATTTTAAAGACAGGTATGGAGTAAATTGGTGCGTAGGTTTTCACGGTCACTATTATCAAAATGTTTCTTTTTTGGGTGATAACGTGTGTGTTCAATTTATTTCGACGTTTTGGCTACCGTTGCAAGAGCCATCTTAAGGGTAAACTTTGTGTCATACAGTTTTTTTTATTTATTAAAAAAAATATGGATAATTTAGCGTAGATAATTTATTGTAAATTTGAAATTAATATTAATGCACATATAGTACGCATATAAACCGAATGAAAACATAAATAGGGGTATCAACAAAATGGCATTTTGTGAATTAAAAGGTTTGTATTTCCATTTTAAAAAAGTATTATGCTTAAAAATATTAATGTTTTTCCATAAAATAATATTTCTTTAAAACGCATAAAATAATATTTAAAAAAGGTTTTAGAACTTAAAAAAACCTAGGACTAAAAAACCTGCATTTCACTAAACCATTGATTTTCAACATTGGGGAGGGGGTCCACACACTGCAGCAAACTATTATTTTTTAAACGTCTTCACGAAACACCTTAATTTGTGAAACAATAACTTTAACTGCTAATTTTATTTAAAAAAAACAAAATGTCTATCTCTACTGTGGATACAATATTTTTCTCTACAGCCCAATTACAACTGAACTGTCTTCAAATGTGCATGTGATCATGATATTCTCAATTCAATCATTAGCAAGTTATTTTACTTATCAATAAGTCATTCTGATCTACTGTGACGTGCTCTCGCATGAATCAATAATCTAGAAACCGACAAGCACTGATTTGACCACAAAACATCTGATAAAGCCTGCCGCGAGAGAAGTTCGAACATTAGAGTTTGAAAAATCCATTACAAGTTAGGTTTTTGCATTCATTCGTATTGGGATTTGGTGGAAAAGTGAATAAAGATAACGCAATAGCAACGCCAAAATCCGCAAACCAGCAACACGGAAAAATCGAGCATTCAGCCACGCGCATCTGGCGAGTGGTGCGATCACCAGTCTTTGTCTACAAAAATTTGGATAAACTCATAATATTGTTGGTTATTATAAATTCATATTTCTTTTCATACATTATTTCCATATGAAAAGGAATATGACTATCAAGCTTTTTACAGGACTTCCATTAGCTGTAATATTAATGCTATTTCACAGAGCCTGGACTGGTAACTGTAGCGTACGACTAATTATCTTGCCTTTATTTAGAAAAATGATGATGGTAAGCGGTGGTGTAGCAATATAGTGGCCTATGTACTATTAGGTGTGGATAATGGAATGATGATGTGAATATTAGGAAAGCAACACTTTAAGATATCAATCCTGCTTTATGAAAATATGCGAAAGTATATGTATTAAGAAAAATCTGTACGGCGTTCTATCTCGTTGTAAATTATATGCATTTTTTTTCTAAAATAAAATAATAATTTGAAAAAAAGGATCTCAGACAATGATTAAAATATAATTGAAAAACATCGAGACGAAATTCTAATATTATTTTAAAAAAATATTAATAAAAACACAAAATTCCAAGAATACAAAAACGTAAAAAAAATATTTAGAAAATATTGACCAACAACGTGTAAAAAAGCACCCGAGACGGAAAAATCGGTCATGGCTAAGCAAGAAAACACCCTTCTACCTAACTTACAACTAATAACTCGGCCATTTATAAACTATATTATATACTAGACGTGGATGCACTAACCACTTAGCCACGCCCGAACTTACGGAGACCGTCAAAAATTATTTTTATGTGCTGCAAACGGAATCAATCCCACAAAATCTAAAATAGGGACATTTTTTTAAACATTTTTAAGGTAATTAAGATCTATAAAATACTGTTCAGTAAAACAAATTTTTTTGCCAAATATTAGTAGCATAAAAAATACTTTTATATTTGTAATTTTGAATTCCCGCAAAAATGGTGATTCCATTGGCCACGCCCCTAATACGTCACGATTCTGGTTTATTTGTTCCTGGCCATTGAACTTTGTTTAGAACAATATCACAAATCTTGACTTCACAACAACCAAGGCCAAACACGTCGCATTTTTCTGGCAAAGTATTTTTATTAAATTTATTTTTTACATTTATGTATGAAAACATTTCTCCACGATATCCATATTGATTTTGAAAATACAACTTATTATTTAAAATCCATTTCATATATTTTTATCGGTATTCGTAGAATGTGATATTTCCCTATTATGAATTATAATATTAATACTTTGAATTATTTGTTACTCTATATTTTTAAAAGAATTCTGTAACATATAGGTATTCATAAAATACTACCTCATTTTTTTTTTTTTTTTATATTATTTTGCATTATATACATTTAATTTTTTTTTATTTGATTACAACTATTTTATTTAAGCTGTTAAAAACAGAATTTTATGGTAAAAGTTGAGACACATAAACATTCTTTTCTTTTGAACATAAAAAAAAAACTTGACCCAGAATCAAAACAAAACCAAATTATTTTCTTTGCTAGTATTGTTTTTATCCAGAAAATACAAAGAAAATTTCAAACAAAGGGATGGTAAGCCTTAATTTTCCTAAGTATTCATCACAACAAGATGGAGTAGAACCATACCTACCCCAACCGTCACAGGAAAGCAGAAATGATGAATAAGTCTTCTTATTTATAATAAAGAAAAGAAAAATTTGAATGGTGGAATCCAACTGTAAATGTACGCCAGTAGCGTTTCAGTTGATATTTCTAGCGTACTCGTTTAGCCTCCCTATCTTCTGTTATCCTGGTAACTGCAGATTTTATACAAATGAAAACCTTTTCCTACTCCACAGAAATAATCCTAAGATGTACCCCGTCATAAAATGGCCTTTTTAATACAAGTCGGAATCTTTTGATAATATTTTGTATACGTTCACACCTCACTTATTTTATTTTTGGCAACCTTTGTTTACAAAAAGAACATAATATACTATCCTAAAAATGAAATACAATGTTTAATGAGCATAACTGTATTCTTCGCCTACCTGGACATATAAAAGAAAGATAAATAAAAAGATAGAATACGTTTTTAAAGGTAACGTAACATGAATTTTGTGTATTACAGGTAAAGGTTTTTTCACTTGAATTTTTCGGATTACTGTTTATTTAGGTAAGTACTTTACTTTATATTTCTCAAAAAATTTTAATTTTTATATTTAACTTGCTTCATTAAAAAAAATATTAAAGTAGTTCTAGTTTCCGTTATAACAGTTTTTCCAGTATTGATATTTAACTGCTTATAATTTCGTGGTCAGCGCATTTGTCTACCATACATGAAGTCTCGGGTTTGATATCTGACATGGTTGATATGAAATATTTATTTAAAAGGGTGTTTTTACACTAGAATATTTCATGGTCCCTGGACTAGTTACTTGAAGCGTTAGAATGATCACTTTTCCTACATGTAACAAAAAAATGATCAAGATACGCTGTGATTCGTGTACCAATGCAGTGCCCTATGCACCATTATGTACCGAAAAGGAAGATGATAATGATGATGTTAATTGTATTAGCAAAAATATCCATCAGTGAACAGACTTAGCCGTGTTAGATGGGGAAAACAGTTGGAAGACACTCTGAAAGTTTTGATTCCTATAAAATAATAATGCTTGGATATGTCATAAGATGTCATAACAAATTTATAAATTTACGCCGATAACTGAACTAAATAAAATAAATCAACAACTAAATCATTTCAGTTAGTGGATTGCAGTTTTTTTAAATTTATTTTATTAAATCATACCATTTTTTTTGTACTCCCAGGAGTTACAACAATCTCAATTTAGGACAGAATAATATTCATATAAAGGTATGGTAATAATAATAATATAGTAACAAGTAATAAAATGTACGTAAAACTGAAATAAGATAGCAAGTTTTGTTTATATTACAAAGAAATTAAAATAAAAATTAATATTTAATATTTACATATAGTAATAAAGAAATATCCGAGGAAAAAGAAGAACTTAAAACAACATTTCATCATCCACGTACCTCTTTATACTCATTTTTTAACGTTCTATAGGGCTCCGGTAGCCTGTTGTACTCACTACAAGCAAAGTACAGCAGAGACCTTAGACCATACCTTGTCGTGCGTGATCCAGGTACGTGAATATTTTGACTCTGTCGCGTATTATACTGGTGGACGTCACGATTGAAGGTATGGCCAATATTAGTGAGAGTCTTTATTTACGCCTTGAAGCACCGTTTTTTCAATCTCATCATACGGTATGACAAAAAATTGGACAATGTAAGTAAGTTTGTAAATGTCTTTGACATGCGTTTCTATTGGTATACCGTATTTGTTTCTTATAGCTCTATTTTATATTGCTTGTATTTCTTATACATACTTTTTTGTGGCAAATCCCCAGATGCACGACAAGTATACCAAATGAGAGTGTATCATTAAATAGTAGAAGAACTCCCCTTAACCTATGCATTATACCAGTGATTGAAGAGATTTTAGATTCAACATAATCAAAATGGTGAATCCACGAGAGCTGTGAATCTATGTGGATTCCCAAATATAAGATTTGTTTTACCTCATTTTATATCAGCCTAAACTATGCGACGCCTTCTTTACTTTTTGGTACGAACTGTGAACGTTAAAATGAAGAAGAAGAAAAATATTTAAATAATTTATGTATGTAGGTTGAATATTAGAAATCGATCAAGATGTTAGAGGCATATATTTTGCATAGTAAACGGTTTCTAGTAGAATCTTAGTATGCACAATCTGGCTTGGAAGGCGATGATCTGATGTTGTTCTAAATATGCATATTCCTATATATTTTACCATAAGAATATGTCAGACTCTAATTTCTAGATTTTAAAAAATATTTCAAGCTTTATGCATTTTTTCGTCCAAGTGTTTTTTCGATTTATTAATTAAAATTTGAGCACTCGTGTTTTAAAGACATATTTATTTATATAAAATTTGTTTGCCTGTAAGATATTATTTTTAGCAGTAAGTCTAAGTTTGTACTTGAAGATTCAAAATAAATTTAAAGAGGCACAGAAATCGATTTGTAAATTGAATTCGACCACAATTGAATGCAATCATGTTAAACTCTATCATATTACAGCAAATTTTATAATACAACATAATTTTATTTTTCTCTCGCAGGAGAAAATTTGGAAAGCAAAATGAGAAGTTTATGAAAACGGGTTAAAAAATTATTCAAGATGTTTATTTTACTTTAAAGCTGTAGTCTGGTAAAATGCCTGCAAAATGAGGAAATTATACGATTTTACCCTTGTAAAACGAAGGTGTTTTTAATTGTGGAATAATAAAAAAATAAATAAACATAAATTACGTAGAAACAATAATTTTTAAAGGTACTTCTATTTAAAAAAATATGCTTAAAAGCTTTATGTAACTAAAATATAATTACTTTTGGACCAGCAGATTACGCCATTTTAAACTTTGACACAACTTAGGTATCTGAGTTTTCATATAAAGACTATTGAACTAAAATTTCTTGTAATTATTTGAAGGTAATAAATTGAACATGAAAGTGGCCGAAGCAAAATCTTAATTTTTTTGTTTTAAAAGAAATACATTTTCAAATTGTGACATTTTCCTTTATTTTTATGGAAAATTATGCCTTCAATAGTACTTTAAAAAAATACAAATTATTGAAGTATTTTATTTGAAACCTTTTTTTAGAAAATTGAATTTTTTTCTTTCTTAAAAAGAAGATAATTCTGGATGGAATATTTAATTTCTAAGAATATCTTTTTTACGTTTTTATTACCTTTTTACCTGCCATGATTGGTCCCGAGAAGGGCAGGTAAGGTCCCATTTTCTAATAATTAGTTATTTACAACTCGTTGAAAATATTTTGGTAAATCATAAGAACGCAAAAATTTATTTTCTAATAAAACATAATTAAAGTGAAATAAAAATAAAAGAGTTACTAAAAAAAATCAATGGAATCATAATAACACTTTCCTTTTACAGTCGAGGTAACATTATTATGCTACGCCTGAAAATCGTTTGACTTTAGATAAATCTTAACTCTTTCAATTATAATTATTCCACAATATATAACATTTTTTCGACAACCCATTAAAAAATACTGTGTTTATAAAAAAGCTTAAGTCGAACACCACCATTCAATTTTAAATTGTATCTTTTCAACATCAGAAAAAAACTCTAGTCTGGCTTATCTCACCGTCCTATGCCGTTACTAAATTTGATTTTTAGGTTTAGATATATTTAAATATATATCCAATACAATGTTAAGCATTTGTAAGACTCAGGGAATGAGTTACAATTTTGGACGGATATTTGTAAAAAGCGTTGTATATCAATGCATTTGTATGTAAATCGAGGATCATTTCTAGTTATAGCCATCCCTTGACAAAAATTTGCTCTAGTTGCCTGGTTTGAAAATTGGACAGCCGACCTCTCTAAAAATAAAAATGGATTACAGCCTTCCCGGTAGACTGTAAGTTGGAAGGTTAAGCTAGAAATACCCACTTTGTATAACAATCCTATCTAGTCCTTCAACGTGACGTATTCAGCAAGTTTTAATGTATTATTGTTAGAGTTCCTTTAGCCCAGATGGGGTCAGATGCTTTGCTTTAGAATCGATATCAAAAAGAAGGATTTTGTGTAATGTATACGGACGAAACTCGTACTAAAACTAACAACAAAGAAGATCTAACTTTCAGCAGTGATATAATAATACATCACTTCTCAAGCCTTATGGTGGAACGATTAAACTTCATGTTTATTTGAAATTTCTTGCTGTAATATCCACATTTCTCATAAAATAATGTGTATTACATGATCGTTAATAATCCGTTAGTATGTGCAAGCTTTATTTGTCCATTAAAAAACAGCTCTAGTTTTAAAATAAAAATGCATATTCATATTCATATAGTAACCAGTCTGTTCTTTGGGATTGCTTTAAGTAACAAGCCTACCAAAGTGCATATATTTTGTTTACTAAAAAATTTAAATACATATCTACAATATTTTAAGTTTATCTTTATGTTCGAAAACGGACTGGATTTCATTCACTCCCTCGAAAGTTATTATGATCAAAATTGATTGCAGCAGAGAGGAAAAAAAATTTGAGAAGGGAATGTAAAAATCATAAGCATTTTAAGGGTTTATGATCCGTCATTGGCTATTTAAAGTGACACTTTACACACTGTGTAACATTCACCATTCTTCCTGTTTTTGTTCATTGACATTTTTATAACTCATCAATCTGTTGACTTTTGTGAAGTAAACAAACATACCTTGAACTCGCCATGGACAGACAATCAAAATAAACGAAACACACAGACGGACTTACCAAAGTGATGACATCGTTTCATAGCTTCTTCTCCAAAATTAAAGACTTCATGCCAAAAAAAGAAAAAAACATGGTGTACTCAACTTACGTAAAATGCAAATTGAGCAACCAGATCACCTTCTGGGGAACCGGTAGCAAGGCAGACGTAACAAGAATGCAAAGACAACAAAATAAAATAATTTTATTAACATGTCACTTACCCTACCTGACCCCTACGATTAAACTCTACGAAAAAACACTAGTTTGACTTAAAAAATTGTAAGCATTAAGAAACATAAAAGACTATGACATAACTATTACCAAAAATACTCATTTGCACAAATATAATCACAGACAACAAAAACATTACCAAATCAATAAAGCAAAGACAAACGAAGGACATTCAAAAATACTAGACAATGGACTAAAATGCTACAATGACTTACTTTACCACTTAAAAAATTAAACTGAAGAATAATTTAAAATCAACCTGAAAAAACACACGATGACCACACTTACCAGACGAGACATAACATGACTAGACCTTGTGATATTTTTTATATAACTTTAACTGGTGTTTAAAAATAAAAATAAATATTTTTTTTATTAAAAAAAGATCTGAAACAATTGAGCAATAATATAAAACTCGCTTTATTCTACGCACAAATAATAGTTTTATAAAACACAGGAAAAAAATAAACAATAAAACCGTGGCAAAATAATTAAATATTATGACAAACTAAGTTTGACAAAAACTAATACGCAATAATAAAGGGGACTCTTAAAAATAATTGACAACCCTGCATTATTGACGCGTGTCAATCATTAAACATAGATTTCATTTGAACCACTGTTATGCCGATAATTTTAATAATTCCTCGCGTCATAGAATTTAATAAAATGTCTCCGAGTGTATAAAATCTAAAATCGTTTAGAATACTTGACCTTGGCCCGTAAAACGCGTACAAAGGAGCACGTCTTTACGTGCTATTTTTATATGGCGGCCCTCCGAGAGCACGTTAACGCGCTTATGAAATTCAACCAATTCAAAATGTACGCAGAAATAAACAATTACTTCATACGGCGTAATATATCTTAGTTTGTGGCTATAAGGTGTTTAAAAAAGGCCGTTTCAAAGGCATGCAGCGTCCCTTAAAACGTGGTGGTATTTATTTAAGCCCTTACCATTTATCCTGAATATTTTAACGGGCCCTTTCCAAAACAATAGAATTTTATTTACCGTTTTGGCAAGAATATCCCGGCAGTTTTCATGCATAGATACTTTTGAAAACGTGTTTTCTCGAATCATGAAAATGAATGCTATTTTCTCATTTCACTTTGCTATCCAAAATAGCAAAGCATATTATTACAATAACTTTTTCCCATATTTTCAAATTGTAAATTGTAACATTTAATAAATAACACATTGAGAACAACAAAGAAACAAAGCAAGTTTAGCACCTTTATAACTAAATATAGCACAACAGTATAAACGCCGAAAACCTTTTCTTAAACCAGCGGAATAAATATATAAAAAAAACGCTTTTAAGATTAAAAAAAAGTAATAAATCTACTAACGGAGAAAAGGTTATTGACATCACATACCATGCAGATGATGCAGCCATAGTGATGATGAGAACATATCAATCTCAGTTAGTAAACATCTGGATGCCTAAGAAATGTCGTATAGTACAATGAACAAATGGTTATTGGAAACATAATTCGGATATACAAAACGTGTGTCAGACCAAATCATGGTATCTATTTCGAAATAAATAAATTTCTATTAAAAATGGAATAAATAAACAAATAAAAGCGAGCTAGAAAATAATTTTTATCGTCTTTTGTTTCCTTTTTGGTTTATCTTATCTTTGTGAAAGCATTGATTTAATAAATGTGATTAATAAGTTGATCTCTATGCCAAAGACACCTCCGTAGAAGGGGTGTTGTGAGAGAAAAAAAAATACGAAAAACCAAGTAGAAAAACTGAATAGAAAAACTAAATAGAAAAATCAAATAATACTTTTCATATTTCAAAATGATTTCAAGATGCTAATGCTAATTATTCCATCACTCGTTCTCCCTTTGGTAATTCTATCCTTGAAAGAATGTATGTTCGTATGTTTGCTTACACCTGGGATATATTATGTATATTATGTCACTGCTTCCTTCAGAAGTTTATGCAGGGGCACGCTCAAAATAAACGAATGCAAATTAAGTGCCCTTCTTATGCAATATACATGGGTAGTATACGGCATACCGTGACTTTCCTCGTCTCTGGCAGTTGAAACTGAAATGAGCGTGACATTTTGTTGATACACTATAACTTCACAAAGAAGAGTGGATATATTTTAGGATTAAAAAAACACAAAAATTTTCTCCTTGCTACCGCACACAAATTTATCTGCGTTTTGAATAACATTACAATAATAATGGGTACGTTTTTGAGAAAAAGAATTGTGTCGAGGTATTTACGTATCTATGTGTCCATGATTTCTGATTATGTGACTTATGTGGTCACATTTCACAAAGTGTAACTTTTACCATTTTATTTATTTTGTGCTCCACAACAGGTCAGGAGGCTCATTAAACAAACAAACAAACCATCACGCCGTTTCCCCGTAGGGGTAGACAGAGAGGATAGAACGCCATATCACTCTATTTTTGCATACAGACCTCGCTTCCTTTACATTCATACATCTTCTCATGACTTGATCGTGCCATGTCTTTCTCGATCTTTCTCGTTTTCTGCATCCATCAACATTCGCATCGTAGATCGTTTTAGCCGTTCTTTCGTCGTCCATTCGCTCGACATGTCCAAACCAACGCAGCACCCCTTTCTTGATTCTGTCGATAATGCATATCTCAGCCTTACACAGATCACGTATCTCGCCATTTATTCACATATCATACATCGTTTTACCACACATTCGCCTGAGGGATCGCATTTTGATAGCATTTAACCTACTTTCATCATCATTTTTCCAATTCCATACTTCTCTCGTATACATTAAAGTTGGCACCAGAACTCCATTGTGAACGACCAGTTTAGCCTGCTACGATTAACATTTGTTTGCCAAAGTAGATTTCAATGCACCGTTCACCCTGTTCCCCGCACCCTTCTTTCAATATTTTTCTGGGTCTTTCCGTCCCTAGTAAACATACTTCCCAGATACACAAATTCTTCTACCTGATTCAGAATATCTCCGTTCACACTGATCTCACATTTAGTTATATTTTCATCCCTCTCAAAAACCATCGCATTCGATTTATCAACATTCATAAGCAAATGTATAAAGCCATAACAACAGCTCTCCTCCAATCAAGGGGAGTGTATTTCTCCTTTATACATAGGTTAAAAAGCTTATGTGGCCATACAAAAAATACCTCTCCACCAGCCTTTATAAACTCTGTGGCAATGTTATCATAACCTTGCCCTTTCCCATTCTTCATATACTTAGCAGCATTTTTAATTTCTTCTATACTTATCTCTTTCGCATCGTCACCTGCATTTATGTCATGGCTCATTAAAAGTGTTGATTCATAGCACAGAATAGGCAGGCTTAAAAAAAATCATTTTTGCCAACTAACCGGAAATTAAACTTAGAACCAACCTTGTGTGAGTCAAGCGTTTTAGCTATTACACCACGAGAGCCGCTATTTTATTTATATCTTGGGACATTCATATTTCTTAAAATGTTCTTTTGTTTTTTGAGAAAGTAAAAACGTTGATTTTTTTAAGATCTGGGTGAGATTCGTTTGAATTACTTCAATTACTAGAAAATTCCTGAAAACAATAAAATTCAAATACTTCTTTAACTCTTAAATGGCTAAAAAATTCATTTACACGCGGTGGTGTAACATCGTAGTACCACAAACAAAAGATGGAATATGCTGAAGTTAAGACATTAAAAAAAAAACATAGAAGCATATTGTTAAATAATTTATTTTCTATAGTTTAAACAAATCATAACATAATTTAGGCTTGTTTTAGCAAAATTAAAAAAACATAATTACGCCGGTCATATAACTAGCGTGCACTCTCGCTTACTGCCAAATAACCGACTGATTAAACGAATTTTTTCATTGTTATTGTCTCTTTCATACAAACACTGGCCATAAAACAGCATCTCTGTCTTTTTTATTTAGATTATATTATCGTTTTTTTTTTTATACAGTTAAACAGATTTATTGTAGTATCGGCATCACTTTACTTTGGATAATTAATTATAATAGGAGAAATACTGTATCCAGCATATTTAAACAAACTTTACTTTTCAAATCTGACGTAAAAATATCCATTTGAAGATTACAAAAAATACAACTTAAATAAATAAGACAGATATATCAAGTTTTTTATTCGATGTTGACTCGTGTTACAAGGTTAAAAGTACTTTAAAGATAAAAACGAAGAGCTTTTAAGAAGATTTAAAAGTACCGTTTTTACAATAAAAAGTATTAAAGTTTACCGCTTGAAAGTTGTTTCAATATATTATGAACACCTCTTTGTCCAGGAGGATAAAAAAAAAGTTTTGTGTGTGAAATAGAACAAAAACCTTGAACGAATTTTTTTTACTCTGTAGCTACTCTCGGATAAAAATCCTGAAAAAGGAAATTAAGTGGAGATAAGTACGCCTCGCATTATTGTAGTTCACTTATCATTTTTGAGGTTCTGGGTTCGATTTCTTGCAGGAAAAATGTGAAATATTAATTTTAACTGTTGTTTAAACTGAAATATCTCATTGCTCCTGGACCGGTACGTGAAGCGTAAGACTAATCAGCCTTAGCTTCATGCAACAGATGATTGAAATACGCTGCATTTGGTTTACCGTGCCTTTTGTACCAGTGGTTGCGGAAAGAGGAATATTTTTTTATAACTTGGCAGCATGGAAAGAGTCGATTAAAAAAATAAATAAATGTTTAATTATTATTTTTTAAATGTAATATTTTTTTTTATTGAATTAAAAAATGCTTTAAAAATAGGTATATTATGTATACGTTTATTAATACCATCATAATTATTATGATGATAATTCGTTTATATAATATACCTATATAACAACACACGGATGGCCAGAATGTTGAATGTTACATCAGTAGGAACTGTATATAGTGCCATTTAAACCAGTTTGTGACAGATTATAAGCTCTGGTAATGCCTAGACTTCCGTATACCCTTTCCAAAAGTGGTTTATCTTATTTATATACATGAATACGGGTGTATTTGTCTATTTTCAAAAAACTTCTAGAGAATAAACTTAGGTAGTTGTCTACAAACGTGTATATACCTAGGTACCGTAGTAAAGTTTACATATAAATGTGTTTATTAAATAAATTGTATTTCAAAACAAATGGAATAAGTCAACAACGTTTTGAGTTTATCCAAGTTTTTGCAGACAAGAACTGGATTCAACTATCTAAGAACCTGTAAATATTAACATATTACAACATATATCTTCTTATTTCTGTGCCATATCAGGTCCGTCACGTCCAGGTTGGTGGACACTCTAGAGTAGGCATTCCAGTCCTGTGCCAACTAGAACAGCGCCTCAACCCCGAGCACTCCCGTCTGTCCTGTCCGTCATCTGTCGTTTTCCAACTTCACGCTTTTCCTCGATTTTTTTCATCATAATAAGCAGTAGAACCACGTATTTGCTTCCGCGCGTAATATGGCCTAGATATGCGAGTTTTCTCTGTTTAATTCAAGACAGTAGTTTTTTTTCGGCACCGGCTCGTCTCAGCAGCTCCACGGTGGTTACTAAATCTGTCCACAGGATTCCTACGATTCTACGGTGAAAACACATTTCAAAAGCCTTTAACTGGTTCGTGGAGTTCACCTTGAAAGTCCATGTTCTAACCGCGTAGAACAGTATTGACCCGTCTCTGTCTCAGTTTTAAATTAAGACTGCAGAAAAATGATTTCATACCATTGAATGCTGATCGCTCTATCTCTATTCTGCATCTAATTTCCCTATCTGGATCCAGATCAGAATTTATTTGACTGCCAAGGTATTTGAAGTTAGTCACTCTTTCGATTGTTTTACCATAAAGTGGCAATACAGAATTATTGTGAGGGTTTTTGGCTAAACACCATTATTTTTGTATTAACCACATTGATTTTCAAGCCCAGTACTCTACCGGCTTCGTCAATTTTATTAAGGAGTTTTTTAAGGACTCATGCGTTGTCAGCCAAGATAACGGTATCGTCAGCATATTTAATGTTTTTTATAATTTCGTTTTTTCCCTTACCGACATCAGAGAGAGCATTCTTAAAGATCTTGTTCGAGATAAGGTTAAATAGAAAAAGCGCTAATATACGATCTTGTCTCATTTCCAGGCCTAATTGCAATATCTTTCGGTTCATTGCGACCTAATCTTACCTGCTGACAGTAAAGATTATTTGTGAAGTCAACATCCTTGTCGTCCAGCTGGCACTTGCTGATTTAATGCTTTCTTGTAGTCAATAATGCAAGGAAAAGCGTATTTTTGCTGATCTCTACATTTTTGTAGAAGGACATTCATTCTAAACAGTGCTTCACGTGTACCAAAAGCCTTTCTGAATCCAAACTGCGTATTGTCTAAATCATATTTACACACATACACAACCTATGTAAAGAATGTTTTAGGGAAGGGAATATAGCAATCTGGGTATCTACAGAGCTTATGACCTGTCATTGGCTGATTTAAGTGGCCACATTACAGATTTCAGCTATTTAACATCACAAACACCAACATATGGAAGAATTGGAAGAATATAGATGTTCAAATATAATCATAATATTAAATGATACATAAAGAAACCCGCTAACGACAGGTCATAAGCCCTGTAGATGCCTAGACTTCTATATTTCCTTCCTTCCTTAATTCAAAACGTTATTCATCTCAGTTGTAATATGTAAATAGTATAAGGGTAATCTTAAAAAGGATACATTGTACATATTTACTAACACGTTATTATATCATAACGTGTTTTCTTGTTTTCGATCAAATAATTATCTTATTTACAATTTAAGAAACCAATTTACATTTTCATTCAATTTTCACTTGAACGTGTTTTTTTCATGTCACAAACATTAGATTTAAGGTTAGAAATCTTATCGAAAAGTTTTAATTACATAGCTTACCGATTTTTAATTAAAACGTATATCATAAGGGTATAATATACATATACATACCCTTATATACCAACTTTCGGGTGTCTACAGGAGTGTCTCAAGGGTCAGTACTCGGACCACTCCTCTATCTCATTTACACTAAAGATATAGAGAACATTATCAAAGAATGTGGATTGTGGTCTCACTGCTATGCAGATGATACGCAGATATATTTTTATTGCAAACCAGGCGAGAGAAGTGTGATTGTCAATTTAATTGATGGATGCATAAAAAAAATAAGAAACTGGATGGCTGAAAACAGACTAACATTAAACCCATCAAAAACTGAACAACTGTGGGTGGCTTCAGCCAGACGACAGAATTTGATCCAGGATACGGCTCTACCCAATGTTGGGAGTACCGCTTTACCCACCGTTAAACTACTGGGAGTTCTACTCAATTCTGACCTTTCTCTTGACGCTCAAATTAGTAAAACGATAAGTCCATGCTTCTACCAGCTGAGACAAATTAAATGCATTCGCAAAAATTTGCCGGTTAATGCCGCCCGTCAATTAATAAATGCGTTTGTAGTGTCTAGAGTCGATTATTGTAATGGTTACTATGCAGGTCTACCAATGAACAAAATGACTCGCCTACAATCTGTATTGAATTCCGCAGCTAGACTTATTTTCGGAATCTCTAAGTTTAGTCATATCACTCCACTACTTCGGGAACTACACTTACTACGTTTTCCACAGAGGGTCGAATACAAACTCTGTTAGCTTATGTATAAGTCACTGCACACTCTGCTCCGGAATATCTAAGGGAACTGTGCATTCCAGATAAACTAGCTGACAGGCGTCTAACGCTTAGATCAGCTACGTCTACGGCGAGAGGAAAAGTTATTATACCTCTACGCAAACAGCACACTAAATTTAGTGAACGTGCATTTGCATTCGCAGGCCCTATGGCATGGAATGCTCTCCCAGCAGAGGTGCGAGGCTGTGAAAGTGAAGTGATGTTTCGGAAAAAACTTAAAACCCACTTGTTCTCTAAATCATTTGAATAAATCCGTAGCATGTGACTATAAAATAAATTATTTTAATTAAATTACAAATTTAAAAGAATCATTATGTAAAGCGCCCTTGAGGTATTTTGTTACGAAAATGGCGCTATATAAGTTATCCATAATAATAATAATAATAATACAGCCAATGTGCCCGCCCTTGTGCATATGTATGTAAACTGTATATGTATGTTAAGTGTTTAAATAAGTAAATAAGTATTAATGTTTTTAGTAATGTTTTATATTTTGTAACTTGTTTTTCTACATACACAAAATACGATATTTTGGTATGAACCTATTCAGCTTTGTCGCCTAATGACGTGCACAAGCCTTTTCTTGTTTCTTTTATTTTGTGAACCTTAAAATGTCGCCAATCCATCTTGCTGGTCTTGTGGTATATGTATTTCTTTCCATAATATATTTCTTTCTGTCATCAGCCTCTTTTCCATTACAATACTCGAGTGGCCCGCAATTTACGGGGGCTAAATTGTAATCTCAGTAATGATAAAAGCAATAGTTTTTATTATAGAAATGTTTTTTTTTCAATTCTCGTAATTTATAAAATATAATCGTTATAAAGGCAATTGGTTTTTCGCACAGGCTTTGATTGTGCAGAAGATTGCTTCGAATCTCATGGCCTGATCGTGTCTCCAATGAAGCGGTTTTAAGTATTATGAACAAAGGGAGGGACTTATTGACCGTTTTTAAAAGAAGATTTAACATATTATTTTATATTTATATTAGGGTACTTTATTGTAAAGAATCATTCTAACTTCAAACGACGTAATTTAATTATGTGCTAAAGGAATTGAGGAGACTTCTTTAAGTCTGGCTGAACACACAACCCAAAATATGCATTTTGCAGAAAACAGCCAGATCTTATATTGAATAATACCTCATTCAAACTTGGAATATAAAAGCATTCTTTATTAAAACCATTTTTTATTACAGCTATTTTCAAATTCATAAATTCATGAAATTAAAATACTTGAGTATTCATCCACTTCAATTTATTTAACCTTTTCCTCGCTAAGCATCAAAAAATTACATCATCATCCGAACGGGAGGATCAAACGACCCCAACGCCTACTTGTTTATTATCGCGTCACGAGAATAAAAAGTTGGAAGTGTTTATGATCGTGCAATAATTTATCTATGTATTCACGTACAAATATTTGACTCATTCGTGTATTTTATTCATTTTTGCTAGTTTGCCGAACGCCAATGTTAATAAAGTGAAATCGACCCTAGTATTATTTACGTCTTCTTTTTTGTTTTAATATAAAAGGATTTGAAAAATTAATAATAAAAACAGGAAAATGCTTCTTTCTGTTATTTTAACTATTTCAGAAAATATATGGCCAATAGCTTTAATAATACTCGAGTTATCGAATTAAAATAGTTTTATAAGGGATTCAAATCCCCCTATTTGGTCTGGCTAGGTTAAGAGAACTAGATTTCACCATTATTATTAATCTTTCCATCACCATTTAAACCGTAAGATTTTTCTAGTGCTGTGGGTGTTTTCTGCAAATTGAGAAATGCCGTTTTTGTGATCAACACTATTTTCAGAAAGTGATTATTAAAGTTTTTCTATGAAATTGGCCTGGCTGTTTTAAGCAAAACATAAAATAGGCATTATTGCACCCGGTAACACCAATATCTCATTTTTTCAAAATCGTGGACTGGCTTGTTTCTGCATAACTACGTTCATTTGTCGGATATAATTTTTTTTTAAATGTGTTGTTTCATTATTTCTAACACAATTATAACAAACTCATTTAAATGAGTTTGAAAAAAAAAAAATGAATGAAATACGTTAACGTATTTCATTCATTTTTTTTTTTAAACATGACGCTTATAAAAACGCCTGATACAAAAGGAATGTATATACCTATTCGCTAGAGACAAAATTCAACCATTATTTTCAACTTCTCTGTCGCATTCAAATTATTTAAACTGTCAGTGTTTGAATGGGGAACTTCAGCCCTACGGGAAATTGGATACCAAATTTTTTTTCTTGCGCGCGGTAAAAATTAGAGCATGAAATTGTACATTAAAATTTCTTGAAAATGTACATTTTTTTAAAAAATATATATTTCAATAAAAACGTACTACTTTGAATGACTTCACTGATTTATATAAACCATCCAATGATATGAGAGCATTGAAGGATATCCGGTTTGGTCACCGTAATCGAACCAATCGAAAGAACTGTCATGTCAACAACCTCTGACGTCGCACGCGGAGTTAATTCAGAAATACAAAACTTTGAAAAATCATAACGCTGGTAATACGATATATAAAAATATAAATTTCGCTTAGTTTCATATTCTATAAACAAATGAAAAACATTAAAAAAATACTGAACTTCCTCATTGAAAGAAAATATATGTCTGTAAGTCTGAACACTTTTACGAGTAACATTTATGATTCATTCGCTTGCTATGCTTAGAGATACTTGTTCTATTTTATGGGCTTAAAAAACTCTACGCAATAAAAACTCAAAAAACCAAAACTATAATTGGTAGAATGTTTGTTATTATATCTATAAATATATAACAATGAGAAACGTAATAAATTAATAATAATAATATTTTAGTAATGAATGCACAAGTTTTATTTAGAGTTTGATTCTAGATATACCCTAAACTGACAGTCAAAGGGGTAAAATACTAGTATAAAGGGAAAAATTTGATACTTTGACTTTTGGTGATACTTATTTACTTATGTAAATCATAACAAATCAAAAAAAAAACAATAAAAATACAGGAAAGAAATCATTTTTTTAAAGTATATACATGATTTTTACGTTACAAGATTCTTTTTCTTAGAACTTTTTAAAAACTTGTTGAAATCACCGCACTAGTAAAGGGTACATTATTTTACTTTTTTGTTTCTCAACAATGTTTGAGTTTGTTTAAATTTTTGTAGACAATGACTGGATTCAACCCCCTCGGGAGCTCTTAATATAAACATATTACAACAGATATGAAAAACTGTTTAGAGAAGGGAATATAGAATACTAGGTATCTACAGGGCTTATGACCTGTCATTGACTGGTTTAAGTGGCCACTTTACACACTGTGTAATATCCACCATTCTGCTTATATTTGAACATCTATATTCCTTCGATTCTTCCACCTGTTGACATTTGTGAAGTTAGAGAGCTGAAGCCTTTATTGTTGCGGGTGAGATTCATATATTGAATTGTTTCACCTATAACTGAAAAAAGCGATTGATATTAAGAAAAAAATCATTAATAACAAAATAAACAATATTTCTTTTAGTCCTCTCCTGTCTAGCTTCGAAAATAAAGATATCAAATTACCACCCTTGTAAAGAAAAAAAGAATTGATTTATTGGATCCACGTGTAGTATTTAGTAAACATGATAAATATAAAATAGGAATTAATTCGTTAGTTACGTAAACCTTGACGAAGAAGCTTGTTTGCTTTAAAAACGGTCAGTGGTAAAAAATAATAAAAAATTAGTGGTTTAAAACAAAGTTGTTTTATTTATTTTTTAGGATTATTATAATTTAATATCAATAACTGTGTCATTTGATCACTTAGATGTAAACCGTTTTTTTTTTTTCAATTTATTATAAACCCATGTAATGTTCAACAAATAACCAAAACTTAGTTTAAAAATATAATTAAACCAAAATTTCTTATGAAAATATGCATAATCGTTATAAAATATCTAATGAATATTTAAACAGTGTTTTTATTGTAAAGGGCATAAAGGAGAAAATTACTTTGTTTCTCATTTTCTTTCATTACAGTCGCTGTACTACTTTATTACCTGTACTATAAAATAAGATTGGTATTTTTATGTTTGCAATCAGTTTTCTCTGCAGAATCTTATTTACAATTAATTTATTGAAAACACATAGATACCTCACGCCAACTGGCGTGTTGAAAAAAATGGTTAAAGCTACTATTAAAAAACACAAACTTAAATTAGTCTATTTTTCAACTTTCTTGTTATGAATCATTGAGATATGCTGCAGTTCATTATACTAATGCAATATTGGTCTGTGATATTGGCCAATCTAGGAACAGTGAAATATTGCAGTATAAAAACTGCTTAAAAAAATATTTCTCGCAGTGATTCGAATTCGGGAGCTTAAGCATGATAGACAAATGCGCCAACCAGTAAACTGTGGGACTTAAGGGTGAATCATACATTTGCTGTATGCAAACAATAGATTTTCAAAACATTCAAATAACTAATTACAAAATGCTGATACGAGCGAGTATAAAATCGCTAAGACACACGGAATTAGTAAATAACCTCAAGATTCAACAAAAAAGTAAAATAACGATAAATAAGTGATAGCAACTTTGTCAGTTTGGTCAGCCTCAGTCAGTTCATACAGTTAGTTCTATCATGTAGTTCAGTACTTACTTAATTACTTACTAACGTAAAGCGTTAATATAGTTACTTTTTGTTATTCTGTTTTTATGACATGTTATACACACGTTAGGTAGAAGATTTCATGCATCAAATTCTTCAACACAACTAGGGGAACTCACGCCTTCTCGATTTTTTTAAAAGACTTTTACCTGAGAGTAGCCGTCGAGTCGAAAACACTTGACCAGGTTTCTAGTTTTTTTAACATAACTGTATTCTTTATTCACCTCGATATGGAGTATTTTTACAAATGGAATAACCCCACTAGGATTATAAGCTTTTAGCAATTTTATATGCATATCATTTATAACATGTAAAATATTATTTTCAGAAGATTGATATTTTCCTAAAATATCGCCATGACTGGTAAGAAACGCGGGAAAATTCAACGAAAATAAATAATATTTTTACGACGTGCTTAGCGTGTCACAACCCCTTTCAAAAATTACGCCCTTATGTTGGTGAAATGAGTTTTCAATTTCGGAAGGAGTTGAGTTCATCCATCATTGGCTATTTCCTGTTTCCGGTCCGCCCGTGACCTCCACCCGCCCCTCGTAATCTATGAGTGGAAATGGACCATTTTCTTGGAGGATAACTAATTTTGTCATTAGGTACACTTGTATCTGACAAATGTCAAATGGAAATTATTTTAAATTTATTAAAATATTATTTTCTTAAAATAAATATGGTATCATTCATAATTTCTCACTCAGTCATTAAGCCTGAAAATTTAAATCAGTTACAAAATTATTTTTCTAGAACCTTATCATAAATCTATATAAATAAATACATAAAACACATTTAATAAAATATAGATTGCATAAATATAGTATGTACATGTGTGTATTGTGTATGAATATTTACATATATGTATTTATGTATGTATTTGTACAATCTTTGAATAAATGCGCAATGTGTATCCACATAAAGTGTTTTAAGGAATACATTACAAGTTTTCCGACTCATTGTGGATTTTCTAGCGAGTCAGGGTAAGTTTACAGGCATGGGTCGTTCCTAATTGTGTGACTATAAGCTGCCAATGCATTTATTCAATGTATTTAATTATTTAGAATAATTTCTAGAGCGCCATT
The DNA here is from genome assembly GCF_059751315.1 of Micrasema longulum. NCBI lineage: Eukaryota > Metazoa > Arthropoda > Insecta > Trichoptera > Brachycentridae > Micrasema > Micrasema longulum. Next base: position 863,176 of record NW_028277396.1, read on the forward strand.
GAAATTTGTAAAAATCACCTCAAAAGCGCTGTACAATAAACATCTGTACACGTCTTGCAGCTACAGAGCGCAAAAGCTATTGAGATTTTAGCTCTTCGTTCCCAATGAAATTTTATTTTAATAATACATAAGACTTTGTTTACAACACGTCCTGCAGTTACAAAGCGAATTGACAATTATAAACCTAGACCATATTAACGTCTAGTTTTGAAAGAAAGTTGTTTTTATGATTTTCACAAATATTTCAATTTTAAGGGTAATTTTTAGGGAGTTTAAAATAACTCGATATTGGAAAATTCTGCAAGCATTTTGACATACTCAAACAATGTTAGAAAATAGGAATTAAGTTGTAGTGAAGCAGGGTGCAAACTTGGTATCTAGCCACTAGCTACAACTCGGTCCAATCCGATTTTTTTTATTTTTTTAAACAGACAAGGACACAATACGAGAATATCCCTAAATTATTTGATTCTTTAATAACTCGTAAATTACCCCACTATTTAAAAATGTATTGATTGAGGAACAACACGGATTTAGAACTGCTAGATCAAGTACCTCAAATTTGCTGGAATATTCACATACTATTACCAACGCACTTGAGAGTGGTCAGCAAGTTGATGTTCTCTACACAGACTTTGCAAAGGCATTTGATAAAGGTAATCATAAAATTCTTATTGCTAAATTACATGCTCTTGGATTAAAAGACCCGTTTTTGTCATTCATAGAACCTATGTGGAAGACAACAAAAGGTTAGTATTGGGAACTATTTATCAGCCAGTATCGATGTTACATCAGGTGTACCCCAGGGTGCCCATCTGGCGCCCCTTCTCTTTAATTTGTTTATTAAAAATGTAGCAAATGTATTCTCCTTTACTCGTTTTTGGCTCTTTACGGACGAAAGTAAAATTCTTAAAATAATTTAAAATAGAAATGACTGTTTGCTGCTTCAGTCAGATATTGATTCTTTTAATATGTGGTGCAAAACAAGCTACCTAGAATTAAATATTAAAAAATGTAAAATAATGTATTTTTATGGAATAAAAAAACCTATCTCCTTCGATTACAAAATAGAAAATATTAATTTAGATGTAGTCAAGTCTATTAAGGACCTCGGGGTTGTCATGGACTGTAAACTGACCTTTAATGAACATATTGATACTATGATTATCAAGTCACTAAAACTCTTAGGTTTTGTTAGCAGGACATCTAGTGACTTTACTAATATGTTCATCGTTAAAACACTTTATTGCTCACTTGTTTGTTCTTTTTTAGAATATGCATCCGTGATCTGGTCTCCCTTCTATGTAGGCCGAATAAATCATATCGAATCGGTGCAATATCGTTTACTAAGAAACGTAGCATGGATGATTGGCCATGAGAAGGGAGACTACACCTACGGAGAAATGGAGTCAATGTTAAAAATCTCAAGTCTACAAAAACGTAGAAATAACATTGACTACATATTTATGTTTAATTTACTGAAGAGTTTTATTGATGTACCATCGTTACTGGAATACGTGGCATTCAATGTTCTAATCCGCCGGTTGCGAAATAATAATGAGCTGTTCCTTGATTAACACAGCACTAAAACTATGGTTTGCATGCACCAATGTCCCGATCGTGTCGTATTGTAAACTCGAGACAAGATCTGGACTTTTTTGGGGAATAGTCTGTATAGATTTAAAAAACCACTAAATAAACCGGATCTTGTTTTGAGGTAGTATTTTTTTTTTATGTCCAGGCTTTAATTTTATTTAGTTGCATTGTATTTCATTAGTACCTGTATTTATTAAAATCAATTGTATTTACCATCGTTAGAATAGACTGCATAAGTCCGTTTAATAAATAAACAAATATCAAAACAACATCACATACAACGTACTGGACTGAAATTATACAACAAACTTCCAGACCAAACTAACCGAAAGACTTCTTTACAAAGATTTCAAACACATATTTTGAATTAAAAAGTAAAAATTATTGTATTAAATAATATTTTAAGCCGTAGGGGTTTGTAAAATCATTTTTTTATATTTTTAAGTATTAATAAAACATGAAATATATATATTACCTAATATTTTCCCAGGAGTTATTAAAAACCTTATTTGGGACCGTACATAAAAAAAAAACATTTTTGTGACAATACATAATATCATAAATCGTTAATAGATCCGAAATCGTAAGAAAACGTTATAAAAGAAACATAAAACACAATACTTCACACCATTTATATAAATTACATTAATAACCATCACTTCCAAATAGATTTAAGTAAAAATTTCATATAAAAATAGTTTCATCCGGTAAACTCAATACATATTTAAATTGTTATTTGAAACACAGATTACGCAAAATATCAATATATTTTTATACGCTCTGTTTTCAAGTTTATTACAATACCCATTTTTTGTTATGAAAATAGGACGGAATATTTTCCGTAATCCCAAATTGAACTTCATCATATTATTAAAATATGCGATATAAATTTGTATGCTAAATTTATATCGGACGTCTTAAAGCGATGACCTGAATGCCTGCGGGTTCTCCTTGAAAGCCCTCTGCGCATGTTTTTTGAAAATACGTTATAAAATATATTGATATTTTAAATAATATTTAAAGCATTAACTTTGTGGTCAAACTTTTCAACAAAAATTAACAACATTGTACATTATCACAAGTTCTTCTGAATCAACCGATGATAGTGTTGTGATAGATTTCCGGTTTCTAGAAAACCAGCTCACCAATTAGCAGAACTTTTCACCGAAAACTTATGACGTAACGGGCGTCGTAATATCAAAATTTAAAATCTTTAAAAAAATTGTAGCGCTGATAATACGATACAAAGAAATATTTTTTAATTTCTTTTGGCTTAGTTTAATAGTTTATAAACAAATACAAAAAAAGAAAATCGAACTATCTCATCATTACTTGTCTTAAAAATCAATAAACTTGAAAAAAAACAAATTTCATAAATTATTTTACTATTCCCTTTCCGCACCTAATTTTAACATCACCTTTTTTCTCATATTTTAAAAGTATATGAATAAATTTACATATTTTTTGTCGTACATGGTGTTTTAATTTTATTATAATTTATACATGCATTACATATGCAAATATTTTTTTGCAGTTTCTGAATTGATGAAATTCGATAAAGTTTAAATTTATTTACTAGGTTATTATCATATACTTCTGGGAATCTTAGTCCATTGATCGACGGCACATAAACGTTCAATGATTTCACCTGAAATTTAGAGCAACGACCGATGAAGCAGGTCATTATTTTATACTGAAGCAAGACCAACAGTTTTGCACATTAGTCATCCGTCTACATTAGAGCAACGTCCTGCAGCGTATTCACGCCTTAGAGACATGAAGAATAAAGGAACGTGGCCTATAAAGGAACTTCAGGGCGTGGTAACTCCCAATCAGCCAAGTAAGCAAAGTCAGCCCAAGTAGTCAGCCCAACCAAGTCAACCCTATCATGCAGAAAATCAGTTTCAGCATGTAGTTTATGTGCTGCCAGTTTGACTCATCATCGCCGTTACTCTCGCGTTCCATAACCAAGTATTGTCTCTTATTCAACATGCAGAATTACACCACCAAACATCGACATTGTTCCTCTCGTCAACCTCCAACTGAAGTACGAGCTCCAACCCTCAACCAGCAAAATCTTACAAACTCGTACATAATAAATAACTTATGTAACGTAAGTCGGCCTCGTGGCGCAATGGTCAGCGCGTTTGCCTACCATGCGTAAATTCTGGGGTATGATTCCCGACAAGGTTGATATGAAATATTTATTTGAAAGGGTGTTTTTTCACTAAAATATTTCATCGTCCCTGGACTGGTACCTGAAGCGTAAGGCTGATCATCTTACCTTCATGTTACAAATATCAAGATACGCTGCGATTGGTGTACCAATGCAGTGTCCTATGCACCATTAAGTGCAGAAAGGTAATAATGATGAACAATAAAAAATGATTATTGACTGTTTTTACAATTTAAGTTTAAGAATATGTCTAAACAATTGTTTTCTACCCAAATAAATAAATTGAGTCTATTCAGAATACATGAAATCGAAAAAACTATTTTTTGAATTATTAATAAACTTTTAATTTTCCAATTTATTATTAAAAATACTTGCATGGACATATTGTATTATAAAACATTTTATTTCACCAGCAAAGAAAATATCAGATAATGTTTTGAATTTATATAATTTGGATGCATTACGTTACGCTTAAAAAGAAAAAAAAAATGTTTGCTTAGCATGAAGAAATTTTAATCTGAAACTTTTGATGCGGTCGTCCGTTTCAAATACGATTGTCTTCCGACTCACATGCTATCGTGGACGTAGACTCCTATTCCAGTAGGCTTTCGGAATCACAATTTTATTACATACTTTATTGAATACATAGCCTCACGTAGACAATACCACCATTTTTTATTTATCTCAGAGAACCTTCCCTTTCCACATTGACGGAGTTACTGCCACTGAATTGTGGGTGAATTCGAGAGAGAAAAAGCCGAATCTGAAATCAAGCATCAGAATAAGTTAAAGAAATTTCATTTTATCAAATGTGATGGACAAATTTTTGCTCTCCTTAGAAAATTTATATTTTCGTGACAGTAAAAAATAGAACTTAGCCTTGATGTTAATTTTTGCAATATACTTTTAGTATTTGATCTACAAATATCTGAGTGGATTAAGGAGACGGTTATGTGCATGAAAATTAACCAGAATGAAGAAGTTCAGCCCTACAAAAAATTGTTTTCTGACGCTTAGAAAAAAAACCTTTAAATTGTAAAACAAAGTTTGTTGAGCATGTGTGAAAATTAAAAAAAAAACATATTTTAATAAAAATGAACTACTTTGAACGACGTCACTAGTTCGTCACTAGTTCATACCAATGATAAGAGAGTTGTGAAAATTTTCCGAATTACGGTACCAATCGGCAAAGCTGAACAAGAATATAAATGACAACTTACAAATTAACAACAAATGCATTTTTTTTCAAAAACAAAATGGCGTTGCATATTAAATTTGATGCTGGTGTCTAAATGACAAATGTGGGTACATGCTTAATTTATTGTGGTAAATCTTTTCCATGCTAGGATTACCATCTTTGGACTCTTCCTCTCTAACTATGTATCGTAATGTGTATTAGTAATTTAGACGTTTACTAAATTTTTTATGAACTACGTGTTCTTCCTTAATATTATATTTTGCACTTTTTTAACGTGTTTCAGTAAATATTTATCTTTAAATATATAATTCTTCTGTACGTGTGATGTCACTGAGCTCCTCCTAAACGGTTTAGCTGATTTACGTGCGGTTTTTAGTGAAATGCAGATCTTTGCGCTGCGCATGTTCATACATATTAAAATTTTCAATCTTATCTGTAAAAAAAAAGTAAGGAGCATAAATCTTTTTTTCATTCACTTACCAGGGTTGCATTCGACTTGTTTAAAGTTGTTGTTTTTTTCAAGTTTGTTTTTGAATGTTTACAAACAACATTCGCTTTTTATAAATCCCAATCAGATTTTTTTTTTTTCAATTTGAAAATTTATTTGTATAACATATTTTAGTTTTTACATAGACTTCATACATTAGAATTAGAATTCTTTCCTTACATTATTTTTGGTAATACTGAAATAATGTTAACTGACATTCAATACATTTTTGAAAATCGTATTCATGAATAAAGTGCACCTCTGTTGGTGATAAGAGCCGAGAACGACATTTGTAAAAATAATTAAATATTTGAAAATTTATTATTTGATGTTTTGGAATTCAATCACAAACAAGTATCTATTTTTTTCCTTTATTAGGGTATTCTACCAAAATATGATTACATCGGCCGAAAACAAGTTACACTCATTTACAATAAACATAAGAACAACACAAACAGAAAGAAATAACAATGTAGATACAAACAATAGATATCAAAAATATATGTACTGAATATTAATAATTTTTAGTTTTGGGATTCAATTATAAACAAGTTCTTAAGTACCTGCTTATCAATGAAAAGTTTTTTCAAAGATAATAGCAGGCAAGCCAACGTTCGGGCAGGACAACGACTGTTGTGTCCGCTTGTTAATATATATAAAACATAATTTCAGTGGTTTTATAAAATATATTAATTTGTCAATAGCTTTATAAACTAAGCCATAAAAATATTGATTTAAAATTTTATGTATCGTATTATCGGTGATAAAGTTTTTGGATTTCTGAAATAACATCACGTGTGACGTTCCAAGTTCACTTCTGCTTCTTCTCGGTCAGTTCTGTCGATTGATCCGTTGACGATAAGTTAACCGGAAATATTCCATAACTCTCATATCATTTGTTAATTCATATGAACTAGTGACGACATTTAAAGCCGCTCGTTTTTATCGCAATATTTTTTTCGCACAATTTCAAGAAACTTTTCCTTATAATTAAATGCTTTTATTTTCACCGCTCGCGCTGATAAGAAAATTTTTTTTGTATCCAATTTTCCGTAGAGTTAAAAATTTTTATTGGCCGTTGTGCTATATTGTAGATTTAAATAAATTAATACATTTTTAGCAAAATAACACATTTTCAATCGAAACATTTTCAACAATTTTTTGAGTTTGTCCAAATTTTTGTAGATACGCACTGGATTCAACCCTCTTGGTAGTTACTTATATTAATATATTACAACACATATAAAGAACAATTAAACGTAGTTATGCAGAAAGCAGCAAGTCCAAAACTTAGAAAAAATCGGATATTGATGGTATCGGGTGCAGCAAAGTCAATTATATATGTTGTGCTTAAAACGGCCAGACCGCTTTCACACAAAAAAACTGTAATAATCACCTTCTGAAAATAGTGTCGATCACAAAAACAGCATTTTTTAACTAGCAGAAAACACCCACAGTACTAAAAAAATCCTACGGTACTTTGAAAATCATTAAAACTGGTTAAATACGTAATGAAATTATTGTTTGTATTACAAAAAACTCATGCTTTCATTGTTTATCATTTAACGAAGTCAAAAACATTCCAACTATGGTGTAGATTTGATTATTCACTATTTGCATAAAGGTGTTATTATCTCAGTTGCTTTTGCTTAACTACTTTTATTTGTTAAGTGGCCACTCAAACCAGACAATTACAGGTCATTTACCCTGTAAATGCCTAAACTTATATATTACCTTCTAAAGAATGTTCTTCATCTCTGTTTTTACATATTAATTTGAAATATTGTATCATTTAATACATATTTCTTACTAATAAATAAAAACTTTTAACCTAATAAACTTCAATCTGTTTTTTTTAACGCAGCAGCAAGGTTTATTACGGGAGTGAAAAAATATTCTCACATCTCGCAACATCTTCGAGAGCCCAGAGAGAATAAAATACAAGCTTTGCTGAACAGTATTCAAATTCCTTCATGAAATGGATCAAATATATTTATTGGACCTTTGTATTAGGGAAAATACATGTCAAAGATAATCTTCTCTTAGGTCAGCGTTTGATTCAGGAAGAGAAAAACTTGTCGAAATCCGGCGCTCCTCAAAAACTAGATTTGAGGATCGTGCTTTTGCCGTTGCCGGCCCTTCTGCCTGGAACCAATAGCCTTCAAACTTACAAATCATCGACAATCCGTTCAAATCACAACTAAAATTCCACTTCTTTAGACTATCATAACCTCAATTTTAAATCTGGAATTATAATATATCACTTTAGTTAAGTTAAAATGTAAGTTTAGGTATACAATTGTAAAACGCCCTTGAGGTGATTTTTCACAAAAATGGCGCTATATAAATCAGCCAAATATTATTATTATTCTTTAATAATCATAAAACAGAAATACAAAAATCCTAAAAAAAATTAACTTAATGAGTTCGTTGGAATTCCCATCATATAATTACGTATAGCGTTACAAGATTGATAGCTTTTTATTATTTTCCAGAGAGAAAAGAGAATTTATTCTCCCATGAATTCAAATTAACTACGTTTAACACTCATTTATATGTAGGCTGTATCATGTTTTATTTATCAGTGCGGGGATGATAAAATGGCTACATATTATGGGGAAACCGTAAACAATCAAAAGCCGTCCATTTATTTTACTTCGAAAGTCATCATCACCATTCTTCTACCCACAACCGGTGGTGCATTGGGTGCTTCATTTTAACTCCATTTAAAGCGTATCATTTTTGTAACATGGAAGTTCAGATACGAACAGGGAACTGTTGCAGTGAACCGCACCTTTAAAACTAATAGTGCACGTCCACTCTGACTATAATCGATCCCGCAACCTGAAGTATGATGGTGAATACCCCAGCTACTAAGCTACGAGGTGGACTTTCTCCGCCCGTTTTCCTTTGTCAAGATTTTTACCCAAGAGTGGCCTATCGAGTATTAAACACTCGTCTAGGACTTTTATTCTATTTTTTTCTTGGCCTGACAGAATATTTTCATTATCTATAAATAAATAAAGTAGGGTCAACATGTACAAAATGATCCCTCGAGGTAAAACGATCCTTTGAGATTTTAGCGAACCTTCTAATATCATCTTTTATTTCATTCTTTAAACACATAAACAATAAAGTTTTTATCATTTTACAGTAATGGTGGAGAGACGCGAGAACGAGTGTACGTAAAAACTATAATTTTTACCTGTCTGATCTAAGGTTAGTCATTTTTAAACATCATATAAAGTTGTAATACAGCACATTTTTTATACTGCACAAACAATATAAATAAAACAATACCTATCTCCATCATTATTCAATTGTCAGTTTTTTAATGTTTTTGTTTTATTAGTAACAATAACTTCTGAATGATCCTTAAGGTATTATTTTGTACACGCGGTAGGGCAAAATAATCCTTTGGTAGGATTTTGCTAAAATCGATATAGAAATAACAGGTTGAATAATAACACAATTTGACGAATTGTAGTAGATAGAAAAATGATTACACTTTTTGAAACTTGTCTATTTAAAAAAATATATATATATATTAAATATCAATTTCCTCTTGGAGGGATCATTTTAGACACGTTTCTCCTATACTTGGACGTTGCCGCAAACACTAAATTATTGGAATTTGCTGTTAAAAAAACTGTTTATTTTATTTATATTATCAACAATATTTTGAGTCTATCCAAATTTTTTAAGACAAGAACTGGATTCAACCCCTTTGAGAGTTATTATTATGAAAGACAAAAGATATTATGATATGGGAAAAAACATGTATGGAAAAAAAACAAAATTTAAAAAAAGGTTTAAAATGAAACAAGTGTTTAACAACTTATAAATGGAATATTTGTACATTGTTATTATAAAAGCACACATATGAATGTATTTATGTGTGCCCCATTTCAATATTCAAAAATAAAAAATGTACATTACAAAGAAATGAAGAATAAATTATAGAAGGGGTTATGTAATTCTAAGCTTTGACATTTCTTATGACTTGTCGTTGGCTGATTTGAGTTGCCACTTTAAGCACTGTAGGGTATTCACCATTCTGCCTATGTTTGAACATCTACATTCGTTCAATTTTTATTTATTTTTTATCTTTGTGAAGTTAAAAAGCTGAAACCTTTTTTGACACAGGTTACGTTCTGACCAAATGATTTCAGCTACATACTAGGCAACGCCAGAAAATATTCCTTATTTTTTCAATGTTACACAGTGTGTAAAGTGGTCACATAAACCAGCCAGCGATAGAGCATAAACCTTTAAATTACTTGACTTATATATTCCCTTCTTTAAGATGTTCTTCATCTCTGTTGTAATATATTAACATTTATTTTAATTCCAATAAAATTATTTTCAAGAAGGCAGTGCAGAGTTATAAGTTTTTGTTGAGTTTTATATGACGTTTCATTAGTTAGTAAATAATTTAAGTTATCACCTTTTATACTGCAAAAAATTGTGGTAATCTTTTTATTAGATTTTGATTAAAATTATTTTATAATCAGGTCCTGTCTTAACACAAAAGCATACTTTAAAGTCGAGTCCTGAAACATAGAACCCATGTACATTGCAAAAACAATGAAACACATAAATAATTTTAAGTATGTAAAGATAGGTCATAAGTCCTGAAAATGTCTAGTTTTTCATACTCCTTTCAAGAACAAATTATCTGTCTCTAACAAAATATCTTGCTAACGGTACAATGCATAATAACTCAAATAAACGCTGTAATACCAAAAAAAGTTGTTATCTGTCTTTTGTGGGTATTTGTATTTTCCCACGAGATTAAATTATAAATTACATTATAAAATGTAAAATAACACAAAACCACCCCGTTTTAACTAAATAAACACACATTCCACTACTATCCACCCGGAAAGAAAGTGACATTCTTCATAATATTCTAACACAACCTTATATTATGGTTCTACCAAAACTAGCTTTTATATTATGAAGATTAAATAATATTCAATACTGAAAAATTTTATTTAACAAATGTTCATACCGGGATACGAAATGTCAACATGATTAGAATATATACAATTATTAAATTACAACGGAGATGTAAAATATTTTCGAGAAGGAAATATGGAAGTCTTCGCATTTACAGGGCTTATGATCTGTCATTAGGTGATTTGAGTGATCACTTTACGCACTGCGTAACGTGTGCTATGCTCCATGCTTCTTTAATTCTTTCATCTGTTGATTTTAGTGAAGATAATGGGCTAAAACTGTAATTATGTGTTTTGAATTGCAGGTTTTTGTTTACCAACTTTGGACGAACTCAAAATTTGTTGATACATACAATTATTAATATTTATAAATCTAATAATATTTTCCATTTTTAGTCTATGATTGTGTATTAAATATTTATATCTAAAAATCACCTTAATTTAAAAATAGCTAATTGATTATTATTTGCATTTATAAGTGCAGTTTTATCAAAAACGTTAATAAATAAAAAAATTGTATTAGGAATATTAATTAACACTTTTTTCTGTTTAATCTCCAGTTTTCTAGTTTCTTTTGTTGTCATATCTCATATTCTATTTAAATTTACCAGTATGTCTTTACATATATAATTCCTCTGTACGTGGGATGTCACCGAACTCCTCTTAAACGGCTTAACCGATTTATGTGCGGTTTTCAGACAATTCTTTGCTTTAAAATTTTCAATCGAATGTGTAAAAAAGAAGTTAGGAGCATAAATGTTTTATTTATCGACCTACCAGGATTGCATTCGAAGAGAATGCATTGGCAAAAAATAGAAAGAAAATGTTTTTTTGTGTATAAAAAAAGTTTGTTTTGAATATTCACAAACAACATTTGTTTTTTGTGGATCTCAATCAGATTCTTTTCTAAATTCCTTATAATTTCTACCCATTTATTCATTTTTATTTTTATTGGACTTTTGGTAATACTAAAATAATATTAAATTCAAAACATTTATTTAAATCGTATTCCTTTATAAATACATCCATTTGTTGGTGAGAAGACCGGAGTTTGACGTTCGCAAATAGAATGTCATATTTAAAATAATTTTGACTTTATGTTTTGGAATTCAACCATAAACAAGTATTTTGGTACCTAGTCAAATTCAATATTATTTGAATAATTACAATTTTTAGTTTTGGAATTTAATCACAAACAAGTACCTAGGTACCTACTTATCAATGTAATGTCTTTTTCCAAGATAATAAATAACGATCTGGCAGGACAACGTCTGTTGGGTCCGCTAGTACCTATTTAAAAACGTACATCAATTCTGTTTTAAAAATATCAAAATTGATTATAAATACTAATTGTTCATAAAAACCTTTTTTTTCATTTGATTCAAAATTGCATAAGAATATAAACAAATATTTATAAAAATAAAACCGGGCTGTGCCCCCACATGAGTTTCCTGAACTCATGTATCAGAGATCCGATGCTCGAACGCTCCACTCCAACATAATTCCCACTTTCAATCACAATTTTTATTCAAACTTTCAAAACCTAAAAAGGATATTCGATCCCAAAAAAAAAATTATGTACAGGTACATAAACATTGTTTTTTTTGCACTCTCTCGCAAACGCTTCCCAGATACTGTGCAAAAAAGACAACTGCTCGTCGGACTAATTTTTCTATGACTAAACCGATTTGGTGATTTTTGGAAAGAGCATAAGAATAAAAAAAATACGTGTTGTACATACATTTTAATAACCTTACTTAAAAGATAAACGTTTTTCTTAAGACATAATGAAAACTAATTAATTTCATCTGATTTTTTCAAATCGTTTTTTAGTATCGCTAAGTCGGTCTTTTCGGAAAGTTACCTTTATCTTTACGGGAATTTAGGTTGCACAGCCTGCCTTGCAAGGTGCGGGGAAAGGTTCTACCTTCTAGCACCATAAATCATGGCGTGTCTCGTACATAGTAATAGACCTGTCAGCAGGACACAGCCTCCGAGGATTATCACACCCCTATCGTCTGGGGGTGGAAAACTTAACATTATCTTTTACCAGTTACATGGCTGGACCGTGTCATCCGAACCCCAAATTGTGAAATCTTTCAAATTACATCGGCATCTCGGGGGAAAGCAGGGTTGACATTCTCACTCCATTGCTCTAATGTAAAGGTTAAAACGAACGTTTCTTTGTCAGTTAAAATATTCAAATAACTTTGACAGAATTTTAATTACTAAACACTTTTGAATAACCATAAAAAAAATTGTTCTCTCCTCTGTTCTCTATTATATGGTATGGAATGGAAACATGGATACCTACCTAATGAAACAAATGTATTTTCTTGGTACGTTTTAAATTTTGTGTTGGATTTACACATGTGTGGACTGCAAGACGCACAAACGTCTTCCAATATCTAAAAATTATAAATAAGCAAAAAGTGCTATTGAACATCCAGAAAAATAATCAAATTTTAGAAATAATGCAAGGAAAATTGAGAAAAGAATTAAGGTAATTCTAAACGAAAATATAAACCAATTTTTTATTGAAAAATGCCATTTTTTAATTTCAATGGAAATTTTACTAAACTTGCTTTGCGAAGCTTTACACTTTATTGATTGTAAAACATACCATGACAATATAATTGAGATCTCGTTTACAAAATGGTGTACAAAACAAAAAATAACTAATTCAATTATTTTTTTTAGAATCACCCTAAAAACTGGTAGTAACAGGGAGTGGTAAAATACTAAATAAACAGTTGACATTCATTTTTTTTACTGAGATTAATAACATTTTTTTATTTTCAGACATCCTAATTTACAATCATAATCAATTTACAAGTGAAATCAAATATCTGTGCAAAGAAAAGTAGTACATATTTAAATCATTAAAATAACATAACATTACCCTATTACACTTAATAATAGGGTCTTTAAGATGAGTTGTCATTCTGTGGCTAGTACCGCTGACTTACAGATCAGAAGTTTGAAGTTCAAATCCCACTCTGCAACAACTTAACCCCCATTAGCACCTGGTGCGCATTGGGCACTGTCAAAAGAATATGCAGTGTATTCGACCATGTGTTACAGAAGGGTAAAGTGATCAGTTTAACGCTTTCGGTGGCATCCCAGGGATATATATTGCACTGTAAAACCACCTTATGAACACATATTTCATATCTAATCGAAACCAAAACCTCTAACATGATAGGCGAACACGCTAGCAACTACCCTACCAGGTGAATTTTTCTCCAATCGATTTCCTTTTTCAGGATTTTTACCTAGGAGCAGCCATCGAGTTGAAAACAAGCCATCAAGTATTCTTTATCCGCTCGTCAAAAATAAAAATGATTACAATTAAAGTAAATTTTAAAATACTTAGTTGTTTACAACTCTAAAAACGAACCCAAAAATTTCAATTTTTGGTAAATCGTGAGAACGTAACATTTCTAATAAAAAATAATGATTTTTAAATATTTAAAATAAATTTTAATAACCAAACGGAAAAAAAACATTTGATGCCTATCCGTTGTCGGTAAGGGCTGGACTGAAGATCATAAAAAAGTCTATAAGATGTTGTTTTAAATTTAATATTACAACCAGAATTATTTTCGTTTTTCAAATAAAGAGAATACAATTCTATAAAAAAAGGTTTCAACTAAAGTATTTAAATAAATTTTTAAAAAAAATTATTACCAAAGGCATAATTTTAAGTAGAAACAAAGGAAAATTCCCCAAAAATGTATCTGATTTAAAATGCTAGTATTTCTTTTTAAAATCAAAATTTTGCTGTGGCCACTTTCATGTTCAATTTATAACATTTACATTATAACAATAAATTTTAGTTCAATACTTGGTTTTTTGAGATCTCAGATACCTTAGTTTAGTCTCAATTTAAAATAGCGTAATCTGTCTGTCTGAAAGTAATTATATTTTAGTTACATAAAACTTTCAAGTATATTCTTGAACAGAAATATCTTTAAAAATAGTATTTTTATATGACTTATGTTTTTTTAATGTTTTTATTATTGCACGGTTAAAAAAAAACAGTCGATTTTAAATGGCGAAATCATATGATTTCCTAATTTTGCGTTCGTTTTACCAGACTACAGCCTTAAGCATCATATTTTTTTAGTGCTCAGGGTGCGTCTATGTGTATTAATAGGTCGATAGTTTTATTAAAAAGCACCAAATCTGTTTTTATGGTTACGTAAAACTACTATGAAATAATTTTTTCTCAGTATACTCAATAAAAATTCTGTATTTATTTATTTTTTATGCAAAGGTATTATTACATATTTTCTTCTATGACATTAAAGCAGTTACTTTTTTACACACCGTAGATATTAACATATAGCGTTTTCTAATTTTAGTTTCTTGATAAATTGTTTATTATGGGAACTAGAACCATCCCAAAACCTGTAAAATTGTGATAGAAATATAACTATGTTTTTAAATCGCATTACGTTCCGATAAAGAAAATTTCATTTTTATACTGTCTAAAAAAACAAAATCGGTTCAGTTTTGAGGCGCAGAAAACGGGACACCGAAACATGGATTTTGTTTATTTTAATTGAGCAAAAAATGTTTGACATGCAGTGTCGGAGAGGTATCTGCGAGCCAGTGGCAGAAAAGCAATGATCAAATACCTATTCAATAATTTTCCCTGACAGCGCATTTACTCGCAATTTGTGTCATTTGAAACACAAAAACAATTATGTATATGTACATATCTAATGATATAATAATAATTTTTGGATAATTTATATAGCGCCATTTTTGTGAAATCACCTCAAGGGCGCTGTACAATAAATAAATATCCCAACACGTCTTGCAGCTACAGAGCGCATGGACGGTTGGGATTCTAGTTCCTCGTCTCCAATTATGATATATTACAATTATGATATATATGAGCTAGATAACAGAACATCTTGCAGCTACAGAGCGCATGGACAATAAGAAATCTAGCCCCTTTTTACATTTTTATTTTCAAATTTTTTATTTGACAATGAAATTTAGAGTTTAAGTGATATTTTAAAAACGAAATAAAAAGCAAATTTAAAAAAAATAGAATTTAGATAACAATAAGTCTTGCAGCTACTGAGCGCATGGACGGTTGAAACTCTAGACCCCATTTACTAAATTTAGATATTTGATAGTTGATAACATTTACATAATATGATAAAATTAATATGATAGCTAACTTCACAAAAAGTCTTGCAGCTTATAAATGCATCGACAATTGGAATTTCAACAACAGTAGAATGATTTAAAAAGTTTATAATAAAAAATAATTTTAAGAAACGCAATAAAAATACATTGAGCAAAGAACTAGTAAGTATGGCAATTAAGTGAACGTGTAACAGCACAAAAAGCAATATATAAAACACTAAACAAAGATACCATTCCTTAACTTATTATTAAGGTTAACAAGACAGTTGTTTTATTTTGGTGTGCAGTAAACAGGATCTATTGTCTTTTTCCTAATAAATAACTGTAAAAACACTTGGTTCACATTTGGCTGTTCCTTGGGAGATGATAGTAGAAACGCATCTGTGTGCATAGTGTAGAGTGTAGGTACCAAGGAATACGAGTATATCCGCTTCTTTTTAATTTTGTTTATTATTACTAAACGCATGTTTCCCGCCTAAATATTCTTATTATTATTATTTTACTTTGATTAAGATGTCAGATAAACTTGTGTATTACTTTTGATATTCGAGTGAATGAACAAAGATAGGTAGCACTATATCATACAGAAATTGTTTTATAATAAATAGTTAAATTTCGGCACTTGATCTTCTACGAGTATATACTTAAATCTAATATATATATATATATATATATATATGCGAGTAAATACTTAAATCTAGCAATAGCAAAGCATTGCCGGGTTCAGCTTGTATTAATATAAAAAACAGAAATGCCGTCAATAAATTAATATGTACATGTCACATTTCTTACGAAATACAATATGTTCATGTTCATGTATCGTCCCAACTAATATCAGAGATACGATCTCTGTGTCCAGACTTCAGCCACATCTGTCTCCCCTCCGTGTCCCATGTCCGCCTGACGCCTGCAGCATCTAATTCCTGTTTCTTTTTTTGGGAAGAAACTTCCCCTAAACTTCCGAACCATCTGCACATAAAACTTATTTGGGACATTCGCCAACCATTTATAAAAATAACACCAGACGCTATCACTTCTTCAGGGTAATTGCATCAGTTTTTTGTTGATGAAATTAACTTTTTTTTTAAAAATGTACATGGCCTAAGCCATTTACAACAGTTACACGAAAAAATGTATGAAATGTAATATTTTTTTTACCTATACAAGGACCACCCTAATGAAAGTAGGTGTGTATGTGCGTGTGAGTGAGTGTGAGGCGTGTATGTATGTGTATAATTATGCATGCATGCACACTTGCACACGCATGTGCATTTGCATGCATATATATATGCACTTAATTATAAAAAAATATTTTATATACCGTCATTTATTTTTAAAAATATATGTTTATTTGGGACTTAAATTAATAATATTAAAATCCCACAGCCAGCCTCAAGAGGTTGCCTCTTTTTCGGTGTGGTATTTAGTTTCGTTTTATGTTTTTGTACTTTTGTTTTATCTTGTATTTATTTTTATAACTTTATATTTTATTAAATAAAAAAAAACAAAAGACAAAGACAAACGAGGGCAATCAAATAATTGTATACAATATATTTATAAACAATAAATAAATAAAATTAATAAATTACAACCGAAATACAGAACATTTTAGAGAAGGAAATATGGCAATCCAAGCATTTACAGGGTTTATAACCTGCCATTGGATGGTTTAAGTAGCCATTGTACACACTGTCTAACATTAACCATTTTGTCTATGTTTGAACAGCCATATTTCTTCGATTCTCTATCTGTTGACTTTATTGAAATTAAGAGCTGGGAGCCTTTTTTGTTGTGAAGAGATTCATTTGATCGAATTATTTCACACACTAGGCATTTTTAAACTTCTTGAACCAGTTGGTTTTATTACAATATTTTGAGTTTGTCCAAATGTTGTAAGACAAAAGACTGGATTTTACCCCCTAGGGAGTCATTAAGATTAACAAATTACAACAGAGATGGAGAACATTTTAGAGAAGGGAATATGAAATGTTACACAGTGTGTGAAGTGGCCACTTAAACCAGCAAACGACAGGTCATAAACCTTGTAAATGCCTGGACCTCCATATTCCCTTCTATAAAATGTTTTCAAATCAATTTTTTTGTCTACGGACATTTGGACAAAAAAATTTAATATTGTTATAAATAAAGAAAACAATTAATTAACATGATCAACATAAAGGACTTCAATCCTACCCATGCCAATCCATCTTCATCCCATTATTTGTTAATGGCAAAAAAAAATACAAAAGCCTTCTATGTTGTGAGACAAATTTACTAATCTACATATATTGAACATTGGAGCATAATAACAAAAGTTGCTCTTAGAAGATTTGATAAATAACAGATTTATACTTCTGATTACGTGGTTGGGAACATGAAAAGAACATAATTGCAACAGAGATGGGACATCACTAATTCTCGTAGCTTAACTAACGTTATTTTAATTTTACTTATCTGCTTCTTTTTTCTTTTACTTAGTTTTTTTTTAAATATTTTATTTTATTGCTAACTAATCAAACTTATTAATATAATATAATCTGTACAATTCAAATGAATTTACCGTTGCGAAGAAACACGGGTTCTGATCCCGTGGTAGTGTTGGAGACTCTGGATACGATTAAGACTATCGGAAAATAATAAAAGTTGTCTTATAATTTGTTACCCTATTTAAATTTATATTAACATAAATTTCTAACTATGCGATGGCAATATATTTTAACAACAGTATATCTAGACCAAAATCTGATATATATTGTGTATTTTTGTATTCTGTTTTTTGTACTACAACAAACCAGTGGCCAATAATAGAGGCAGATACGGAAATAACGTGTTTGTTTGTTTTACAGTTTTAAATAAAAAAGGATCTGGGATTCTTGTACTCAAGTAGCATAAAAAATATTTTTAAATTTATAATTTGTAAGTCCCTCGAAAAAGGTTCATTGCATTGGCCACGCCCTTAATACGTCATGATTCGGTTAAATTTTGAACTTTTTTGTGACCATTTAAATTTAAATAGAACATCGCTACGAATCTAGCCTGTTGTTCAGTAAAATCTGTAATTGGTCTTACTTTTTTAATTGTTGTATGATTTTCTTAATAAATAAATAAATATCAAAGAAACCCACTAAAATCAGAGAAGTCCACTTATATCAGAGACGCCTTTTATTCACATTTAAATCACTTTTTAAATGTCACTGAATCAATATTTGAGTTTTTACATTCTACTTTTTCTTTCCTACCTATTTTTATTACCTCTTCTTTGCATAGATTTTTAATTAACTGTAGTTATTATTATATATTTACCTATGATATGTTCAATACTACTTTTTTTAAAAAAATTAAACGGTTTGGGTAGGTAGGACTAATCTTTTTAAGGCAATATGCTCGCCCTTATACGTATATGGATTTTATATGTATAATATAAAATGTAAAAATAAAAATAAATTTATACTGGCATGTGCAATATGTACGTATATTACGTGAAAGTGAAAAAAAGTCTTAATCTGAGCTATTGAAAGACGATGAATTATAATGAAAAAACGTATTTGAAAATTAATGTTACTGGTAGACATGGTCAGGAATGGAACTATTATTTGTAATCTCTCTTAATATCTTCCTTGTCGATTTTTCAATGTAGAGCTTCGCAGTCCACTGAAAATCTAACCGTATCTAACTTTGAAACAAAGAATACGTTTCTTCTCAAACCACTGTTATTTTTTTATTAAAAAAAAAACTTTTGTCAGACTTGCATTGTAGCGAAGAAAATGTTTACCCGTTATTTTCTTTAAAGGGATGAAAAGGTTTAATATTGCTACCAATATGGTAAAAAATTATCCTTTGCTTCATCATGCTAGTTGACTTGTAATATCATTTTATCGGCCCAGAAAACTTTAAGGTTCCCATGTTTTTCAGCATATTAAACTCGAGTTTTCTACGGAAAAAGTAAATTAATAGAAGAATATGTTAACGTTAATCTATTTAATTTATTTGTATTTAAATATGTGATTGGGACGTTTATTGATAATTATTGAAACTTTTTTTCTAGCATTAAATTCCTATCGAAATAAAAACATTGTAAAGTATAAGTCGCTTGTAATATTTTAACTGCAAAATTACATTGTCCTTAAACTAGCGCCTTAAGCATAAAAATAATCAATTTATCATATTGCCTGCATGTGTATAAAAAATATGTACCTTAAAAGATTAACCACGGGAAACACATTAAACGACATGTTCAGGAAATAAGATTTTGTGATTGTGCTATTTCCAAAATTTTTTAAACAAATGCAATAATTTTAATCAAAAAAAAGTCTCCATGTAAAATTTTCTGATGTTTCTTGCATTAAAACAAAGTGGACTTCAGATATTTATTTCAACTTTATAATATTTTTTATAACAAAGTGGACTTTGGTGTTTTATTCCCGTATAAAACAGTTTATTGGGATAATTTCTGCATATCTAACTGCTCAAAACACCAAAAAGCAAACTCCCGTGTTTTATTATCTAAGGCACATAAATAATCTGCTTATACGCTGCGATACGTGCCCTATGTACTACTAAATGCGAACATGGCAACGATAATAATATAGCATTGAAACGGGATGAAAGCTTGCCAGCTTACTAACCACGTAACAGCTTTATTTTTTTAGCGTAGGTATATTAATTTATTGGTAAGTTCTTGATGAACAATATGGCAAGAGGATAATTATAAAATCCTTTTCTTCTTTGTCATCTTGCTCAGTGCTGAGCGTCGTGGTATCTAAGAACATCAAGCGATAGGTTTATGATATGTTTATATTCGTTCCGGTTATAGGACAAGTTAAGAACCCCATTTATTCGTTTATTTGTTCGGTCTATCTTGGTGAATACTATATTTTTGCTCGCTTACCCCTATTTGTAAAAATAAAGAATATATAGCATTTTCGTTTCAAGACAACTGAGCACTTGTTGGCATCTTATTTGAGGTTGATAAAAATAACAAGATCTCTGGTCACCGAACTGCCAAGCTTGGAGAAGAAACACACCCTACAAGAGGTACTTTCGTTTACGCTGAACATAACGGATCTAGGCTGAAAAGTCGATAAACATCCCTGGGGAAGAGCAGCTCCAACTGTCAGTATTGGCAGGAGGCTGAAAATGAATGACATCGGAAGTTTCTTGTCCAGATTACCACATACATTATGATACTTGCAAATTGTATTACAGAAGGTTATGTCCAATCCTTAAATTAACTCTAAAAAAATATCAACTTTCTAAAAAAAAACACTATTCATAATTTATCATGTAAAACAAATAAAAACGGTATTATTATTGAATATGTAAATTGAAACTGAATTACAGTTTTTTTTAATTTAAATGAATAAAACAAACTCGACAGTACTGTCTTCTTCTTCTAAAAAAACGTTACAATAAAAAATATCTGCAATATCATTTCTATGTTAGCATTACCCTAACTAAACCAAAGCCATGTTACTGCTGTATCGTACGGTAAAGTTTGAAACAATATGGTTCCATTCTTTGTATATCGAAACAATCTTTCTCAATGTTGGGCAAACAAAAGAAAGTGTTTGGCACACTTTTTCCCAGCTGATTATTGAACACATCACCATAATATATTGTACTCAGTTACAATATTTACTCTACTTTTAAGAAATCACTTCAAATAAACGTCTGAAAAATTATTCATATTTCAAGCATTAACTTTGTGGTCAATCATTTTATTAAACGTTATTAAATATTATATTTGTATATAACCACTTACCGACTTTTCTATGTCTACCGGTTTTTTTGATCAATAATCAAACAACCTTTCAACATAGCCCGTTCTACGATGTTCCATTGTAATGGTCACCCCAAACCTATTAAACTCAAGCTCCTCTTTTTATCCCCTCTCCTTTTTTTCAACTATTTTTTAAACAACATTAAATATTTTCATATTCTAATCAGTACATGTTAGTCCTAATCAGTGCACGTTCTTATGAAAATGCATGTCGTGTTGGTTTTATATTTTTGTGCGACAACTATGATGAATGTGTATAGTGGGTTTTGCATGTTTTTTTAATTGGTGTCTTGACAAAGAAACGGATATGTTTCGAAACCGGTAGACATAAGAAAGTTGGTAAGTGGTTATGTACCAATATTTAATAACATTTAGTTTGAAAATTTGTTTTAAAACATGTAGGTATGTTTTAAATTTACTGTATAACTTGGTTTCGTTAGCAAAAACTTTATGAATGTTTCTGCGAACGCTTTTTTTTATTTTTTTACTATGGCAGAATAAAAATTTGAAATAATTACAAAAGCCTGAATTAATCACTTCGTGGTGGTCTCTAGCACTAGAATTTCAAATTTTTATTTTTATTTTATTTTATTTAGAAAACATACAGTCATACAAAATCAGTATTAAAAACAACAATTTTTTAACATAAAAAGACCAATTAAGTTTTCATAAATTAAAAAGATATAAACATTAAATGTGACAAAAAATAAAAAATAAATAATAATTTTAAGTGAAAAAAGGATAATTGTTGACATTTGCGTTTTCCATGGAGGTAATAAATTAAAATAAATAAAAATACCGAATGTACACTCCGAGCCATCCACGCACACACATGAACGCACATATAAAACATACACAAACATATACATTACATGCGGCACATATACATAGCATAAACCACTTAAGATGTACATTCAGCAACTATCCCAAATAATCGACCCCATGAAGAAATTTTCTGTACAAATGCAACGTGCAGTTAAAAATGTCTACATCAATACTGAGTCCGTTATAATTTCTACAGGTACGTCTAATGAATGAATTCGAGGTATAATTGTTTTTACAAGTTGGTACATAAAAAAGGGAATTTAATCTAGTATAGCGAAGAGGACAACGGAAACCAATATTTTGTAAAAGATACGGCGAATCAACTATGTTATTGAGAATTTTGAAAAGAAAAATTAAATCATATCTAAGGCGCCTTTTTTGTAGTGATTCTATATTAAAATTGATCAAAGATGCGCCGTAATCATTTTCAATGTTACCAAAACGATATTCCAGGCTCCTTATAAATTTCTTTTGAATGTTTTCAATTTGATTAATATATACATTATATTGAGGGGACCATACTAATGAAGCGAATTCGAGTTGACTTCGCACATAAGTATAGTAAAGAAGTTTTAATGTATTTGGTGATGAGAATGGCTTGGAGATTCGTAAGATAAACCCTAGAAGTCTGTACGCCTTATCTACTATTGTATTTATGTGATCTCTAAATAAAAGCTTATCATCCATCAGTACACCCAAATCTCTTGCTTTCATTGAACGATTGACAATTTTCCCAGATAGTTTGTAGTCAAATAGTATACTTTTTTTCTTTCGAGTAAATGACATGACAAGACATTTATCAGAATTCAATAATAACTGATTGTCCTTGCAATAGCAACAGATTCTATCTAAGTCAGCTTGAAGAACTTCGCAATCATTTATTGAAGACACAATTTTAAATACTTTATTGTCATCAGCGTATAGCAAAAAATTTGAGTTTTGAATGCATAAACTTATATCATTGATATAAATAATAAAAAATAAGGGTCCAAGATGCGAACCTTGAGGGACACCTGATGGGATTGGTTTAAATGATGAATTAAATCCCTTGAGTGAGACCGATTGACTGCGGTTACTAATGTAGGAACATATCCAACGATACAGATTCCCCCGTATACCAATGTTCCAAAGCTTGCGAAGTAAGACCGAATGACTTATTTTATCGAAAGCCTTTGAATAATCCGTATATAAAACGTCTACCTGAAAACCTGCATCCATTGCATTCAAAACAATATCGGTAAATTCACAAAGATTTGATTCAACTGACCGTTTCTTATAGAATCCATGTTGATTGGGATTAATATGTGGTTTTATAACATCGAAGAGCTGATCGGTTACTATATTTTCAAGGATTTTACTAAAAATGGGAAGAAGAGAAATGGGTCGATAATTTACTAAAAGACTCTTATTTCCTTTTTTATGCACAGGTGTAATATTTGCCTTTTTCCATATTTCAGGAAACGTGCCTTCCTTTATTGATAATTGAAAAAGATAAGTAAGAGGACGCGCAAGCTGTTTAATACATTTAGAAATAAAAAAAAGGGTGTATGCCATCAAAGCCAGCACCCTTGCTGACTTTAAGTTTTTTGAGATATTTTGTTACCAATGACTCATTTATTTCTATAGCATTAAGATCAATTACACTATTTTCTTCGGCAGGAACACTACAACTAGATGCATTAGTTTCCAAAAATTCAGAATGGAAATATTCCGCAAAAGCATTACAAATATTCTGACCGCCAATTACCAAATTATCTTTGTAGGACATTTGAAGAGGCACATCACACCCAGCTCGCTTGGACTTGACAAAAGACCAGAAAAGTTTAGGTTCTCGGTTAATGTTATATTCAGCAGTTGTGATAAAATGTAGGTAACATTCCTTATTCATGCGTTTTTGTCTTTCCCTCAGCAAAGAAAAAGTATGATAATCAGACGCTTGAGAGTACTTTTTCCATTTTTTGTGAATTTTTTTTTTTTTCTGAAATTAACTTAATTAGCGGTCGAGTGTACCATGGAGGATATCGGCAATTATTATTTGTAAGACGCTTGGGAACAAAATTGTTTATAACTCCATTTAGAACAACGTAAAATTGCTGGGTTGCGTCTTCCATGTTCAGATTAGACAAAGTATCGAACCAATTAATATCATCTAAATGGGCACAAACATCATCGTAGTTTGCCTTATGAAATAAACGAACAAATCTTTGACGAAATGAGTCGGATTGTGGATCAAAGGCCCGTGGTTAAAATCTCACACTACCCCAACTTCATGCCCATTTTCTAATACTGAGTTATTTACAACTCGTTGAAAATGTCCCCAAAAATCGAAACACTTGGGTAAAATTAAAAACGTAAATGCTTCCTTTTTTTAAAGAAAAAACATCACTTTCTGATTCTAGTCAATTTACATTTTTAAAGATTTGCATTACGATACACCTAAATAAAATGCCCGGTCATTCAACTCTTGTGTAATGCTAGTACTTCTTTGTAGGTGCAAATCCTAATACCTTACTAAAACTCAAAACACCAAACTTCTGATTTTAAAGAGTTCGACTTCGATTACAAGATTCAAGCTAAAAACGCTTCTATCTCAAGATAAGTTAAAAATGCAACATTTATAATTTCTTAACTTAATAAAAATTATGACCATACCAATTGCTTACTAGGTATGTTTATAACAATTATATTTAATCCGTTTCTGTTATTGTACATATGTACCTAGTAACAGTCATAGAAATCCACTGATATTATTTAGATGAAAAAGAGAATACGTTACACTACAACTCATTGTCTTGTGTTACTCAATTATAACTTTTAGTATAATTAGATGGCGAGGAAATAACAAATCCTAACTGAAACGTCTCGAGTCTGCTCAAAAATCGATCATTAAAGAAATTTAAAAGCCCTTAATCCCAGCGTCAAGTTATTTAAAAAAAAGTGGGGTTTGAGATAAAAGGCGATTGTTTGTTTAAAGACCAAAATCGTTAATATCAAAAGGAACACTCGCACACTACCAGAAGACAAACTTGAGAATGCGTCATGGTGTCTACCACAAACTCTGAATTCGGACAAAGAAATTTTAGATTTTTAGGATCCAAAACATTATATGTAAACTCAAACATTGTAGAATTGTGTCCCGGATTCAATTGAATAAATTTATTAAGAAAATGCCTGGTAAGTTTGCTTAGAGAGAAGTCAAAATAACTTCTTAAGCACATTGATAAATAATAGCATAAACAATTGAACTTGTGTAATTAATATATAAAAAGGTTGTCATGTTTTTTTTATTATTTTGAAATGTATTAAAAATGTATGCCTTACATAACTTATTTAGGAAGACTTTACGTAATCCAGAGAAATCTATTACCATGAAAACATAATAGATAATAGGAAGTGTTGTGTTAATAAATTAGTATTATTTACCGTGTATAGGTGTTAAATATATATGATTAATGGGGTATATTTATAATCATGATTTTGGCAAACGGCAAATTTTAAAAATCAACATGATTTTATTTTTAAATGAATGTATTAACAAAAAATGATTATTAGAGAAGGTTCGTTTTTTCCGAAAATAAAAAGCGTAATTTGATTTTCATACTCTATTGACCGCGTATTCCATAATACGCTTTCACATATGAACTCATCAGACTACTTAATTATAATGCTTTACAAAATTTTCCACAGAGCATTAAATTTATCGATTTTATAATGGAAAATAGATTTTAAAGAGCTTATCTCATAATTGTATTAATTTGCGTGCGAAATATGATTTTCCTACCACAAATCGCGCTGTTTTATGTACTTAATATGATTGTTTATTTTATTATATTTAATAATTTTAATGGAACATCTGATTGTATATTAAACGATATGAAGAATCATAAAAACTTCACAAATAAAGATTGATATTCTATTACCTTTCAAAATGTATGACTGGTTGGTCGTTTTAAACCTGTGCTGTCAAAAAGGAATTTTGATTTACCTTATAACTGGATTAACGATACCAAAAAATAATATTTAATCGAATTCAAACATGCAGTAAAAATTTTTAGTAAACGGATTTTCACAAGGAGTGAGTGTATAATTTAAAATATCAAAGAAAATCGCAAAGACGTAGGTAAATAAAAAATTTAAATACGTATTGTATGAGACGAAGTCCGAATTTTCGAGTTTTGAACCGTGAGTTAGTTGAATTGAACTGATTTTAAACAGAAACAATATTTACATAAGTGATCCATATTAAGCAAAAAACCAATAAAAAAAACAAAACGAAATATACCAAAAATAAGAGACAATCTTTTGAGCTCGGCGTGGGAATTGTGTTAATGGGAAAAATGTTATTTTTTAGTCTACCTACCTTTCTACAGTTGGGACGGTTTTTATATACATGTCGGTACAGCAAATATTTAATCAATACATCATCTTCTATTCGTAAAGCCACTTTGTATATCCCATAGTCTATCTTTAATCACTTTCCTTACTCTTTCAATCAATATTCTACTTTAAGATAGTTAATGTAATTTTTTTAATATTTAAACAAATATTTAAAATGATTTAAATTATTGTTTACTAGTTTAGACATTATTACAATAAACATAACATAACATCTTATCCCAAAATCATATTAAAATCTGCTGAATTTGTCAAATATTTAAACGGGTAACCATAAATAACGAATTCGTAAATCCCGGTTTTTCAGTTTCATATTGTTCCAAATAGCTTTTTGATTCAATATATCAAATTACTTGTCTGAGTTCAAACCCTTCACCGGAGGTACTTTGTCAAATTGTTAGACATTTTCACAGATGATCAATCCCATAAATCCGCCCAACCGTCAACATTCATAATAGATCACCGCATCTAAACCAGTTATTGATTGAGAGAGATGTAGTGTCCATCAAAATAACTAAATATTTAATCTGACATAAGTCTCGGTAAACGTGGTTGAATTAACTCAATCATAGCGCAAGTTTAACTTTAAACGATAAATCAATAATAAATTGGATAAAAATAACGCATTGAAAAAATTCCTCAACGATTTTATCATCTTTAACAAGGCTTTCATTTATAATACACATGGGGGACATTATTATTCATGCTTTATTTTTTTTTAAATAAAAACGATTGATTACATCACACCATGT
Source organism: Micrasema longulum (assembly GCF_059751315.1). NCBI lineage: Eukaryota > Metazoa > Arthropoda > Insecta > Trichoptera > Brachycentridae > Micrasema > Micrasema longulum. The sequence continues at coordinate 890,511 of NW_028277396.1, forward strand.
AAAAAATTATCAAAAACATGATTGACGTATTCGTCACTTGAAAATGTGAATCCTCCTTTTTTATTTAATTTGAGAATTTGTATTTTCTTATTTATTTATTTAGTTTATCAGACTGGGCCAAGTCTGGACTAAACGTAGGGTGGTTTTATATGCAATGCCACATTTCGTCGCTTCACTTCATTTTTGTCAAACAGACCAAAACACAAATCTGCAGAAGAGATTTAAAGTTTTTTTTTACGAAATAGGCATAAATAATGACCATGACTTTAGACTTTGAATATATATTATTATCATTTGTATTTTGTAAATAATGGCTTTCTCAGAACTCCTGTACACTCAATTTTGTTAAAAATGGTCTGTTTGACAAAAACTAAACAAAACTAAAGCGACGCATTGTGAAGAAAGGTTACGGTCTTGTTGTTTTAAAAACAAGGCACCCATTTAATTTTCCTTTCGTTTTCTCCTTTAAAACGTTTTTTAACTACTTTAATATATTAATGTAGTATGTTACGGTTATATTAACACCATTTTCTATGTAGTCAATGAATCCAGATAGCAGGATACCGTGCCAAAAAATAGTGGCCATGACCTTCCAACCGATTGCGACACCATAAACTTCTAGGGGGGCGGTGTGCCCTTTTAATGCCACTGCATGGAATGTTATTTCATTACTTGTTCATAATGATGAACCCAAATTTCATCTCTGGTTACCATCCAAAACAATATCCTTACTGTCTCCTTAGAGGACCAGGCTCTCGATGCACTGTACATGTAGGCGGCCTCCGTGGTGTAGTGGTCAAGATGCTTGACTCACACACGGAAGGTTCCGGATTCGATTCCCGGTGAGAACACAATTTTTTTTTTGTAATTTTTCGCAAGCCTGTGATGTAATTCGCCGCTGTAATTGGGGTTTCTGGCCTATTGTGGTAAAAAATTATAATAAGAAAAACATTAAAAAAAAAATAAAAATATATGTTTATTAAACGTGATATCCGTTTTAACAATATTTTGAGTAAGTATGTCCAAATGTTTGTTGGTGTCAACAGATGGCAAAGTTGAGAAAATGTTGATGTATAACATAAGCAGAATGTTGAATGTTATACAGTATGTAAATGGGCCAATCAAACCATCCAACGACAAATGTTCCATAATCCCTTTTCAATTGTTTTTTACATCCATATTTCTTCCATTTTTATCTTCTGAAACCTTTATTGATTAATCTTTATAACTCTCTGGGTGCTAAAACCTAATTCTTATCAACAAACATTTGGACAAATTGAAAATATTGTTGATCAAAACAATTTGTCCATGATTAAGTATATTTTCTGGCATTGCCTAGTATGTAGGTAAAATTGATCTAGGTTTATGCTTTTAAACTTCACAAAAATCAACAATGTGTATAGTAGCCAATTTAATTAACCTATGACAAATCTTCTCTTCTGTCATATACATAAACGTGTTATTTTATTCGAAATAGACAATTTTCATAATATGGTTTCCTTAGATTGTATAATTTGCATATTAACTTTACTATATTGCAGTGTCAAGCGGTAAGTTTTTAGATTGGTAGGCTGCAAAAATTCTGATAAAATGTCCATAGCGGTGGTGCACATAAAAAAAAGTATATTTTATATTTGATCAATTATCTATAAAAAATGGCACTAACGGCTTATAGTTTTAAGAAAAATATTTTCTAATTCAAGACGCACATTTAATTAACAAAAAAATGCATTTAAAAAAAACATAATTGCAAAAAACTGGACTATTTTATATTTGATAAATAATCAATGACAAATGGCAGCAGCGGCTAATAGTTTCAGTTAAAATGTTTTCTAATTTAACATAAACATTTCATAAACAAAAAAATGAATTTAAGAAAAAAAACATAATTGCAAAAAACTGGAACCCCGCAAGGACTCGAACCCCTACATCGGAAGCAACGACATATCCAAGATACAAGATGAATCGTCGAAAAAGTAATTTATAAAATAGTATTATTCATAAGCGTACCGATAATTTTCGCTTAATTGTGACTACCTTTACATGCCTTGAAGTAAAACACTATTTCTTAGTAAATAATGATGAAATCTAAATTATTTTAAAGTATTCTTCACCGAAAACACTAATTATTGCTTTTTTAGAACCATTCTTCCATCGATTTTTATATCATTTTAATATTCACAAAACGGTGTAAGTCATACATTTAACTATTCTTTATGCATAATTTACTCTCGACACTATTCAATTTTAATTTTCTAGTTACGTTTTTATTATAACTCTAACATTATTTTTAAAGTTTAAATGGATACTGAAGAATAACCTATAAATGTCATCGTCCGTTAAAAACATTATTTAATTCATATATATTTTATTCTTGTTTAGCGAATCTTTGTTTTTAAAAACTCACTTTAGTATTCATACTGAAACTAAGGATTAAAATGTCAATTCGTAATATTATGTATTTTACAAAAAATTAACTTATAAACCACTGAACAGGACTTAATTAATATCCTAATCTTAGTTCTATATTTTATACTCGTACACATATTCGTTATCTCCTTTTCACATTATAGCGGGTGCGTATAATACTATCTCACTTGCATTGTCTTAAGTGAAGCAGTTTTATTTTAAAGAATAATAGTAAATAATAAATGGATAATTTTTGTTCACTTTGTTTCATTCGTCAAAATGAATATTTTTTACTGTCGTTCTGGAAACAGCAGCTTACAAAGAACTGTATACATGCATAAACAAGTAATGCATTTATGTTTCGTACAGACCATACAAGTATGCACTTAAATTTAATTAGTTTACCTGAGCATTATACATACAGTATTTCTATCTTTTCAAATAATAGTATTTTATGGTTTATTTATTAGAGTTTTAAAACAAATGTTAATTATTTGGATGTAGAATGTACATCTAGTGGAGGAAAAAAACAGAAAAAAAAAATAGAGCCCTTATAAAAAAGTGTTGAAAGACTAAATTGCATTTAGGAAAGCTGCAAGATTTTACTGTAATCGTAAGTTTCTAAGGTAAATCTTAAATTTGGAGTTTGGAAACGTAACGAAATTCATGTCTTATCTTCGGCTACGCAAGTTTCTGTAATCCGGTAGTAATAATTTTGGCCGATAAAGGTGTAGTTTCCTCACTGTATGGAATATGATGCAAATTGATTAACCGAAGTAATGCAATGTATTATTATTATTACTATATTTGTTATATATTTTTTCCTAATAATAATGTAATATAAAACATTACTTTCGATGTCAAAAAAATATGGTAAGCTGCAAATAATCGGTTATTGGGAGGGCTCGCCCCTCCTATATTGCTATTTAAACTAATTTCATATTTTTAAAAATTAATTTCATTAATGAATTCAAGCAATAAACGCTCAAAAACACCCTGTTTGAAGACTTAATATCCAAATTGTAAAACAACAGGCGCATTTGTGTCGCGATATTTGTTTTTCTTTTTATCTCCTCAATTTCCCTCGAGAGCTTTTCAAATTTATTTTCAAATTAAACAATAGCTTTTATATCATTCTAATCGTGACGTTTGAACATTGTTTGGTTACAATAAAAGATAAGTGTTCACTTTCTTGTCTCGTATTATTTTGTGTTAAGGAATTGTGTCATTGTTATATGTAAATGCACCATTAAAGAGAGGCAGAAGACTAGTGAATACGCAGGACTGCGCTTTTTTATGCGGCTTCAATATTCATCTCAGACATTTTTTTAAGGACTAAGTTTGCATTCGACAGAAAATAATTATTCACTCGGTTCACTCCTTACAAATTTATATAAATATCACGCTCGGCAAAATCAATTATAATAGTAAAATATCACTTACTACGAATACCGATAAAAATATATGAAATGAATTTAGAATAATTGATTGTATTTTCGAAATCAATGTGGATATTGTAGACAAACTTTTTCATTAAGAAATATAAATAAAATAATTCATTCAAAATACTTTCGTAGAAAAACGCGACGTGTTTGGCCTTGGTTGTTGTTACGTCAAGATTCCTGATAATGTTTCAAACAAAATTCAAGAGCCAGGAACAAATAAATATGAATCGTGACATATACGGGCGTGGCCAATAGAATGGCCGTTTTAGCGGGAATTCAAAATTACAAATTTAAAAGTATTTTTTATGCTGCTGATAATTAGGAAAAAAATATTTTTTCACTGGACAGTATTTTATAGACCTTTATTAGTTTAAAAATATAGAAAAGAAAGGGTGATATTTCCCTATTGATAATATTTTAGTGTATGACATAACAAATATACATATTTATTTTTATATTGTCTTTATTCTTTTTCGTATATAATATAGAAATCAACTTGGTTCTGTGACTTTTAATTTTGCCCACAGCTAAAGCATTTTTTGTGTTTTCTCTCGTATTAAGGTATGATTATCTGTGTTCGCGTATTATTTAAAATAGAAATAATTGTTTACTGATGGTAAACTTTACTTATTTTTCTTTGACTACACACATATATTTTTTTAAAACTTCAATACCTTACTATACCAATGCCAGTTGTTACGCCCACGGAATACCTTTTTGCGTATTTTGCGTCCTTAATATAAAAAGCACATTTAAAAAAATATTGTATACTTTTCATCGTCATTCCCTTTCAAACTTAATGATGCATAGGGCACTGCATCGGTACACCAATCGTTGTGTATCTTGATTTTTTTTTAATGAAGGTAAGATGATCAGTATTACGCTTTAGGTACCAGTCCAGGGTCTATGAAATATTTTAGTGTAAAAACACCTTTTTAAATAAATTTTTCATGTCAACCATGTCGGGAATCGAACCCAAGACTTTTTGCGTGGTAGGCGTACGCGCTGAGCACTGCACCACGAGGCCCACTAGGTTAAGATACATAGTGTTTTTGTAATACCTTACTATGCCAGTAGTTACGCCCACGGAATACCTTGTTTACCTATTTTGCGTCCTTAATATAAAAAACACATTTTTTTAAATATTGCATACCTTTAAATATCTATAAACATAAATGTTTTAAAATAGGTTTTTAAAATCTTTATTTTGACTTGATTTATGACCTGGTAGTTCAAGTGATCACTTATCATATTTTTTTAATTATTCCATCAGCTGAATCCCTTTTTGACGCGAGTTAGATTCATCACGCTTAAATATATTTCATCTACTAGGCAACGCAAACTTTTAAAATACTTTTATTTTTTATCCTTCTCAAAAAAATTTTTGTGAGTGTTATTACGATTTTGAAATTCACCACTTTTGTTAGGAATATTTTTTTTAGAAGCATGCTTGCTTTATCGCAGCATGTGAATTCTACGTTAAATAAGTTTGTGTACAAATAGGACATGTTTGCATTAAATTTAGGACATTTCATAGTTCCTGTCACTGCATTAAGTTGAAACTGCATTATCTTGGAGTAACTTTAGAAGCAAATACGAGTACCGAGGTCTGCAAAAGCCACTTCAGAATAATATTCTATATTATTTGCTGCATTCAAGCAAACGTCATTTAAACATTACAAAGTCAAGTTTTTTCACAATAAAAATATAATTCTTACGCGTCAGATGACATTCCAGAGACTATGAAATATCAAATTGAGATTTTTTTTAAAAATATATATTTTATGACGGAAATCGAACCTAAAATCTCTTGCATGGTAGACAAACGAGCTGACCATAATACCACGAGGTGGACTTTTTTTAAGTTATTTTTCTTAATTAGTAATAAAAAATAATCTGTCACTCAAAATAATGCTACCAAAACCACTCAAAATTTACAGATATATTTTGTATCTATCCAAAAAGTTCGGTAAGTACGCTATTGAAATTGAATAATGAAGAATCTGTAATTTAAAATAATAACAGTCAGCTATTAGCGTCCGTTTCATTTTAGTAAATTCGGCCCTTTAGCTTGTTTTTTTCATACACTGAACTGTATTCTTTATCCACATGGACACAGACAAGCTAATGCAATATTATTTTTTAACGATACGCATGCGACCATAAATTAAAGCATGTTATTTTTAAAAAGCGAAAAAATATACATTGACACCCTTTTTTATACACATATCTACCTTAACTATGCACAGAGCACTTCGTTGGTTTGCCAATCGGAACCCAAAATAATAACATGAAATTTTAATTAAATTTTATTTATTCAAATATTTGTACATTACATACTCACATGATCTGTCGTATGATCCAATACCCTCAACATTCATCATCATTATTTTCCTCTGGTGTAAGAAGGTACTGCTTTTGTACCATACTGCCGTCATAAGCAAAAGGGCAGTTATTTGCAAAAGTCATAATTTGAGATAAGACACTTTTTAGCAGGGGCGAATCGTGTATAGAAGCGATTATGCGTGGCTAACCATTATATTGAACTAGCCGTAATTATGTTTTACGGTGACTTTATTTATAGAAAAACAAACAAATAATGACTATTTCTTATAAATCATTGCCACCATTCGTTTCTCCAAATATAAATAAAAATACTAATAAAGCGCGCCCAGCGCAGCGCCAGCAATAAGCCAAGGAACTAGCCGATTACTCCAGCTTATTTCTTCATACAAATAAGTGTACCATATTTTGAACATATTAAACCCAGTAGCGGAATTTTTCTCCTATAGTTAACTTGCAGATTTCTTTGAAAATTCTCGATTGGGAAAACAGTATTTCAAACATTATTTCTAAAGGACTATTTTTCTTTGCGATGATACTTTTGACATATGACTCGCAACATACGTGGCGCTCGACGCGGCCGTTTTTGGCATTATTCATTTCTTGAACAAGTCAGCCAGTTGACATTTTAATCATTATGAGAATACCTAACACTGACTGAATTATAAACTTTTATATGAGTTGTGTGTTAAATTAATGGATAATATAGCTACACAATATAGTATATCACAAAATTACTTAGTTTGAGTTGATTTCATAGATAAGAGTTGTTGTATCACACAGAACCACATAAAAAAATAGCAATTTTATAGTATATTTAACTTACATTATATTATGAACCTACTATGTAGGTACAAATAAATTATATTTTTATGGCTGACCTGTAAATGAAATCACCATTCGCCAATGCTTTTTAGTACATATAAACTTTATGCAAATTTAAAAAAACTGTAATTATTCATAAATTAACACAGTATGTCAATTGTTTCTAAAGCATTAAACCTGTATGTATCATATATGTAAAATGCATTTCTGTCTTCATATTTAAAAATGCATTGATGTTCTTTTCACTTTTATACTAATATGTAAAGATGATATTTTTGATATTTTTCTTTTGCTTCTAAAAATCATTAGTATTTTTTTTGCCACTTCTGTGTAAAATTTATGTCTGTCTTTATTTTTATATATGTATGTTAAAACATGTAAAAGCCTAAAAGGCGTTTAAATAAATAAATGAAATAAAATAAAATATATACGAGTTTTTGCTTGTGAATCTCTAGATATTGTATTATTGCTTTAAAAATATTACATCGTTTTTCGTACTGAGAAAAAAAATTACCGCTCATTGCCATAGATATATCAAATGGTTGTTTTTTTTAAAGAAAATTAACTCATTTCGTAATTATTGTCAAAAATTAATCTAAATCGGGTTTAAATAATTTAAATCGGGTTGTGGTCCTGTGGCTAGTGTCTTGGACTCACGGACCGAAGGTCCGTGGTTCGAATCCCACTCTACCCCAACTCGATTCCATTTTCTAATAGTGAGTTATTTACAACTCGTTGAAAATGGCCCTCAAAATTAAATATTTGGGTAAATCATAAGAACGCAAATATTTCTTTTTCACTTAAAAAAAAAAAAAAAAAAAAAAAAGGCTGCCTGCTTTTTTGCTTATGATGGCAGTATAATCCCAGTGTATATCGTATATTGATAATTCGTTCAACACAAGGGTACGTAATAAATTAGCATGATCTCATCGCGAATATCGTGAAGACGAGAATTCAAATTTCATTAAAAAATTTCACCATGAATTAAATTTTCTAGACCTTTATTAGAAAATTCTTGAAGTAATTAGTTGTAAGATACATAAATAAACGGACGATATAAACCATCTGGCATACCGGGGATTACAATCCTTCGCGTACAGCAATTAACTTAATGGTGCGGACATTTATTCTCCGCACCTAATATTTTTCAAACTCAGGGCGCAAAGTGCCAGAAAATTCCCGCAACTTTTATTTACCACTTCGCATCCTATCAGCCGCGCATAAAAGCTTCAACGAGATATTGTTCTTCCGGGAAATTGTGAATAGTTGTGTTGCATCGCCCTTATAAATTACGCGCCGCCCTCCGTAGGGCGAGATAAGGTGGGAAATAAAGCGGTTTCACTCAGATTCATCTCAAAGGATTTTCACATAATGCAGTTTTCCCTGTGCAGCAAAAGGAAGTTAGCTACAAGTGTAAGTACTCAGGTACAGGAAGCTGCCCAGCTCTGTGGTCTTACGAAAATGGCATCTGTGAAACGTTAACTTCAAAAAACTCTCAGGGAATAGATATGTAATTACAGCCAAAACAAAATGAATCGAGGTAATTTTTCCCAGTTCTTAATATCAAAATTTAAACGCGTTCATCGACGTATTTACAAAAAATTTCCAATGATGACATTCAAGATATTCTACGAAAGCGTATTTTTTTAAAGAAGCATATTTTTTTTTACGCTCCTTATAGTTATGTTAGCAGTAATTAGTATGAAATAAATATTATCATAATTGTTTATTTTTTTGTAAAGAAACTTTACCGACAAGCCATATAAATTAGCTTTGCGACTTTTGGAACTAATTTTATATTTTTCATTGATAATTATTAAGCGAACGGGTGCGTAATTTTAACATTTTAATTTTCCATAAGCATTTCCCGCGGGAATATAGTGAACTCAGTTAACTTGTAATCTTTTTCGTGAAAGTATGAATGAAATTTTAATATTAATGTGACGTCAGAGAATAGCATTATCTTACCTAAACAAACAGAATTCCTTAATGTTCGTAGGTACTCTTGAACTTTGGAAGAGATTAATGAAATTCAGAGTACGATCAAAGAAATAATATTTTATAAATTTTATCAGATTGGGTTAGGTTAAGCTGCGATATTTTTTTTTTCTTTCGTAAATTTTCATATTATACCTTCGCAAAATGTTTTTTTTTTCATAATTCATTTATATTGTATTAATTTATTCTTTTACAAAAAAATAATAATTGACTGGCGCCATTTTGACCGGTGCCATGGTGCCGTGGTACAGTTGGTTAGACGGCCAACTGTAAAGCTGGCGTCATGGGTTCGGCTCCCGACAGTTGCAAGAAAAAAATCCCAGAAAGAGTTTTTTCGCAATTGGTCTGGGTGTTGTGGGGAATTTTTCATTACCTCTTTCCATATACCCTCTTAACTAGCCATATCTCATTTGCTGATTAGCCTCTTTATAGAGGCTTAGCGGGTTATTCTTTAATAATACAAATAAAAACATTAATTCAGACACAAGTCTCAACTCCATGAGAATAAAGTCCAGGGTTGAGTTGAGACCAATAAAATACTAATTGGTGTCTAGGCGGGTAACGAATACAATTCTGTGTGTAATAGCACCGGAACCTCGGACGAGTGTTTTTGACTCAATGGTTGCTTTCAGGGAAAAATTCTAAATCAGAAAATCGAGTGAAGATAATACCTTTCTAACTTTTTTTTTCATCTGTATTTTTTTTTCCCCACCGTTAATTTTTGAGAAGTTAGAGGTAAAAACTTTATTAGTACTAGACTTTTACCAGTTGATTTATTCATAATTAAGTTAGTCCAACTTTTGGTAGACAAGGACTGGATTAAACCCCCTGGGAAGTTATTAAGTTGAACACATTAAAACATCGATGGAGAATATTTTTAAGAAGAAAAATATTAATACTTAGACAAAATTATTTATTATCAAAGGAAAATTTTGAATAATATGATAATATATCAGTTATACGTTTTACCGGTATAAAGCCCTTTATATAATGACTAAAAAAGTTTATATACACTATTTGATCCTTATATTACAAAGTACCACTCGTGTTGTAATGGCTTAGATGCTTGTTTTACTTATTTTCTTACAGGGATTTAGACCTCGGTTCCTAGATGTGGTCACGTGATTTTTCCTAAGCCTTTTTTTTCTACCGTAGTTCACCCCTGTTATGTTGCTGTTGTTAGGTATGCTGCATAAAATAAATGTTGTTTAAAAACAAGTCTTTCATTACCATTTTCTTTATTGCATCTAGCGGTGCAAAGGGCAATTAATTGATAAGCAGTCTTACGCTCTCAGATGCAAGTAAAGTAACAATGAATTGACGCAGTTTTAACAACATTAAAATACAATATTTCTCGTCCATCCGGCCTGGAATCAAAACCAGGACCTCAATAATGGTAATCAAAAGCACCAACTACTTTACAGCGAGACCTACTTATCTCCACTCAATTCTCTTATTCAAGATGATAGCAGCTATCGAGTTGAAAATACTTACTCGGGGTTCTGGCCCTATTTCACATACAGCACTGTATTTTTCATTCGCCTGTGTGATTTGGGGTTTTTAAAATGTATTTACTTTTAATGGATAAGCTTTAACGCTTAGTTGCGTAAAATGTAAAATATATTACGTCCGCCCCCGTACGTACCTGTTTTTTTTTTTTTTTCAGTTCATTTTACCTTTGTTCACCGTGGAGATGAAACAGTGTTTGATTTATTAAGTTTTTTTTTGCTTACTTCTTGGCATGAACACTTGACCAATTTACTACTATGCTCTATTTTTTATAAATTTATTGATATTGTTTTAACTTTACTAGAATTCCACTCGTCCATGCGCTTTGTAGCTGCACGATGATTGGTTATCTAGCTTTCATATATCAACTTTAAAATATCTAAACTTTGTAAATGGGGTCTAGAATTCCAATTATCTATGCGCTTAGTAGCTGCAAGACGTGTTGTAATCTTACTCCTTTTTATTTTTCATATTTTTTTTTTTAAATATCATTAATACACTAAATTTATTTATCAATTTTTAAAATGTGTACATGGGGGCTAAATTTCTAACTGTCTATGCGCTCTGTAGCTGCAAAACGTACTGTAATCTAGCTCCTATCTGTTATAATTTTTGATTGATCTTAATTGAAAACGAGGAACTAGAATCCCAACCGTCCATGCGCTCTGTAGCTGCAAGACGTACTGGGATATTTATTAATTGTACAGTGCCCTTGAGGTGATTTTCACAAAAATGGTGCTATATAAATTATCCAACTATAAATAAATAAAATAAATAAATTAATATAAAATAACATTTTCGAGAAGACTTTAAATTGCGTTTTTCTTAAGTCTGTTCACGGGTGCTTTCAAATGGAAAATTGGCATAAAACGATGGACAGTCATCTTGAGAGCTTAGAAATTGAGTTCCACTGTATGTGTTCCTTTCAGAAATGTCAGCAGATTTATGGAAACAGACTGTCTACCCTCGACTGTCTACTGTTCCCCGTCCCGAGCTACCGAGTATCCGGGTTACAGAACTGCTCGAGGGATTTTAAAATCTGCACCAAATACATCATACGATGTTGAAACTGTCACAATGGCGTTATTTGAAGCAAACGTATTTATTTTAAATCTTCAGAACTATTAATATTTTCATTTTCAAACTGTTTTCTTTCTTCAGTTCTGTAATAAATTTATGGTACTTACGTGTAAAAATGCCATTTTGCATATATTAAATCTTCAAAATCAATAGTTCGAATCCTTCTTGCCAGGAATCGAACCCGGGACCTCAGGCATGGTAGGCAAACGTGCCACTCCTGCACTACAAGTCTAATCTATTTCATCCACTGAACTATATTATTTAAACGTCTGAACGCCGATATTAAATTGACTAATGAAAATCTTTTTTTTTTATAAGCCTTTTAAAAACATAACAATAAGAGACGTATGAAAAACTCTACAAAACATTTGTTCGTCCCCAGCTAAAATACCGTACTCTTATTTGGTCACCTTAGTATAATGTAAGTATTAATAGACTAGAAAGGGTCCAACAAGACTTTTTAAGCAGGTTGACTACCGGTTAAACATTAACTTCTCTAACCATGCTTAAAGTATGCAGTACCATCGAATAAACTCTCTTAAAAATCAAAGAATAATGTTAGACCAGTTATTTTTATTCAAATTAATAAATAATAAAATTGATTATCCCAACCTACTTGAAAGACTTCCATTCCGTGTGGCATCTAGACCGACAAGACAAAATTTTCTGTTTAACATAGGAAACGCGTTAACAAACTATTTTAAACAATCTACAATACCTAGAATATGCGACCAATAAAACAATACATTTACCGAGGCTGATATTTTTTGTGCCAATGTATGTAAATTTAAGTAAAAAATTATAAGAATTTTGAGAGAAGCAGATATTTAACTTTATTATTTTATAATTTATGTGTTTGTATTAAGTGTAAATTTTCGTGTATGCATTAGTGTCTTATTTTAATATACAAAGAAACGGGCAATATTTGTGTACATACTGTTTGTTTGCCTTATAAAATAAATAACTAATAATGTATCGAATGAAATTCGCGTCCTCATTTATAATACTTATTCGATAAGGACTACACCACAAAACAGAATTCACAAAAAGTACTCTCCAAAGTTATACTATTTATTTTATAATTTCATCATCATCGTTATCTTTCTGCCTTAAATGGTGCGTAGGGCATAGCACTGATATACCAAGTACAGCGTATTTTTAATATTTTTGTTCCATGAAGGTAAAGAACTGGGTTGCGGTCCCGTGGCTGGAGCGAACTCTCGGATTAGAGGTCGGAAATTCAAATACCACTCTACCACAAATTTATTTCCGTTTTCAAAAAGTCAGTTATTTACAACTCATTAAAAATAGCCCCAAAAATTTAAATATTTGCATTAATCATAAGAACGCAAATAATCTATTTTTCAATTATTTTTTTAAATCATCATTATAATGTTTCAGGTGTCAATCCAGAGACTATGAAATTTCTAGTCTGAAAAAAGTTTTAAAATACAAATTTATTATTAGCCATGTCGGGAGTCAAACCAGAGACCTCTTGCATGAGAAACAAACTAGACTACAAAACGGAAAAAATATTTTATATAAGAAACTGTGCAGGTTTCTTGGTTTTCATTTTATTGTGATGTATAGTTATAAAAATGTTTAACTTGTCTCGTTTCTTTGTTGTTCTGAATATGTAGGTACTTTTAAAAAACTGTTAGTATTTAGACCTTAATAAAGTTTTAGTAACTCCTAGGATTTATAATCTATTTATATTATACTTTGTAATATTCTATGTATTCGATTAATAAATAAAAAATAAAAAATCATTTAAAAAAATGCTATTACCGTTAAGGATTAGGATAAAAGTTATGGTTATAAATTTAAATTTTCTTTAACAACGGCCTGTAAATTTTCCGTGAGCGTAGGATCAAAGCAGGTCATAAATTCTTGTAATAAATCAATTAGCCAGTGACCATAATATGACGCGGAGCAAATTGATCCTGGATCTATATTGTGTTCGGTTGGGTACGCAAAGAACGGTGGACGTGTTTCATCCTGGCGACATTCTGTAATATCCTTTATATTAAAATTGGAAATATGGTCGTGATAATGGGAAGCAGGCTGAAATAACGCGCAAAGAGCGTGATAAGAAAAATTACTATTATGTAAGACAGTAAATCAAACAGTTATTTATGTTTAAATAACATGTATTCTTTGCACATATATATACTTTATATTTTTATAATAACGGTTTTTAATTTCTTACATTTGATTAGCTAGGCATTTATAATTAAGTAGTTTTAGTTTTTCTTTTTTATGGTATTCTTTTATTAGTATAGTACTACTTATGCTCTAAATATAGAAAATCTCCATCTTAGAACAGGCTGTGCCATGTTAGATGGAGGCTATCATAAACACAAAACACTCCATTTTCATTTAACATTAATTGGTTTATATAGGAATAAATTTATAAATAAATAAATAATTGCTACGAGGATTTAGAATACCAATAATGAAATAGAATGAAATAACTTTACGTGTGAATTTTAAACAAAAATGCGACGTACTTTGAATAAAATAAATTTTAAAATGAAAAATTATATTAATGATTGATCAACAGTGTTTATGTATGTGCGATGAAAAAATGTTTTTAATCCACTGCAACTATGATAAATAGAATAAATAGTATCGATGGTGGAAAAGAAAAATTTCCTAAGCGACATGTAGCAGCTTTACAGAAAAGCCAATAAAAAAAAAAAAATTACTTTTAATGAGAAACTTAAGTGATTTTTTATATTTTTTAATAAACCAATTGATAAAATATTTTTTTGTGTTTTATGCATCGTATTATCAGCGCAATGATTTTTTAAAGTTTTACATTTCTGAAATTAATACGCGTGTGACGTTTTAAGTTATCTTCCGTTTCTACTCTTTCAGTTCTGCCGATTGTTCCGTTAACGGTAACTAAACCGGAAATTTTTCACAATTCTCTTGTCGTTGTGGAAGGTGATTCTTATAAACTAGTGACGTCATTCAAAGAAGTTCGTTTTTATTAAAATATTTTTCAATTTGTTTTTCCTGTATTTTCAAGAAACTTTGCCAGATAATTTAATGCTACAAATTTTACCGCACGTAAGAATACATTTTTTGTATCCAATTTTCCGTAAGGCTGAAGTTTTTTATTAACAAAAAAATCGTGTTTACCTATAATTTTGCCACGATTCCTACATAATTTAAATAAAAATTTAAAATATGAAATTTTTTATTAATTTTGAAAAAAAACATGAACTCTTTTGTAACGTTGGCTACATGTCGCTTAGGAACTTTTCTTTTCCACCGGCGATAAATATATTTTCATTCGTAAACATAATCCAATTATATATTTACGTATAGTTTTTAATTCATAAATAAAAACGTAGACTGCCAGTGTCGTAACTATGGCAACGAATTACATGTGAATATAAACTATGGAAATCTTATTGTCTTACTAATGTTTGCATGTGTAACGAGAGCTGTTTTTTTATTTCAAATTATTGTAATTTCATAACTCTGTATCCAGGCTGATGAAGAATACAGTTCTGTCTGTGAAATAGAACCGAAACTCTAGACGAGTGTTTTCGACTCAATAGCTGCTCTCAGGTAAAATCGAAATCGAATGGAGATAAGTCCGTCTTATTGTGAAGTCGTTGGCCCAATTGCCTAACATATTTGGGGTCCTGGGTTTGATTCCAGGCTGGGGTGGATGTGAAATATTGATTTTAAAAATTGTTCAGAATACAATGTTTCATTTATTTATTTATTTTAACACTTTACATACATATAAAGGCAGGCATATTGCCTTAAGGCAATTTCTTCCTACCTACCCAAACCGTTTGGTTTGAGAAAAAAAGAAGTATACGGACCAGGGGCGAATCGTCAAAGTAAGCGATTATGCACAGCTTACCATTATATTTGACTTTAAATTATAATAATTTATAGTAACCATGTTTGTGGGAAAATATATAAAGTAATTGTTATTTATTATAAATCACCGTTTATATCTCTCTACAAAAAAATATCTATGAAGTGCGCCCAGCGCCAGCGCCCAGTCCATTCTCACTGAACGATAAAACTAGCCGATTACCTCAGCTTATTCTTCCATACAAAAAAGTACACTGTATTTTTCGTCTTTAACCCAAGTCGGCTTTTTTAGTACTAAAACAAACTTGCAGATTACAAATATTTTTAGAAGATTCTCTATTTGGAAACTAGTATTTCGAACATTTTTTCCGAAGGACTATTTTTCTTTGATGGGATACCGTTGACATATTATGTATCACATAGGACAGGTGGCGTTCGCAGTGGCCGTTTTAGGCATTATTCATTTTAAAAGAAATCGGCCAGTGCTCAAGTCTTGACAGTACTGTCAATGACAGATCATAATGAAAATATCTGTTGAATGTCATTGTGGTATGTGTTAATAAACTTTTGTACAAGTTTAGTATTCTAATAAAATAGTGTTGATAAAAGCTACGTATATCGCGTGGTTAGTTATAATTGTTGTTTGAGTTGATTTTCACAGAACCACAGAAAAAGTAGTAATTTATAATAACATTACTTACATGTTATGTAAGTACTTATATGTAGTACAAATTAATGAACATTTTTAATAGATTACCTATAAAATAAATCACGGCTCGCCCCTGATACGGACATATTATTAGTTTTAATTAAGAATTTGATTATTTAATACCAAATTTGAAACAAAAATAAACTAAAAATCTACACTATGCGACGAAATGAAAAGGAAGGAATGGAAGAAAAGAAGAATAATAAAGAAAAAACTCAAGTATTTAGACAGTGACATTTCAATCTTGATTTAGATGTAAATGGCCGAAACCAATATTTTGGTCAGTCACTAGATTTTAATAGTGATATGCAAAAATGACTTTTTTATTTTCAGCCATGGGTAAGGGTTAATAAATAAAATCGGTTTTACTATATTTTGTTATATTTTGGTAACGCAAACATTTGAAAATAAAAAATGAAATCATACAAAATGTTGAAAACTAGGTATATACTTCCCAATACTTAAATGCTCACACTGCAAGCACTCTAGTAAAAACAAATAAGGCATTAAAAAAATAAAGGAATAATATGCTAAAAAATAATTCCGGATTTAATTTTTTTATACTTTCTTTTTTAATTTTATTTACATATTTTAGATCTTTATTTCAATTGGTTTATTTGATTTTTGTTTTGTACCTACATATAAATTAATTTTTTTTTTTCTTCTATTTTTTTTATCTTGCTTTGGTTACATTTATGAGCACCCACTTTTTTGAAATCTTTTTTTTGTCTTATTATATTTCAAAAATATTTAAGTACTTGCATGTTTATTTTTTTATGTAATTGGTTTTTTTTTTTACTTTTTTAAAAACATTTTTAACCGTTTTATATGTTTTTTTTTAATAAACGAAATAATATATTTTCATTATTTTTTGTGTCCAATATCATGTCCGTACTCTTTTATTTTAATATCAATTAAAACTAATGTCTGAGCACTTAATGATAAACCATTATTCAATAGTTTATTGAGACAAATTATGCTTTAATACTTAACGTTTTTTTTTTATAATGTAATAAGAGAAAAAAATATTGAAATGAATAATTAGTTACGTGAGTTAAATAAACAAATATCCTTGAGTATTATAAAGCGAGCACTCACTGTTTGTATGTAGATCACGTATAGTTCAATCCAATTGTTTTCTCTACCGAACAGTAAATAGGTGACAAGCGCGAAAAAGTGGCCAGTCGAAGTTAGCATATTTACCTTACTTGCCTTCATTCGAACTTAAAATCAAACATAAGTAACCTATCTTTATCTCTCGCGCGCGTTGTTAATTTTTCCTCTTTCATTTTGTGTGCGTTTACCATAGAGACTTCGATATTTTACCAAATGCTATTGAACTCATTCATAGTAAAATAACGCGAAAAATAATGACATCCAACATTAATTTAATATACTATAGATTTGGTCTCGATGTTGAAGTTTTGAACATAGATGGATGGGTCTGGATTAAAATACTCCAATATGTTCACCTTATCAAATCACTTTCTCAGATTCTATTGAGAGAATTCAGAATAAGTTTTTTAGATGTATTTATTTTAAGATGAGTTTTTCTAGTTACCAATTAAATTGTAACAAAATTTTAGACTATAAAATTAATTAAATTACAAGAACGAAGAACATTGTCCAATGTTACGACTTTATATAAAATAATAAAACCAATGTTTGATACCCCTGATCTACTGAAGAGATTTCATTATGTGTACCACCTAGATTTAGCAGAACATCTACAATATTTTACTGTAAAAATTCTCAAACGGTAGCTCAATATAACTCACCTTTTTTAAGATTACAGAACACTGGGAATAAATATGCATCATATTTTGATATATTTAGTTTATCTCTGCCTAACTTTAAAAAAAAAGTGACCAACATATTAAAAAGAGCAAATCAACTTCAGGAGATTTGGTTAGAATAGTTATAATTTAATTGATTTTTGTATTTTGTTATTGTAAAATTACTTTAAAATATGTATGTATTTCAAGTAATTTATAATATGTATAGTACAAGTATATTAATGTATCATTTTAGATATTTTTGTATTTTTATATTTGGCACTCTTTAAACCACATATATGTAAATGGCAGAAATGCCGTACATAAATGAATAAATAAATAAACAATATCGATGAAGCTTCACTTTCTGTATCAGGGTGGAATAGAATCAGAACCCCTGACTTAAAATCCTGAAAAGAGAAATTGAGCGAATATAAGTCCAGTTTAGGGGGTTTGTTTACCAAACTTGAAGCTTTGGCCCGGGTTTGATTCCCGGAGAGGTTGATGTAAAATACTTATTAAACATATTACGGTTTTTCAGTTCAATGTTTCATGGTTCCGGTCACCTGAAACATTAGGCCATTTTTTAAAAATACAGTGCTGGTTTTTTTTCTTCTTCTTCTTCAGCCTTCATCAATCCACTGCTGGCCTCTTCCGTACCCTTCTATCCTCCTACGTAGTTTGCTTTTTGTAGCCATTTTTCCCCCCCGCAGTGGTTGTATCGTCTGAACAACTCTTTTCAGGTCTTCCGATGCCTCTTTTATTCTGTCAAGGTCTCCGCTTCAAAACTGTAAGAGTCCATCTTGTGGCATTCTGCCTTGCGATATACCCTGCCCATTGCCACTTTAACTTCGCTACACGATCCGTTATATCCTCCATTCTGGTTTGGCGTGTTTTATAAATATTTAGTACCTAGCATGTTTAATTTATTGCCAAAAGGTCTAAAATATATTATACCGTGGAACAAGAGCAAAATAAGAGAATGGCTACTCGATCAAGAGTTTGTGTATGAATTGATGTACAATCCATTCTGGTCATTTTGTTTATGTAGTATGCGTAAATAAAAATAATATTTATATTTTATATGTATGTAACTGGTCTTTGAGGCTATTAGTCATATTTGTTAAATTTTTTTTTTTCATTTTTTTAGGTCACATTATTATCAAATTGTTATTTATAAAAATCTCAACCAGCAAGCCACACAAAGTGGCTTGATGGGATTTAAGTTGTTAAAATTGGAATATTATGAGTGCTGCAATTTATCGTGATGTTAAATAATTCATTCATAAAAAATAGAGAGTAAATTAAATATCCTATGCACCAATAAGCACAAATAAGGCAGTAATAAAGTTTTTGAAGTTTTCGTTTATATGACACCCGGGAGATACGAGGTAATATAATATTACAAGTTACAGTCAACTACTGTTTAACATATATTGGAAATGGTAAACAACCTGATAAATATTCATTATTTGGTTTTGTGAGCCTATAAACTTTCATAGGTACATCACAATAGGTTTAAAGTATAAAGAGAAGATTCTGAGAAGGTCTCCTAGAATTATTTTCAACCAAATTCGTATCTTGTTTGTATTGATTTATTTGTTCTTTATTGGGTTGTTTCATTAGATCTGAAAAACATTTCATTTACATCACATTTAACATCAAAACCACAAACATAATGATTTCAAATTTCAACCTTACTATGTTGACTAAATGGACAAACACAAACTTACTTACACTTATTGAAAAAAAAAAGCAATAATGTCCATTTAGAATCTAGAAAAAAATTTCATAAAGTAGATGCTTACAAAAATAATGAATGACTAACTGAATTTGAAATTGTACAAATTGAACATGTTAGGACTAACAATTGACATGGACAATTCATATCAACAATTTAATTAGCAAAGTGGTGACATTATAGTCTTTTTTTTTATTAAAAAATTTTGTCTACGAACATTTAGAAAAACTCAAATATTATAGCAAAAACTTTATTCCAAAAACAGAAAAAAAATTGAATGTACGAAACCTATATACAAACTAAATTATGTTATATACAACTACTATAAGGAACAGTAAGTCAAAATGACATAAACAGACTACAAAGACAGCAAAATAAAATTTTAAAGTTAGTATATGACCTACCCTATCTAATAGCAACTAAATAACTTTTTTAACAAACTAAACCATTAAATGTATCTGAACTCTTTAAACTAGAATCCTTAAAATGTATTCATAAATTAGCCACTGGTGCAATTATAGATGAAGAATTAAAACTGGAAAAAAACTGTAGTAAATATGAACACAATACGAGAATATCAGAAAAATATCATATACAACCTTCTAAAATGAGAAAAGGACAATCGAAACTAATAAACCATGGACTGAAATTATACAATAAACTACCAGACAAAACTAAACAAAAGACTCAGACAACCTTTACAAAAGATGTTAAAAATACTATCATCAACAGTGGAATGTGAATTTTAAAAATAAAAATATTTTGTTAAATGTATGTAACCTGTAAGTGTTTATCAATGAAAAATTTACATATATTTTTTTTTTCATTCAAGGTCTTTTTGCTCCAATGGGTTATTTACTGTACAATTTCAAACTTGTCAGTTTTCATGTTTATCTATGGTTTTAAATCTAAGTTTATGCTTCCAGCATTTGTTTTATTTTATTGCTTTACTGCGAGAAAACTGATTTCTTCCTATAATATTGTTATATTTTAATATACAAATATGTTTGGCGTAGGTGGCGTCTTATACTAAAATGTTTTTTATTTCCATTGCTTAAAAATGTATCGACAAACAGTGTCTAATATTTCTAATTAAGTTAATTGTTGACGATTCTTGATAAACTTTATTAAAATTCAAGTTATAAAATAAAAAAAATTGGCACGCTTCCACTTATTTATTTGACTAATAAGTGCTTTCAACATCTAATGGGCATCTTTAGACTGATAAGTATTATACAGTGTAAGGATCTTTCAAACTAAACTAATATTTATCTAAAGTATTTAAACTTTTTTTAAATACGTCAAAAGAGACACAATAATACTTCAATGAAACAGAATGGTACAAAGCTATTGGATGCAGGTGTTGGCGATGTACAGTAAGGAAGGATTCTATTCGATCCAAATAATTTTTTTTATTGCAATGTACAGGGTCAAACTAAAAGGGCTAAACAATTCATGAATGGAAGTGCAGCAAGTATTTCAATTTTTTAACTTATAATTTATAACTCTTTAAACATAAGTTCAAATATAATATAGTACCTTATAAGATGAGTTATTCGACCTGTTATAATTCGTAGTTTTTTATTATAAATAATGTACTTGTGTATAACATAATTATTTGTGTCTCCCCACGGATACATAAAATCCCATATACAACAAAAAATGATAATATTTCATTATGACTAATTATTTTATTTTATAAGGTGTAGTGGTCAAGACGCTTGACTCACGCACGGAAGGTTCCGGATTCGATTCTCGATGAGAACACAAAAATTAAAAATGTGATTTTTCTCAAGCCTGGGTGTTCTGTGATGTAATTCACCACTGTAATTAGGCCTCCTGGCCTATTGTGGTGCAAATAAATAATTTTAAAAAATATAAAAAAATTAGAAAACATACAATTTTAAGGTAATCGTCGATCCAATTTTTAATATTTTACCACAGAGTTAATGCTTTAAGCATTAATAATATGTTATCATTTTAATTTATAATAATTGACATAATACGACTCGTAGTAAAAATCTGTTGTCTTTTAACGACTTGTACTTTCCTGGTACTTTCTTTACTTGTTATTTTTGTAACAGGTAACGAAATGTAACTAAACTATACTGAATACTTGTTTTGAATTTAAAACATCTTCTCTCAAATCAAATGAACGAAAACGAGTTTGTTCCAGTTCTTTCTCCTTAAATACTGAACGAACCATCTAGTAAAGCTTAAAAACTTCAACTGTATATGAATACCAAAGCCTTAAGGGTCGTTGGTACTCGTGACTGTGGAACATAAAAAACCCAGGCATTTGATAAGTCAATGACAAGTTATGACTTTCATGTTCGCTTGTCAAAATGTTTTTTCGCTGAAATATCTATCAAAATCTTAACAAAATTTCCAACCAATATTTAAAATTCATGTTAAAATTGGGAGATTTTTCAATTATTTTAACGCCTAACTTTAAGTTTTTTTTCTTGTCCATTTATTGACGTAAAATCATTTTTTGCTGGGACATTGACGTGCAATAACAATGTAATTACCTATTATTTCAGACTATTTGTGTAAATCAATAAATAAGTAATTATTTTAAAAACGTGCTTTGTGACAAGATACAAAAGTAAAAAAGAAGGAAATTGCGATGGAACCATATTTAAAGCAAGACAAAATTAGCCAAAATGTTAGTTGATTTTTTAAGCATTTTAGATACCATTATATTTTTCTTTATTTGTTTAATTTGTAAACTAAACTTAACTATTTATTGATAAAATTAATATTTAACAAATTACAACGGAGATAAAGAACATTTTAGAGAAGGATATATGGAAGTCTAGACATATACAAGGCTTATAACCTGTCATTGGATAGTTTAAATAGCAACATTACACACTGTGTAACATTTACCATTTTGTCTATGCTGTACACATTTTTTAAGTTCAGTTTCAGTTTCGGATAGAACATCGTTACTTTCTAAAATAACTAACTAACTAACTAACTAACCATCACGCCATTTCCCCGGAGGGGTAGGCAGAGAGGATAGAACGCCACACCACTCTGTCCTGGCACACTTCCTTTGCTTCCTTCACATTCATACATCTTCTCATGCACGCACGTCGATTATTCCGACTTTTCACATGACCACTTTCAAGAATTTGTTGTACTTGATCATGCCATGTCTTTCTCGGCCTTCCTCGACTTCTACAACCAGACACATTCGCATCATAAATCTTTTCAGCCGTTCTTTCATCATTCATTCGCTCCACATGACCGAACCATCGCAAAAGACCTTTCTTAATTTTGTCGATAATGCTTAACTCAGCCTTGCATTCTGCTCTAATTTCGACATTAGGGCACCTATCATACATTGTTTTTCCGCACATTCGCCTGAGGGATCGCATTTCAACAGCATTCAGTCTACTTTCGTCCCTTTTTTTCCAACTCCATGCTTCGCTTCCATACATTAGGGTTGGTACCAGAACTCCATTATGAACTGCTAATTTAGCCTCTTGCGATAGACACTTATTTGCTACGACAGACTTTAAGGCACCATTAACTCTGTTACCGGCACTAACCCTCCTTTCAATATCCTTGTCCATATTTCCATCTCTAGTAAACATACTACCCAGATATACAAATTCTTCGATCTGTTTCAAACCATTTACTACAATCTTACATTCAGTCATAGTTACATTTCTTTCAAAGACCATGACGTTCGACTTTTGCACATTTATTAGCAAATCACTCTCCTTGCACACTTCGTAAACCTTTGTAACCAAGGATTGTAGTTCCTCTTCGCTGTCAGCTAGGAGGACTGCGTCATCGGCGTACAGAAGGCAACTGACAGTTAGATTACTCATTTTCGCTCCCACATCTATACTTTTCAATTCTTTCATACATTTATCCATGTATATGTTGAATAACCACGGTGACATTACACATCCCTGTTTGACTCCTTTAGGGATGTCAAACCAGGAAGTTAATGACCCATTTACCCTTACACACGCTACACTATCTTTGTACAAAGAAGCAATAGCGCGGACAAGGTTGTCACTCACTCCATACTCTGATAGAACCATCCATAATTTTATCCTATCAACTCGATCAAATGCTTTTTGCAAATCAACAAAAGCGCGAAAAAGCTTCTGGTTTTTCGCCAAAAACTTTTCTGTCATATTGCGTAATGCAAATATTTGATCCATACATCCTCTACCATTCATAAATCCACTCTGTACATCCCATACTTTCTCCTTGGTCACGTTTCTTACTCTTTCTATCAGTATTCTTCCATACATTTTGCCGACAGCGCTCAGAAGACTGATAGCTCTGTAATTCCCACACTCCACCTTAGAACCCTTTCCCTTGTATAACGGCATAACAACTGCCCTTACTAAAGTACCAATTTTTATATGACATAGTACATATAATAATAGGTACTGTATTGCAAAGACAATTTGAAAATAATTGCAATTTTAAAATATCGAATTGCAAGCTTAAAGTCAAAACAACACTTCAATAGATATAAATATTAGGTGTTGACATATTTTGTTTCCGTTTTTTCTGTATTTTTGTTTACGGAAATAAAGCTGCCAAAGATTATCGCGATATTTGCGCAGTGCACGGTGAAGAGGTTACAAATTTTTGACTTATTTGTTGTAAAATAATGGAGGAAAATACTTTATTGAGCAATTTATTGTTATTTTTTGTTTATTTCTCCTGTTTTCTTTATTTGGGACACAACTTATATTAACATCCAATACATGCCAGTTCTGAAATACATAATTAGTATGGCATAATTCTATAGCCAAAATACGCAATCGTACCTTGTTAGGTATAAATGCGTTAACTTTCCTATTCAAATACGTTTGCCCAGGTGGTTGAAGCGATATTATTTATTTATTACGTTTAATATAAGTTCCAAATGGATTTATAACAAGGATCAGGCGTTTATTATGGATAAGATGTTAAAATGTGGTTAAAAGGCCAGTTTCCAGGACATTGAGCTCCGCGTCACGGTCCATAAAGTATTCTCTTTGGCCTTTAAATCCTCAGTCAATCGATTGAACAAAGCCTTTGAGTTCGAGACGAAGATTTATAATAATTTAACAAAACTTTTTTTTAGTAAAAACAGAGAGAAAAGTGTAAATATACAATAAACGTTATCTAGTTTAAATCTTTTTGAAAATAAGTAATCTGAAACATTCATTTTAACTAATGAATTACGTTTGTAATAAAAAATATAAATGGGAAAAATTAAAAAATATCGTAGGTAGAAATATAATGACTTATCATTCAATAAAGTACATATATTTTGATTGATGATTTTAATATTTTTTTAAATTCAAAGTTAAAGAGCTGAAACCTTTATTTATGCGGGTGAGTCATCAGATTCATCAGTCCTTGACTACAAAAATTCAGACAAACTCTTAATGTTTTTGGAAAATTATACTTTTTGAAAACGTGTCACACATTGTGTACAACGGGACCTTCATTAAATACTATAATTATGTATAATAACGATTTTAATATATACTTTAAAAGCTGTTTAACTTGTACAGAATTTTCTTAAGAGAGTTTAATTTTAATGCATTTCAAAAAAACCTTATTTTTTTCTTGATGTTTCATCAATTCACAATTGTGATACCAAATACACGTGATATTTTCACCGCATCAAAACAAAAGAATAAAAACAATGACAGTTGTTGAAATGAACTATTCCTTTATTTCTGAATATAACTCTTCAATAACACAATACGAATTCATCGGACGCAGGGACTTGGTTTATGAAATAAACATTTTTCAAATTAATAACTGTTGTGGATTGTTAATTTAAAATGACTTTCATTAAAATATTTTCTTCGATTATTTTATTTACTTTCTGTGTAACTTATGTCAAGTTAATTTTTTATAGATGCCTTATTTTTAAGCCAACGACGCGACGACGCCAATGTCCTTATTTTTTTAAACTATAAAATAGAAAATCAATAAAATAATTCATATTTTACTAGTAAATTACAAGTAAAAAAAAACAAAAGCATTCCTTTATCCGTATTTGTTGGTGCATAGGGTAATTAATGGCTACACTAAATTTCGGTTAGGAACACGAAGGAACGATTTCCTGTCTTGACCTGAATGGGGAAGACGAAATAAATTATTTATGTTTTTATTAATTTTGAAGAAACAAACAGTCAACAATGATGTGGTAACATTAAAAAAAATACAGTTTAAAGACAGACCAGCAAAGTTTCTAAATAAGAATCATACATATTTTTAAATTGTTTTTCAACAAAAGGGTGTGTTTATGTGTATTTGTATTAGATTAAGTGTAGATGTGTGTTTATGTGTATTAGTGTAGGAGTAAGTGTTTAGGTGTGTGTAAGTGTGAGCATCATTAAATAGTAAGTGTGGTCGTATCGCAGCCAGAAATAGGGAGTCTTAATTTATTTTAAAATAAATTAAGGGGCATGTAAAATATACCTTTAGATGAAAAAAAAGCATTATATTAGAGCAAGAACGATAGAGGAAAGAGCGTTGTGCATAGTTAGTGCTACAGACTGGCAGATGAAACAATTACTTATTTTTTGTCACGCGAAATGGGACATTCGGATATTTTTGGAGAGTGGGTTAAAAGAGTCTACTACTCTTTTCTTCCGCTGTAAAATGAATGAACCGAATATTATGCGGATTTCAAAGGTAAAAGATCTAAGCATCGCTTTTGTGAGTTCCCTGACATTTCATGATCAGATCGAAACAGTTTTTAGTAGTTCGTTCAAGATATTAGGATTCGTCTTGCGTACTGCCAGGGTTTTTGGTAGTGCACGAGTACTGAGAATTCTTTATAACTCGTTGGTGCAAAGTAAACTCGAGAGTAGCTCGATAATTTGGGGACCGTGTGAGTTGAAGAACTCTCTTATGGTAGAGGGTTCAGAAGAAATATCTTTGGTTTCTCTACATGAGGGAGTGCGGATATTATCCATGGCTTTATCCTACTGAGTTCCTCCAGGGTATTCTCGGTCACAGCAGTTTGAAGACCAGAAGGAATGTGTATTTAACTACGCACTTCTTTCGATTGTTGTGCGGTATTATTGACAACCCTGAAATTATGCGGAGCATTAGCTTTTATGTTCCGGATTAGATTCCTTAGACAGCGTCGGCATATACTGTTTCACATTCCAATAAGCAGGACCAACCTGCCAATGGTTATGCCTGTAAGAAGAGCCTATCTCTATGTTGAATACTTTACTTTGAACATTGACATTTTTCACGTCTCTGAGGGAGTTTTTCGTTACAAGATTCTCATACTTTTTTAACATATTATTATCTGAATATTATGTATACTTATGTGTTATTTTTATATTTACCTAATTTCACCTTATTATTTTAATTATTTCTATATGTACGAATTAAAATATTCCATTTTATAATGTACATATTTATGAATAAATAAAATTGAAATTCAATACCAGTCCAGGGACTTATAAATATTTCTGTGTTTACCGTCCTATAAACTAATTAAGCAAAGTAGACAAACGCCACTACACTACGGGGCGGACTTTTCTGCTCACGATTTCCTTATCTAGGATTTTTACCAGAGACAAGACATTTTTCATTCTTGAGTCAAACATTGAGTCGAAAACACTCGTCCTGGATTAATGGATTAAACTTAAATTTCAAACTCAGAACCGTTTTCTGTATCCGCGCGGATAAAAATAAAATTATGATCACCGTGAGTTAACTGATATCTTAAACAAGCCACTAACACTTCCATATTTTCATCTCAAAAAATTGTCAGTCTCTGTTATGATATAAAATAGATAGATATATTCATTTATGCATGACAAAATACATCGTTTTACTTTTCATATTAAATTACACAAAACATTATACTGCATATTTTATCAAAATATTCCCAATTAGCAAAAATGCGGGTTTGAGGGGATAAAATATTTCATGACACTATTAAAAGTTGATAAAATAACTTCGCATGTCACCCGTCACATGGGCTGCAAGAATTTTTTTTTTGTTGGGTTTTTTAAGTACTTATATGTTTTGTATATCTTTTAAGTCATTATTAAGTGAATGGTTGAACTTTATTGCTGTATACTTAAAACTGTTTTTTTTTTTTGTTAGTTTTAAGTTGGTTGTAAGTTAAATTATTTGACGCTCTTGTATTTTTTGGATAACAATTGTTGTTAAAATTTAATTTTATATTTTATTATTTTTCATCTTAAATATCATCTTTACCTTTTTTGTGTAAATTAATTCGTGTGAATTGAGATTTTTTGTTTTTTAATATGACTCTAAGAACAATCACATGTTATATATTTTTTTTAAATATAAAAGTATTTGATAACAGGGATTTTTCTTTTTTTTTTAAATGCCTCTAGTAAAAAGTTGCGCTCATATGCAATTGATTAATTCTCTGACAATGGACACGGGGACACTTCGCTTAGTTGCCATTCAAACTGCAGTGATGTACGGAAATACGCACTGTACCTTTTTTTTTTTTAAAGTTTTATCCATTTTAACAAATAAGTAACATACATAATTGTATTTTTGCTCCCGCAAAGCCGAAGCTTGTCTGCGGGTTTCATTACATTTTTTTTAAAATTTATAAGTAAGTACATACTTTAATAATAATTAAAGAATAAAATATATTTATACACTTAAGTTTCACTTGCTGTTTAATAATTTTTTGACTATTTTTTTAAATGAAATTAGGTTTTTTTCTTCACGATTTTCTTGCATTTCCGTTACTTCTATCACGCCATTTTCCCGTAAAGGTAAGCAGGGAGGATGGAACACCATATACATCCATCTTCACACATCTTATTCTCATCCACTTCTTTTGACTCTCAAATTTTCTGCTTTGATTTTTCTGACCATACAATGCATGGGCATTTTTATTCATAGCAACATTTATCTCTCGCTTCTAATATTTTTTTTACTTTTTTTTATGTATTCGGGTGATGAAGAATACCGTTTTGGGTTTGAACCCTAGACGGTTGCTTCGACTCTTTGTAGATATCATATTATATATACAAGTAATTGAAGAGTAATTTTTCAAAGAGACGTAAGTCAATAAATATGGTTTAGAGAAAAACGGTTTTTTGTGTTTCGTCCGTTTTTATTAAGTCAATGTTTTTTATAATATTTATATGAGATATCAAAGTTAATTTAGACTCAATTCATTCAATCAGATCACTTACACATACTTTGGTAATTTGTTATCACCAACATTCTTTTACAAATAAGAATTTTTTAAGGCATTTCGAGGAAATATGTTCAATTTCAAAGCCTTACAGTATCAGATTTAGAGAAAGTAAACTAATTTCTTTGCTGATTTTAATTGTGATTACAATGGCATTCTTCCTTTAAAATTCATACATTCTTTAAAAAAACACAATTGAATTTAGGAACATTACATAACTTTCACTTTAGTTATTTTACATTCGATCATAGAGATATATTCCCATTGAATAAACCAATAACTAAAACCAAATTTACAGTTTTAAAGGACTCAGACTCCTTTGTCACTTGATCCGGTTGGTTAAAGATCTTTGGACCTATCACTGAGAAATACCTCTAGACCAATGTTGTTCTACATTTTGTCCTTTCTATTCTTATCTTTTTTGTTTTTTTTAATTTATTACTTCTTTATTTTATAAAACATAATAATTGAGGTACATTTCTGTACATATTAAATTTTAATACCAAATTTTTTAAAGTAGATTGATAACCATTAGTCTCACAGACCGCGCAAAACTCGTAAACACTTGTAACTTTTGTAGTGGAAGAGATAAAAAGTTCATCTTTGAAGTAGTAAGCTTTAATATATTTCGATCGTTTTCGTTTAATTTAATTTATTGATTAATAAACAACATTTTAGTTTTTAAATGTTGTACTTTGTACTCTCAAAAATATAAAATCATCAATATAACATAATATTCTCCTGAGAGGCGAATATTTATGAATCCTGTAACTCCTGACCAGGTTTATGTTTATTTATTTAGATAGTTGTATAAATAAAATTTGAACAACAAGTTAAAACCTAACTTATAAACAATATGTATACAAAAATAATTTCAAAAACAAAACAATGACACTATATCTACTTATATGGATGTTTGCTGTTAACAAAAATCATCGACATCCCACAAAACGATCTATGGCTAATCTCTTACGGCAACTCATTAAACATCTTAAGTCCTCTATGATAATGATTGTTTTTAGTTGCCTGTATTCTTGTTTTGGGGAGTCTGAAACCTTCACCTCCCCTCGTAGGATAGCGATGAATTTTGTTACTACGCCAAACATCACAAAACATCACATGTATTTAGACAATAATTTAATAATTTTTATTAAATACTGTTCCTCTTTTAAAAAAAGACAAGCTATTGCGCTTTAAGAGGGACTTATACTGGATTATTATGAATACGAGTATCAAAAGAATATATGTTATAAAAAATATAAAATATTTACATTTTACAATAATTGTTTTTTGTGTATTACGAACTTAACCCGGCGATGCGTTGCTATTGCTAGATTGGAGTATATAGATTAAATGAACAATATCGAAAGTTTGAAATCAATTATTGTATTTAGTTAAAATTTGGTGTGTGCAATTACATGATGATTTTAGTGCATCGGTTTAAATAAATTGTGTGGATATGCAGTGACATGGATTTTCGATAAATAGATCCCGTTTCCGGTACCTCAAAACTGAACCAATTTTGTAACTTTTTTAGAACAGAGTATCAAAATAAAATTTTCTGTGTTGGTACGTTAAGTGTTTTTCAAAAATAGTTATCATATTTGTTTACCGTCCACCCGAAGACAGGGGATAAAACTGGCCATTTTTACGGGTTTTTGAATGGCTCTAGCTCCCATAATAAACAGTGTATCGAAAAAAAATGAGCAACAGGGATTCGCCACTAATAAATGCCTATAGATTGTAAAAAAAAACACTGCTTTATTTTACACTGTTCAATAAACATAAACAATTCGGTGTGACGGTGTGACTGGTAAGTACGTACCTGGGTACTTATTTATGATTGATTGATTAAATTTTTTTTTTTTTTCTTAAATATCAAACTCTGCTTTTCTTACCAACAGGGTTGCACTATATGTATGAATACAATTTTGAAAAATGTATTAAATGTCAGTTAATATCATTTTAGCATAACCAAAAATCCAGTATATAGAAATATTTTTTTGTAGAAATTATAAGGAATTGAAGGGAAGAATCTGATTGGGAAGAATCTGATTAAAAACTAATGTTATTTTTTAAAAATTCAAATACAAACTCTTTTATAAATTAAAAATTAATATCCTTCTAATTTTTAGTGTTTTCATTCTCGTCGAACGCAACCCTAGTGAATGATAAAGAAAATATTAACACGCCTAACTTTTTTTCTCCATACTAAATTGAAGATTTTAGAGTTAGTATAAAAATACTCAGCGTAGAGCCCCTCATTTTGAGAAAAACTATTCGTTAAGTTGTCCAGTTGTCCAGTTGTTATTAAGTCTATCGAAGACACACATACAAGCATTGCCTTTTATATATATATATAATAAAGATTATCAATTTGTTTTTTTTTTTTAATGTACGTTTAATTTAATTTTTAAATTTATTTGTACCTTTCATTTGATAAATTTCAGTAGGAAGGCTATTAAAGTTTTTTATTCGTAATAAAATTTCTATCAATTCATTTTCGTGCTCAAATCTGTATTGATGTGGATGAAAATTCACGAAATCGTTGCACTTACTGGAAAACGCTTGAAAATACTTTTTATAAAACGCAGTCAGCTACGCAATGCTATTTGACATGCAATAAAGCAAAGTGGTCTGTCAACTAAATTTCGAAAACATAAATTCTGGATTTACCGCGTGAAGCAGGTTGTCAATAGGTTAATTTAACACCACAGGAAACCGTAAAAAGGACACAACCAATGAATACCCAATGTCCTTTCAAACGTTAAAAAGAGCGAAACGTTAGGATCCATTTGGTACATATTTATGAACCTTTTTTTGTTTTTAAAACATGATACAAAAACGCTAGTTTAAGCATGAAAATAAAACAAGCAAAAATCAATTGTTTTATATTGATGATTAATTAGTTTCTGGCAACAATCATTATTTTTGTGCTTAGTTCGTATTATTTGAAGCTACATACCGCATAATATACAGTACCTTCAGCTTTATGAGTGCATAATAAGTTTTGATATAAATCGTTTAAATATAACTACTAACTCAAAAGAAATTTATATTTCATTCGAACGCACTGTCGAGACTTTAAACAGATAATGTCAAGTGCAATTTTTACGAAAATGGCGGTATGTAAGGTCAACCCTTTTTTGATGATGAAACAACAATATTATTTTTTAATTAAAATTTAAAAAAACTTTATAAACCAACTTTATGCGTAATAATACAAAACCTACATAAAATAATTACGACATAAACATTAAATATCAGCCAAAAATATTTACAACCCACAAAATTACGTTACAGAATACTGGCTTTCCTAAATTTCTATTTTATGAAAAATACGCCTTGTAATCTTCTTGTACGTACTCGTATCTTCCCTTAGAAAAACATAACAATATACCTTCGATAATATTCGTAGCACGATACGCTATTACAATAAATTCCCCATCAAAGAAGACGCATATTTAACCTTATCAATTTCACTTAACCGGTAAATGTGTATCTAGAACCTTTTTCTAGTAAAATCCGATAAGGATATTACGGAGCACGCAAGGATATCGAGAGCCTGTAAATGTGCCTCCCATTATTCGAATGCTTACATACTTTGAGAAAGTTCTTTATACCAACGGGGGGGATATACTGAATTTTACACCACTTAGCACCAACCATTTCAATGTGGAGTTTCACACCACTTAGGTAGCATCTTCCAAACTTTGATTTTTAAAGGCCTTTTCACGTCATGTTCAAGTTGTATAATGAAACCCAACTCAAAACTTCTTAGATACATACATAATTATAAAGTTCCTCTTACATAGATTCCTAGATACCATAACATTTTTCAGGCAACATTATCTGTTAACCTAATCTTAACGCATTAAATTCACTATCCTCCGTTTTTGGTGTGAGCCCAGGCGGATTAAGTATTTACTAGTAAAACAATAATAAATTACTAGCAACGCTCACATAAACACATTAGAAATCAAAATATACTCAACTAGACCAGTAATCTTTTTAACTGTCCACAGCATGCAAATTATAAAAAGCATTCTTATTAAGGTTGTAGTCTGATAAAAAGTGAGGAAAACATACTATTTGCCATTTCGAAACGCTATTTTTTCTAAATCGCGCCTTTGAAAAAATTAAGTTGATAAACAAATAAAAACAGTCGTTCTCTGATTAAAAATATACTTGAAAGTTAAACATAAATAAAATACAATTACTTTTCAACCGTCAGATTACACCTCTTGAAATTTAAACTAAAGTTAGGTACATTGGTGGGTACAAAATTTTTAAGAAATAAAAGTTTTTACTGTTCTAAATTTCTATTTGCTTAATTTATTTTTTAAAGAGCTTTTTAAGCAAATACAAACATTTTAAATCCCATAAATTCTGTGATGTTTTTCTAAAATTTTAGGTTCAATGAATGATTTCTTCAATAATTGTTCAAATAAATTAATTATTTTGTTTTCAGATTGTGTTTTTATATTTTATGATAGTGTATAGATGTTTTATTATACTCTACTAGATAAAAGCTATTTGTTATTTTACATTAAACATAAATTTAAATGGATTTAACTTCAAGGAATAAATAAACAAAATAATTTAAGCTACTTACAATTTTTGGTTTATTACTCACGAAAATACAAAGATTAAACAAAGAATACTTTGAAGTGAATTTGTTAACTGGTGAAGACAAAGGGTGAGTGACGAGTTACGCGCCCTTATATAGGTCCATTGGGCACTGCGGCCATAGACAACAACTCACCCTCGTCTTTCACTCTCTGGTCCCCACAATATAATATATAAACTTTCCGTTTTAAATATTTCATTTCCACGATATGATTTAAGAAAAATTAGAATATTTATATGGAACATTCGACGTTATTAAATTTTTTCCAGAAATGAAATTTTCTCATATTTTCTTTATTTCGATATGACTATATATTATATCTCGCATAATTGGTTAGAAATTCACTGTTAGGTACAGAAAAATTCATGATTTTATGGAAATGCGTATCTTGAATCTCTAAGTCGCCCCCTAAGTGTGAATTTGGCTGAATTTTCTGCGTAAACGAGGAGAGGAGATGAATTTAATCAGATCTTTTCAATACATCAAAATGGTAGATCCAAAAAACGCACACAAAGCTCACAACAACGCAATCCGAAATGGCTTCTTTTGTTAGGTTTACCATTGAAACCCGCCTTTAAAGGATTCACACTATAAATATCAAACATTTTGAATGTACATTTATTCATGTCAGTACTCCCGATGATTTTCTATAATAGGACATGCTGTATCTGAAAAAGAGGTAAGCCTTCAAAGTAAATTATTTAAATATTTTAAAGAAGGCTTGTCAAATTTTTACCATTTAAATTGTGAATTTAACTCTCTGGAAAGTTTATCAAATATATGTTTGAATAAATGTAAAGAACTTATCTGAGAAAGAAGTGTGAAAATCTTGAAATTTACAAATAAAAAATACACGAATAACCCGCTAGGTCTTTATTTTGAGGGTTTGTCAGTAGATGGAAAAGAGAGAATCTGAAAAGAAATTTTCCTCATTTCCAATCATTTGTTACACATATACACAAAGGCAAAATGATAAGTCTTACACTTCACCTTTTTAAGTAAACTAGGAATTGAATTTGTTTCACTGAACAAGTTTCAGGATTTTCACCTGAAAGAATAACCATTGAGCGGAAAACACTTTTCCCACCATTAACGTATATTTAATAGTCACATTATAATCTAGCTATCTGCATGTTAAGGCAGGGTTACATTGTTATGGCATGATGTCGTGATGTGGACCGGAGTGTTGAGGACCTGTCTGACTGTGTATTTCATATGGTTAGAATCACACTGTTCTCGCGTGGTGTGTCGTGGTGCCACGACACGCCAACGAGAAAACAGAGCAATAAAACATTTGAAAAAATAAAGAAAATAAGATGTATTTTTAATTCATATTTCTGTATAACTCTATACCATAGATACGACGCTGGCTGACCGACTATTGTTTTTGTACTTTGATTTGCATTTTCTTTATTATAGAAATCATACATTATTTTTAATTAACACAAGGTATAAGATTATATAAATATCGGATATTTTTCATACAATAAGTCTGTCAGCACGGAATTTTGAAGAGTACGGATTGCCGAGTTTTACGGACAGGGACTCGATCTAGAAAGTTTTCGACAATTTGCTTGGTATCAATTAGGTTATAACTTATTATGAATAGGGTTGTGATCCTGTAGCTACCCTGGCTATTCTCGTACTCACGGCTCAAAGATCCGTGGATCGAATCCCACTTTACCCTTACTTCATTCCCATTTTCTCATAGTGAATTATTTGCAACTTGTTGAAAATAGCCCTCAAAATTGAATATTTAGGTAAATCATAAGAAAGTAATTTTTTTTTTTATTTAACAGAAAAAGCTTTTGAACTTAAAATGCATGTTACTTATTTTCTACATATTCAAATAAATTTATTGTATTTTTAAATGAAGTTGTGTTTTTTTTTTTATCTTACGATTTACCCAAATATTTTAATTTTGGGGCCATGTCTAAAAAGTTGTTTATTACTCACTATCAAAAAATGGTAATCAAGTCGGGATAGTGTGAGGTTCGAACCTCGAACCTCTTATTCGTTTGTCCGCAATACTACCAACGGGACCTTTCGATTCATATTGAATAATTTTCTTAACGCATAACAGTTTCCTAGCTTTAGTGAATAAAGGCAAGCAAGGTTATTAGTATCCACAAATCGAAATATTTATTTATTAATATACACGGCACGCAGTGCCTTTAACCTTAAAAAGATACATTTTAAAAATAACATAAACATTTCAATATAATGTAAAAAACTTATAATTAAATACAAAAGTATTATTTTACATAAATACTATACGTATAACACAGCATCTTTGTATAAAGAACATATTTAGTTTTTTTTTAAATTAAACAATGTGTGCAGATAAAATTTTAAAAGGAAAAGAATATCATATATTACGCGCTTATGACGTGTCTATTGAATTGTAAATGTCAATTTTTACACATAAAAAAATAATATTTATTTCTCCCAGACACGTGATTTCATCTAACGGCGTTGTTCATTTAGACCAGATGTGGTGATCCGGCCTCCAAAACTGCCAGACATTCACTAAACGTCACCTCCATAATATGTCAAGCAGAGGTACGGAACTGTAGTATGTATCTCTAGGCATACAATGATTTTCAGGTTGGATAAGCCATGAATTTTCGGTCGCGTGTCAGGGAAGCTTTGATCACGATAAAGTATGGGAACTCCCGTGGGATTTGAAGGGAACGATAAAGATCCGAACAAACAAAATACTTTGAGAATGCATCGAGATGCAAATTCATTGAAACAGTTTGCATGTAAAGCATGTTACGTGGGATTTGAAGGGAACGATAAAGATCCGAACAAACAAAATACTTTGAGAATGCATCGAGATGCAAAATTCATTGAAACAGTTTGCATGTAAAGCATGTTACATTACAAGTTTACTTTTTTTTCAACGTTTTTTTTTTTATTTGTTCACTTTTTAAAAAAATTAGTGCTTTAATTAATTTCATGCTTAAGTTAAAATAATATTCTAATATCAAACTTTCCCATTAAAATTTATTTTACTGAATAACTAACATACATAAATTATTTTTTTTTACGTTTAAATATTGGGTTTTAACTTAAGCTGTGTCCGTTATTTTTAAATAAAGATAACAATAGAACACAAAAAATATACAACAAATTAATCAAATATATATTCTCTTTCATTATTTATCAACAAATAAGTATATAATTCATAATATCTTCACCGTACACTGCACGTATATTGCGAGCAGTTTTATGCCTTCGATTAAACACAAAGAGAAGGACGTGTCGAAAATGCTCACTTTCATCTACTTAACATTATACTCTGAAGGCTCGTAATCAAATAAAGTAATATTTATAAGGTAAAAACAAACTCAACATCTTATGGAACAGATAATTTTCTTTCGAATGACATAAAACTTCAGGTCAGCCTCGTGGCGTAATAGTCAGCGCGTTTGCCTATCATGCGAGAGGTCTCGGGTTCGATTTTCAACATTGTTGATATGAACTATTTATTTAAAAGGGTGTTTACACACTAGAATATATCATAGTCCCTGGACTGGTACCTGAAGTGTAAGACTGATCATCTTACCTTCATGTTATAAAAATGATCAATATAGGCTGCAATTGGATTACCAATGCAGTGCCCTATGCACCATTAGGTGTGGAAAGAGAATGATGATGACTTAAACTTTTTCAATTCTTTTAAACTTTTGGTGCTCATTTTGAAATTTGGAAAAAAACTGACAAAACCTATGTAAACACGTTTATTTTTTTTTTAATAAAAATATTAACTTTATTATAAATTTATAATAATTTAATGAGATCGTTTTTTTTTCAAATTAAAATTTATCGCAACAGAGAGGAAAGACATTTTTCAAAAGACAAGGAAGCTGGTTTTACATACTGTGTAACACTTACCATTCTGCTTATGTTTGAACATCCACATTCCAACTTTTCCAACTGTTGGCTTTGTGGAATTGACTGAAACCTTAATGAGGTGGGAGAGATTAATCTGACTAAATTACGAAAATTTCAGCTACTAGGCAACGCTTGTAAATACAAATTTTCTTTTTCTTTTTATACCGGTTTTTAGTCAATATTATTTTAACTAGGTCTAAATGTTTAAAAATACCTTGCTGAGAATTTATATGCCTTTTTGATCATGGTCTACACTTCGGTCTTCTCAGGAAATAATACTTTCCATTCCTATGTTACGTTTTTTGTAACGTTAGTAAAGTGGATACTTTTTTTAAAAAACCTAAAAACTTTTTTTTTTAATAAATAAAATTCATAATTTTAATTTCTTTCTTTTTTATGTCTCGGTACTAGCATCCCTTCCACAGACGCCTACCACTTCTCTACCAAACCGCTTCCCTAATACGCAACCGGTACGTATTGTATCGTTAGTCAAATATATTTCTAAACTCAATTTTTTTTTTACAATTGACCAAAAAAATCCTTATAAAATTTTTAAAAGTAAAGACATAGGCAGCGGTGGCTTTTCCTTATGTTCATTGGGTCAACGACCCCCAAAATTTGCTACTAATTAAAAAAAAAATGTGCCTAAATACATTATAAATAAAGTTTATAATATAAAGTAATTTGATTTTATATATATATTTTTTTTCAAATCTAAGTAGCACTTATTAATCTTAATATTTTTATACATGTCAGCTATAATATTACAAAGAAAAATTACTGCACGCGCGGGTCATTTCTGTAACTGTTCCAGAGCTAATGTTTTCTCCCTACATTTTCGCATGAGAAAGAAAGAGATGAAAGGTGTCGTACGTACATGAATATCGAAACGTTTCGTTGGAATGCGGGCATTGTCCCGGTAGAGATAACAATATAAAAAAATTAGGATTAAAATAAGATTGAAAAAAATAATTTTAATATTGGCATTGGTCTAGACTGGAAGAGATACAATGATACATGAATTCTAATATATTTTACATATCTACACTAAAGAAGAACGAATTTGTTATTAGTTATTAAGTAAGTACTTAAATCAAATAAATAGTTAAATTGTTAAATAGTACATTGTGAATTTCTGTATTATGTTGGAATCATCTATATTGACAGGTAAATATTAATGTATTTTTACAAAAAAATTCATTATAAAATTATTGTAAAATACATGTGTTGCAATTTAGTAAAAAAAATGCCCCCCCCCCCCCCCTATTTTAACCCTTTCAGCAGCCACTTGACATAGGCACACAATGCAATGACAAGTTATAACTTAACACGGACATAGGCTAAAAAGCCATAATAAGTTAATTTGTGAATAAATAAATAGATATCCGCTTTAAAACTTAGAATCTCCATCTCTGTTTGACTGTCTGTTATTTTTTCCATTATCTCAATTTCCGTTTCTTGAACCAACATGGCCAAAAGTGATAACAAACGTGTATGATGTACGTCAGTAATGAATTGTATGCTTTTCCTATGGATACGTAACATATCTAGAGGCGATTGATTGACAGTGTAACGTCGCTACGTAACGCCATTCAGCGCTGTGTGACGTGCCGTGATGGATCCTAATGACAAACACGCTGGTATTGAGAATTTGCCTTAATTAAAGTAACTTGACAATATATCTTAATTAAGAGTGTCAGAAATGTTTCACCTTAATCTGGTTATTGAAATATTGTTATTTATTTGTTATTTACACTAACTCTGCCCTGGCGGATATTATATTTTATTTCGGGAGCATTTCGTAATAAGATGCATTTTAAATTCAAATAAATATAAAACATAATATGTTTATTCGAATTTTATCTATTTTAATAATTGAACCGGGTTGTGGTTCAGTGGCTAGTATCTCGGACTCACGGACCAAAGGTCCGTGGTTCGAATCTCACTCTACCCCAACTTGATTCCCATTTTATAATAATGAGTTATTTACAACTCGTTCAAAATGGCCGTCAAAATTAAAATTTTGAGTAAATCATAAGAACGCAAACATTTCTTTTTTAAAAAAAAAAAAACAAATATTTATTTTTTACTTTGTTATTTTATGACAATATCTCACATGAGTCTTCCATGCAACTTGCCAAACTCACAATGAATAGAGCAATGAAAGCAAGATTTGAACTAAATTAAAAACTTGGTTCATTAATTTAAAACTTTCAATAATTAGAATGAATGAGACCGATAGGAAGACCCCTCTATCTATAAAGCGAATTTTGGATATGTGTACGAAATACGTTTACTGTCATTTTAAATAAATTTTGCTTTCCACTTAAAGTTTTTTTTCTTTCTGAACTGTTAATTTGTTTGATTTCTTTATTTCCTACAGATTTTATGTTTCTTTTTTATTAATGATTTCTACATATATATCGTCACGTCAGTTCGTTTTTGTCCAACAGACCAAAACGCAAATCTGCAGAAATAGAGCTTTAATTTTTTTACGAAATAGGCATAAAAAATCACCACATCTTGGACAAAATTCGTTAAAAAACCCTTTAAACAAATTTTTTCAGATGTATTTTTCATTTGAATTTATTAATTGTACGTAAAGGCTTTCTCAGAACTCCTATACGCTCAACTCAATTACATAAAAAATGGTATGTTGGACAAAAACGAACAAAAGCGGCGATATGTCACCGCCAAATAGTTTAATTATCCACTCAATAGACGTCTAGGATGTTGATAAAATGCCAAAATTCAATTTAATGGCTAATGGACGCTTAGTTGAAATGTTGTCAGCAACGTTTGACGAAAGGGCTGAATGTCACATTACCTCTTAAATTTTATTTTCTTATGTTTCTTTCATTTTGTTATGTGATGTTGGGTTAGGTTAAGATCATCATCATCATTCCTTTGCCGCACCTGATGGTGCATAGAGCATTGCATTGGTACACCGGTTGCAGAGTATTGTGATTTTTTTTTGCTACATGAAGATAATATGATCAGTCTTACGCTTCAGGTACCAGTCCAGGTACTATTAAATATTATAGTGTAAAAATACTCTTTTCCATAAATATTTCATATCTACCATGTCAGGAATCGAACCGAGACCACTTACATGGTAGTTAAATGCACTGACCATTACAATACGAGGCCGACTAGGTTAAGATAGCATTTTTTTGTTTTTATCTAACCTGTCCTAAAGGGCTGGCTTTTAACCAACTAATATTTTGAACGTTAAGCTACATATCTTAATTTATTCAACAAATGGCTTAGTCGTTCAATTGAATGTCAGCATTTTATGAACAGCCTAATGGTTCGATTGATTGGCAGATTTAATAATTTGATGGTGACATATAAGTTCATATTTACGCTTTTGTTGTTATGTTCCTAAATTAAACGCGTTATTTTTATGAATAATTTTAACATATTATAACAGAGATGAAGAACATTTCAAAAGAAGTAATATAGAAGTCTAGGCATCTACGAGGCTTATGACCTATCATTGGCTGGTTTATGTGACCACTTTACACACTGTGTAACATTCACCATTCTGCCCATATTTGAACATCTATATTCCTTCAATTCTTCCATCTGTTGATGTTTGTGAAGTAAAAGAGCTGAATCCTTTATTTATGCGGGTGAGATTTGTGTGATTAAATTATTTCACCTACATACTAGGCAACGCCTGAAAATTTAATTTTTTTAATTTCTATACTTCTTCATGGACCAGGTGAATTTATCAACAATATTTTGAGTTTGTCCAAAATTTTGGTGTGGCCACGTGAAC
Organism: Micrasema longulum; assembly: GCF_059751315.1. NCBI lineage: Eukaryota > Metazoa > Arthropoda > Insecta > Trichoptera > Brachycentridae > Micrasema > Micrasema longulum. The sequence goes on from NW_028277396.1 coordinate 931,698, forward strand.
CCGCCAATGATAGGTCATAAGCCCTGTAGATGCCTAGACTTCTATATTACCTTTTCTGAAATGTTCTTCATCTCTGTTGTAATGTGTAAATGTTATCAGATCGCCAGGGAGTTGAATCCAGTCCTTGTCTACAAAAATTTGGACAAACTCAAAATATTGTTGAATAATTTTAGTTTCAAAACCTATGCGAAAATAAATAGAACTTCTATTATGTGTATTCAAATGAATTAATGTCGAAACGTGTCTTCAATGAGATAAAATTAATGAAGGGACAAAAAAAACGCAGATATTAAGGAAGAGAAAGGAGATGTTTCTTCAGGCGTGATTTAAACATAGCTGTCTGCTGTGTTTTATGCAGAGAAAGTATGTAAAAAAAATGGTGGCCATAATTCACTACAAGGTTTCTTTGCAATCTAGGTATGATTTACAGACGCTCTCCCCCTTCTTTATTCACATTTAAATCACGATTGACGTATCACTCTAGAATTTCAGTTTTTCCTTCTCCCTCTTCTTTTCTTCTCCCTTTTCCCCCTCGTTTTCCATTGTATAGTTTAAAAATTTAGTTCATTTGTGTCTAAAAAAAAGTGTTTTGTTTTATAATAAAATATTGTTATAAACCTACAATATGCGCATGTACTATTTATTTTCTCAAATCGGACGGTTTGAGTAGGTAGGAAAAAATTTCCATATTGTAATATGGCCACCCTTATACGCATATAAAGTGTGGAAATAAATAAACATGGTTAATTCAGGTATAAACTTTAGGAAAATATTAATTATAGGCCTTTAATAAAAATACGGCAAGGAAACTCATCATACAAGAAATGAGATTTCTTGTGAATCTAAATCACAAAATACTGTCAGGAAATGCGTTCGTGGCAATCGGTGAACGAACTAAGTGCATTTCTTTTCCCGCTTTCTCCTAATACATGAAAACAATTATAAATGCTGGGCATACTATTACCTACCAACAGTTGACGTAATCCTACTCTTTCTTGTTTAAAATGACCACGAAACGAGTTTATTTGCGCAGTCAAGCACAAAATATCGCGAGTAATGTGATTGCTTATTATACATATATATATATTATTATTATTATTATTATTATTATATTATTATATTATTATTATTATATATATTATTATAATTAAAATAAAATAAGAAAATCGGAAATAAAACGAAAATTCATTGAGATCATTCAATTTTGACATTCAATGCAACACCTCATATATACATTGTGTTTCAGGACCAGATCGCGAAACTTCAGAAGGGCAAATTTTAAAATAAATACGAAAAAAAATTTTTTTTTAAAATTGCGAAATATTAAGGATATTTTTTTTATTTTTTATTAAGTTTTATTCATTTTAACAAGTAAATAACATACAAAATTGTATTTTTGTTCCCGCAAAGCCGAAGCTTGTCTGCGGGTTACATTACAATTTTTTTTTTTTTTAATTTATAAGTAAGTACATAGTTTAATAATAATTAAAGCATAAGATATATTTATACACTTAAGTTTCACTTGCTGTTTAATAATTTTTTGACTATTTTTTTAAATGAAATTAGGTTTTTTTCTTCACGATTTTTGGCTGGTATTAAATTGTACAGTTTTGGTACTACACTACCCATTGTTCTGTCACCATAGTAGTTTTTCTGTCGTGGTACCATCAGCTGCTGTGCCGATACTTGTCGGGTCATGATTTGGTGGTTTATTTTGGATTTGAAATTGCAATCGAGGAAGTGATCTGTCATGTGTTTTGTTGATGTGTTTTGTTGATATTTCTTGATAAAACTGCATAGTTAATGACTATGATAAAATTATAAATAAACTTATCAATGAAACTTCTTGGTTTAGTTTTACTTTTTATTATTTTGACCAACTAGCGCTTTCGCCCAAGAAGGTCTAAGCAGTCCTCAGCAGTCTTGAAGATGCCTACTTAGGTGAAAGCGCTCGTTGGTCAAAATAATTTAAAATAAAACTAAATCAAGAAGTTTCATTGATAAGTTTATTTATAATTTTATCATTATCATTAAATATTAAGGATGGTTTTGAAAGAGCATTACAAAAAATATTTATATTTCGCGGTATGTCCCTGAAAAACTGTGTGAATTATGAATGTTAGGTCCATTGAAGAGGGATGTTTGAAGAACAATGGATTTATAAAAACCGCAATGGACGATTTTATTATTCATCAAAGGTGCTATTCTGAATTTTCTCGCGGAGATAGAGAGTGGTTAATTTGTAGATTTTAATTTTTTTGCATGCGACTACACTATGTTTCATATATAGCCACGATGATTAAACGTCAAATAAACAGTTATATAATTGACATTAATCACTTAGACATTATAAAACGGTTTAAAAAACGGGAAAAAAAATACGTACCGTTTAGTCAATTCAATCTAATGAAGTATTGGGTAATGCTTTAGGTAACAATAATGTTCTAAACGAAAATCATCATGTTTGTAATTATTTGACGTTTAGTCATCAATTTGGCCATATATGAAGCAAAATGTAGTCCCATGCAAAAAACAAAAGTTTTTGAATTTCTTTCTTCTCAACCCCCGCGAGAAGATTTAAAATAGCACCTCGAGGAGGCTACAATAGCAAAGACAATAATAAAAGCATGGAAAGCTTTAGCGATTTAGATTGTGATTCAGTTTAAGTATTGTATTTTTTTTTTTAATGCATGATTTTTATTTACACAAATGCTGCCTGTGTACTTTTTTATTTATGCATTGCGAACATAATATTCCTCTATATGCCACCGTAGCTTAGTTCTTTAGACGCTTGGCCCAAGCACGGAAGATTTCGGGTTCAATTCCCGATAAGAACACAAAAATTAAATGTGATTTTCCACAAGCCTGGGTGTTCTGTTTTATAATTCACCACTCGACTTGGGCCTCCTCCACTTTTTGTGGTGCAAAAAAAATGATTTTTTCTTCTTAAAAGAATTTTCATATATGTGGAAACCTACCAGTATGTCTATTTGTATTGATTTTCAAAAAACGTGAACAGCACAAGCTACATTTCTTCAGCACGCCACGAACGTATCCCCCGGCAATACCTATCATTGAATACTTCGCTCTAGGTAAATATGTGCAGTTACTAAAATGTACATGATATAGATAGACAGTACCACGGTTTATATACTTTAACTTCGGATATTCTATTTTATAACGATAGTCTTGCAAATCCCTGTTTCAGTTTTAGATTACGGTATTCATTTCCAGGAGCTGTTGCGAAATAGTGTTTGCTCTCCAATATCGGATGTGAGATGAATTTCTGGCGTTCTATTGTTCAATTTGTCAAATACATTCACGAATACACTTCTTAAATAAATTATTATGTAAATAGACTGCTGTAATTGTTTAATGACTCGACGAGCATAAGAAATTTCACGAAAATAAAATTAAAATATATTGACGAATATATTAACAAAATATATTGGAAAAAATAATTCAATGGCCAATACGTAACAAGGTTTTAAATTGATTATTATTTTATGTTAAAAGTCAACTATTTAAATCTTTGTCAATATATTTTTTGTGAAAAATACGTAAGCTTTTAGTTCTAAATAATGTTTGTAAAAATTTTTAAATTCATATATTTTTTTTTTTTTTTAAAGAAACTTTAGCGCTCTTATAATTTGCCCAAATATTTCAATTTTGGTGGCCATTTTCAATGAGTTGTAAATAACTCACTATTAGAAAATGGAAATCAAGTTGGGGTAGAGTGGGGCTCGAACCTCGGACCTCTGATCCGTGAGTCCGCATCGCTAGCCACGGGACCACAACCCGACTTAATAATATAATTTATTTAACTTTTTTTCTTTGTAAAGAAAAAATAAGAAACCTGCTGACAAGCCGGTTTCGCGGTTTAGTGGGTTTCATTATTTTTTCTTTTATATTTTCTGTTCATGTTTACCTTCTTAAATATTTTTATATCAATTGACGAATTACAGCAGGGATGGAGAATACTTTAAAGAAAGGAATAAGAAAGTCTAGGCATTGACAGGGCTTATGATCTGTCATTTGCTGGTTTAAATGGACACCTTACAAACTGTGCTAATTCACCATGTTAATCTTAATGACTCCCGAGGAGGTGAAATCCATTATTTTATCTACAAACATTTAGACAAACTCAAATATAGTAATTTTAATATCAGTTGCAAAAAATAAAATCTACCCATAATTTTTTTCCGACTCAATATTATTTTTTAAAGGCCTACAAATTATAAAGTAGAACCAATTTAAAATAATATTACATATTTATGTTATAATAGTTTGTAACGGATTGTGGTGCCGTGGATAGTGCCGTGGACTCCGGATCAGGAGGTCTAAGGTTCGAACCCTGCTCTACCATAACTTGTTTTTTAACATTCTAACATGGTTATTTATAGTGACCGACAAAAGTTTTGGTTTTGGTTTTGTTTTTGTTATCAGTCAGTTTCAGCCAAAAAAACGAGTTCCGACCGCGGTTTCGGATTCACCCAAAATTTGGCCGAAACCTGCGGTCGGTATTTGTCGGATTACGTTTAGCTGTACTTGGGTGGAAAATTAGCACAATTAGAGATATTGGACGGTTGTCTATTCAAATAATTAGATTTAGTATTTTCATTGGCTACCATAAAAAATAAAAACAGAACTAATTTTGTGATTTGCTGAATGTAGTAAGTAGTTCTAAGATCTTATATATATTTATCTTTGAAATTGCTTTTTAGTTAATAAGTTAAAGTCTTCATAGCGTACATTGAAAAACTGTTACATATTTTAATAAAATATTAAACTGGAATTGTTATTAATTTGAAAGTCAACTTACGTATTAAAAATACACTTGACACTTCGGAACGTGTCTATGAGCTATAGAGTAGTAGTTACATTCACAAAGAAAACGATAAAAAAAAATCTTTATGTGATATATAAAATTTTGGTAATATTTTGTCCATTTTTTTTGTTGGAATAATAAAAATTAAATGAAGCAATATATGAAATCACAATAAACATATTTAATGGTTATTGATTTAAAATAAGATATTTCCGATATAATAATTGAACACATTACAGAAAACATACATGGTTATTTAAACTCGATCGCGATTTATTAAAGGATATATCCTCTTTTTGTGAAAAATATACTCGTGATTTTGATTTTTCTAATTGGTTAATGATCTAAAACTTAAAATCTCTTATACTAAATAAATCCCGACTCACGTAAAGACACTCGTTTTTTAAAACTCCAAAACTGTTTAACCCATTTTATAAGGACAATATGATTGAGATTAACTTTTTTTATTTATTTTGAATTAATTTTTTGTTTAAATTATGGTTAAAAAGCAGATTTAAACCGCTTCTTTTTTTATGACTAACATTTACTTTGATTGTAGTTTTCTTATTTTAATTGACAAAAAAATTGGGTTCTAATAAAGGTGTTTATTTTTTTATATCTATCGTATTCTTCCAGCATCCTTTATTGAAATTTATATCAAAATGTATACCCACACACAAGCTATGCGTTTGTGGATTTTTTTCCGTTTATTTAAAAGTGTATTTTTTATTTGCGACTTATTTATACCAACTGTAAAATGTAAAGAAAAAAATATGTAAAAAAAAAAAAAAATATATATCCGATATATTTTTTTTTTCTCAGACATGAGTTTTCTTATTACGATTTTATTCTGCCAAGTACAACATTTAGCTATTTGACACTTATCTCACGCATGAGAGCTCCAAGCTCAACAATTTCCATTAAAAATATAATTGAATGTGATGTTCTTCAAGCCTAGGTATTCTATACTACTTTTCCCCTATGTATTTAATAAAAGTTCAGTGGTTTTAATTTATTTTTTTATTAATTAATAGATTATAAAACTATGTAAAAAAAAAAACATTTTACATTATGTATCGTAGACATATTTTTTTAAGGTCTTGTGATTTTTAAATTACTCCGCCAGTGACGTCAGTAGTTCTCGTCGATTAGTCGTCGTGACATTTAAAAGAAGAATGTCGTAGCTATCAAAATTGACTAAAAGTTGAAAAAATGCCTTCCCTTAAACCGGAAATTTATCACATTATATGTCAACACTGTAGCTGATCGGTTGATTCACAAGAACTTGTGACGTCGTTCATTTTTATTAATTTTTTCATGCATTTTCTAAAAAACTTCGCCGTACAGTTAAATGCTCTTATTTTTACCGCAACATTTTTTATATTTTATTTCTCGTAGCACTAAACATCTTCATTTGACTTTTTAGCACATTTTGGTGCAGAAACCTGTTTTATTATCTAATGATATCTTAATCAAATCGGATCTTTTCTTTTTTTTTAGAAAAGAAAGATTTGGGTTTTTATGATTTACTCAAACATTTTCACTTTCGTGGCCATTTTCAACGAGCTGTAAATAATTCACTACTAGAAAATGGGAATCAGGTTGTGGTAAAGTGGGATGCGTACTTCGGACTTTTGATCTGTGAGCCCACGACAGTAGCCACGGGACCACAAGCCGATTCAAATTCTTCTAAATCGTTAAGTAAATTGAATAAGAAATGTTATTAGGATTGTAGATAGATTGTACATCGCAGAGCCTTAGTTATTTATTTTCTTAATATTATTAATTGGTTTCTAGTTCATATTTTTTAGTTACTTAAAGTTAGTTTTATCTTATGACTTAAAACAACAACAGCGTAGTCTCAGAGTTCTCGGTTGTTTTTGGGTTATAAATAATTGCAAAACTTACATTACGGAGAGAACTTGTAGTCACATGAAGTATGGCTATGAAAATTTCTCTTCCAAAATTAATTAAATTATTCAAAAACCTTAAAATTAATTATCAATTTCAGATTTTTTTTAATAGTCTGAAATATCAAAAAGTAGTGGTAAAATTTAAATAAAATATTCATTAAAGGTTAATATTGAAAGATAAATATTGGAGTAATTATACTTAAAGCACTTATTTTATGGTTACTCATTATATAATTTAAATTAAAATATTTATTTTTTATTTTAAACTACCTTATATTTATTTAATTAACGTTCGTTTCGATTTATATGCCGACCGGTCCTATTTAATTTCCGGTAGCTCAGAAACCAAAAACCAATAATATTTCTGGAACACATTAGTTTTAATAAATAGGTTGTGGATTCCGTGGTAGTTAGGTCTGTGTCTTGGTGGATGAAGAACATAGTTCTTAGTTTTGAAAAAGAACCAGAATTCTAGTCGAGTAGGATTCTAAAAAAAAAGTGAATTAAGGTCCACCCGTAGTCTAGTGGCTTGCTCGTTTTCTAAACGTATTTGAGGCACGGGTTAGATTCATAGAAAGGTCAGCATTAAATATTTGTTTGGAAGGTGATTTTACCCTACAATATTACATTTATCCTGAATTACGCCTGAAAAGTAAGACTGATTACCTTACATTCATAAAACAACTAGAAAAACTGCCCTGTGCACCATCAGGTTCAGATAAGAGTTTAATTATCAAGATAGTTCCGTAGTAGTTTTGCTAATGCAAAATTATTATAATGGATAACTTATATAGCGCCATTTTCGTAATATAATACCTCCAGGGGCATTTTACAAAGTGATTCTACGGCTATTGTTTTTTTTTATTGAAGATTTTAAATTTGTAATTTAATTAAAACAATTTATTTTGTTGACACATGCTACGGATTTATTCAAATGATTTAAAGAACAAGTGGGTTTGAAGTTTTTTCCGAAACATCATTTCAGTTTTACAGCCTCGCACCTCTGCTGGGAGAGCATTCCATGCCATAGGGCTTGCGACCGCAAATGCGCGTTCACTAAATTTAGTGCGCTGTTTGCGTAGATGTATAATAACTTTTCCTTTCGCCGTAGACGTAGCTGATTTAAGCGTGAGACGCCTGTCTCTATGGTCTACGCAACTCGTCAAAATTATCAATTTTAAATAGCTTTGACTTTAAAGGTGTAAAAAATTAAAATAATCTTCCCAATGAACTATTTCAATAAATGAATTTAAAGGAAATCTAAAGAAATTTTTCGAACACGTGTAAAAACTGCATAAAATTTTAATTAGTATGAAGGTATTATTGTTTTACGATTTTTTCTTAATATTTCCTATGTTTTTTTTTTCTTATGTACTCGTATTTAAAATTATATAATCTCTTATAAATAAACAACTACAACAGTGTAAGTTACTCTCCGAGTACAAGAGTTAGTCTCTTTTTTTGAAGAGTTGCAGTGATAATATTTACTAGATGTGTAAAAGTAGATATGTATAGAATTTTTTAAAAACGTGTACCTGCTGTGAAATTGTTAATAAAATAATAAAAAAGGCACGTTTTGTAATTTAAGTAGCCACCACAACATTAAAACAACGAAAGGTCATTAGCCCCGTAAATTAGTAAAGTCCATAGTTCCTTTTCTAAAGCTTTTTTATTTTTTTATTATTTATATACGCATTTTTTAAAGGAATATATTTTAACCGATGAGCATCTATTAGAGGCTTTTCAGCAGAGGGGAAAGAGAAGATATGAAAGAAAGTTATGGAAAATACACCACAGCACCCAGACTAACCAGGAAAATAAAGTTCTTGGATTTTTTTCTTGTAACTGGAGGAAATCGAACCCCCAACGCCAGTTTTACAGTCGGTCGTCTTACCAACTACGAAGCTCTCTATTTTTTTCCCTTTAGCTAGTAAATATTACGTTGGTATATCTCTGCTGTAAAATTTATTTACCAATTATCTTTTTGCATTATATGTATACAATATCAAAAATTCAAAATAATGTGTCCTCACTACGGCCTACTTTTTTTTACATGTGAGAATACACAGAAAACATAACATATAGAGAGAAAATTCAAAAAAATTAAACAGTATTGCCCACAGTTTAAAACACTATACAGACAAGTACATGTATTTCATTTCTCTCTGTATAACAATATTTATATTGTGAAACGTTAAAAAAATATTTTTTATATGTCATGGTACAATATTTTTGGTTTATTAAAATGTAGTCCCACATAAATTTAATTTTTTAATACATGAAAGAAACAAACTGTTTTTTTTTGCAAAAAAAAACAGTATTATATGGTAAATTATACTAATTTATACAATTTTACAAATTTGCTTGGCATTGTGATTCCCTGAAATGTGTTTTGTATCAAAATATTCCAATTTTGCGATAACTGCGTTTTTGCATTGATTGCAAAAATATAGCAACCGCATGTTTGATTGCACAACATATTTGTATTCAAATTCGCCACCCAGCTTACGTTTCGTGATTTGCATGTTAAATAGATATTCGCACTGCAAAGGTCACATATAAATACACAATGATTTCGGTTTTTGTCATTATTTTCAAAATACAAATGTCACGTCTCCATGTGGTGCTTCTATCGCTTGATCAAATTATTAGACTCATATCTGGTGGCACGATTTGAATCAAGAGACCGTCGGGGTCGTAGAACAACGATGGATGAGCGAAAAATGTGCGTTTTAAAAAGACATAATATTCCAGGTTTGAAAAAATCTAATATAAGAGTACGAGTATATGTGTAACTAACCAAAGTATTAAATTATTCACTTTTGTACTTATTGAGTTGTGATATAAAGGGTAAATAATACATTAAACCGCATGCGTCGTTGTTCTACGATCATGACGAGACAGGAGCCGTAGCACAGTTGGTTAGACGGTCAACTGTGAAATTGGCAAGGCGTCGCGGATTCGATTGCCGCCAGTTGCAAGAAAAAAATCCAAGAAAGATTTTTCTCAATTGGTGAGGATATTAATTGATTCTTACAACATGGACTTGGCCCTGTTTTAATAAATAAAATATGTTAAAAAATATTTATAAACCTTTACAAATTTCATACATGTTACAAAATATTTTTTTGTTTTTTAAATTCATGTTCTACTGTTACTGATAATATTTTAAACATCTTTTGTAAAGGCCGTGGGAGTCATTTGTTTAGTTTTGTCTGGTAGTTTATTGTATAATTTCAGTCCTTGGTTTAGTTTTGTCTGGTAGTTTATTGTATAATTTCAGTCCTTGGTTTATTAGTCTCGACTGTCCTTGTCTCGTTTAGAAGGTTGTTTATGATATTTAACTTTATTTTTATATATATAATTCCTCTGTACGTGTGATGTCACCGAACTCCTCCTAAACGGCTTAACCGATTTACGTGCGGTTTTCAGAGAAATATAGATCTTTGCGCTGTGCGTGTTCGTAGATATTAAAGTCTTTAATCTAATATGTAAAAAAGAAGTATAGAGCATAAATGGTTTATTCATAGATCTACCAGGGTTGCATTCGAGGAGAATGCATTTTGAAAAAGATCTTGTTTTTTGTGTATAAAAAAAGTTTGTTTTTGAATTTTTACAAACAGCATTTGTTTTTTGTGGATCTCAATCAGATTCTTTCCTTAAATTCCTTATAATTTCTACCCATTTTTTTTTCAAATGGATTTTTGGTAATACTTAAATAATATTAAATTTAAAACATTGTAAAAATCGCATTCCTATATAAGTACACCCCTTTGTTGGTTGGAAGACCGGAGTTTGACGTTAGCAAAAAGAATGCCATGTTTGAAAAAATATTTATTCAATGTTTTGGAATTTAACCATAAACAGGTACCTACTTAAATACAATATTTAAATATTAACAATTTTTAGTTTTGGAATGTAATCACAAACAAGTACCTCAGTACCTACTTATTAATGAAAAGTCTTTTTCCAAAGTAATAGCAGGCAAACCAACGTTAGGGCAGGAGAACGTCTGTCGGGTTCGCTAGTTTATTTATATATTAGAAAAATCACATAAGCCAAATTACAAACAAATATTCTACTTAAACACTATGGTTAAATCAAACAAGCAAAGAAGTGCGGTATAGCGGAATACATGAGAGGATCTATCGGTTCCTATATAAGTAATGCCTGTTCTGAGGAACCGATATGTTGCGAAAAAAATATGATAAGTATGAATTTAAAAGTTTCGTACTTTTTAAATTACTCTACTAGTGACGTCACATATTCTCGTTGGTTAGTTGTGCTGCCATTCAAAAGTAGAACCCCGTAGCTGTCAAAATACACTAAACGTTGAGAAAAATAGTAACCCGTAAACCGGAAACCTATCACAAACATAAGTGTGCCCTAAAATAATGATGACGCAGGTAATATTTCTTAAGAGTTTTGTACTTATACGAAATCTTAAATAAAAGTTCTGCTTTCAGTTGAGTTTTAAAACATCCTGCAATTATTTTCTTCTATCACAAAGTTTTGATATACAATAACTTTCATCAACTCGACCTAGTTACCGTCCTAAATATTTGGGACATCTTCTATAGGTATTTTCTCGAAGCCTGTACAACAGTACATCTTTTTTGAGCAACACAAAGCATCCAGCAACTATCTAACAAAAAATATTGTGACTAGTGATGCAAATAACTGGTTACGATAATCAAATTTCATGATATTGAAATACTCGAAGCAATGAATAGTTATCAAATCAAAAGTTATCGGTTTTGAAAAAAGGTTATTTAAAATGCGATCTTAAGATTGCAAAAGGTTTTTTTTTATTTGGTATCTTTGTGGTATCCGATCCTAAAAAAAAATTTTTTTTTCATAAAATCCAAAAAATGTGTAAGTTGTAAATGTAAATGTGTAGAATGAACAAACACCTTGCTAGAATGAATCATTCTGAAACTTCTAGATACAAGTTCTGAAGTGCAGATGAGGAAACATCAATACACAGTTTATGTGATGTGATCCTTTTCATCATAAAAGTAGACTTATCCTCCGGGAACCACTGGTTAAACCTGAAGAGCTCGCCTTCTACCTGATAGCCCGATATTTTACGGATCTACGCTTGGATGGGGAGATTTAGTAAAATGGAAACTCTCGCCTTCCACACAGTAGTCAGGCTCTTTAAAAACCTGGGCTTGGAGGGCAAAAACTATTCACGAGGACCCATCACAATAGATCTTCACAGGTCGCAGTGACATCGGGAGCTTGCATAGCACTGACTCTTATCACTAAGAATAAAAATAAGTCTGTTTAGGTGCCAATAAATAAAGGTTGACTTTTTTTAAAGTTGGTTTTTCCAAATGTTCAAATTTCCAATATGATGGATTATCATAGAGTTATACACAATTTGTATGCTAAAACCGAATCCTGAAAAAAAACGAAAAAATCAGAGACAACTAGGTACGATGACCAATTTTTACCCTAGTAAAAATACACAGTAGTTGTACAGAGCTAACTTTATTAAACAGACACAAAAAAATATAAAAAATTTAGCAATAAAAATAACTAATAAAAGTTTTTCTAAAATAATCAAAAGTCGATTGATTAAAAATTACACCAAAACGAAGAATGTACCAAAAACAAATAAAAGGAAAAAATAAAATATTAATAAGACACTACGAATAAACCGAATTCTTATGGCGTTAACGCGTCAACAAAGTAGCTTTTAAAATATCGGTTCAACATATCTTAATAATTATTCAATAACCGACTCGATAATTAATTTTAAGCCAGTTATTTTTCCATCACCTAATTTATTTTCTGAAACGATTTGGCCCATTTCTGACGAACATAAAAAAACGCACGATATGATGAAATTACATAGGAATAAAATATTAATATTGATAATTTAAATATAAATTCTGGGGACAAAATAAAATATCTCTGGGTTTACTTGGATAGATATTTGAATTTCAAAACACATTTCCAATATGTAACAAAAAAAAATCATTTATGGGAAGATTGTGAAATGTAATAGATGTAAAGAGTAGTGTTTTTATATATAAAACAATCATGTGTCCACACATAAAATACTGTTCTTCTATTATTTATGTAAGTAATGAAGGAGAAATTTAAAAAATACAAATTCTTTAAAATAAGGCGATGAGGATTATACTCGAAAGAAATATCTATTCTAATGTAGAAATAATACACGAAAAAATTGGCTTGCTCACAGTAAAACAGTAAATTAAATATAATGTAGCAAGTTTTATGCATAAAATAATTAAGGGGATGAATAAAATAAAAACAATAATTAAATGTAACCAACAATGTTACACATATGAAACAAGGGATAAAAAAAGATAAGATAATGAGACGAAAAACAGAATTTCAAAACTCATCGTGTAAGGGATTGAAGCTTTACAGTGAGTTACCTGAAGAAATAAAAGATATATAAAATATGGAAATATTTCAAATTAATTAGAAAAAATATGTTATTGAGAAATTTTGAAAAAAAAATTGTAATGTTATTAAAAGTTTATATTAGTTCTTAAAATGTTATGAACTAACTTAATAAATCATAAATAAAAAGGGAGTATTCATTTGCATCATAATATTTTTAATATTATTATTTACAGGCAGGCAAAAGCACTAACTAGTACACCTTAAGACCGACTCACCTTCACTGAATTCCCTTTTGCAGGATTTACCAGAGTGTACCGTGTTAAATAGATTTGTACAACTGGCCAGTTACCAGTGACCTTTAATCGGCGTTATCGATGACCGGTCATGAATCGGTTTTGAGTTATTCGATTTATTACATCAATCGGTTATTCGCGTTTCTAAATCTGACTGTGTGGAAGATAAATCCCTAGAAAGTAAGGAAGTTTTGATATTTATAGCAGCCGAGTTATCCAGGGAGAGTTATGTAAATAGGAGATTCATCTGGATTCTGTCGCTATCGTCATTCGTAAAAAGCGGAAACAAATTCAGCCAACGGAAGAGTTTGCAATAATATGGCAGTCTAAATGACTAAGCGACTGCGATCGACAGTCTTTTATATTGAAAAATTCTACAGGGAGTTTTACATTTTCCTGATACTTATTTATTCATTCATTTATTTATTTTATTTATTTCAAATCACATTTTCTATCAAATTGAACAATTTTTTATGGCTTTTTAGGCTTTTCCCTTGTTATGCCATAATAATTAAATATATACAGGAAATTAAAATCCATAATTACTACATGCAAAGCAATAAAGATTTAAAGAATTATAATTTCATAAACAAAATAATATGGTTCGGTATACGCTTTTTTTTGTTGTAATATGTATCTTTATATGAATAAATAAATAGATTTATTTAAATCAATAGAAAACTATACAAAAACATAATTGCAATAAAAATGACAATATAGTCTGTTAAGTATGAATTAAAGTAGTTAAACTAATAAATGTCACCAAATAACATTTTATACAAAATTAAATTAAAAAATAAAACAAAACACCAAAATATATAATGAGCAAATAAAGGAAAGAAGGAAATGCAGATACAATACATTACCACAAATATTTTCCATTAATTACTATTTAACGTTTCTTTTATATTTTACTATTTAAAATTCCTGTGGATAACATAATTTCAAGGTTAATAATTACTTCAAAGGGAGAGTGTATTTTTTGTTTACTTAAAAAAAATATTTATTTACTTCTATCAAAAACTTAATATTTATTTATTTATTTTGTTCATTACGCCCAAAAGGCATTTACAAAAAATAAAAATGAAATACATGCTAACATACTAAATAATAAACAGAATATACAGAAAAAAATTGTGAAATTAGTTAAAAAGGATATGATCAAAAGTTTTACAAAGTAAAAAAAAAAACAATAATAACAAAGGTATGCAAGAAAAAACAGTAAGCATATAAACAAAAAATGCAAATATATAAGCTTATGAAATAAATTCTATAAAGCAAACAATAAATAAAGTGTTACGGTAAGCAAGAAAGACAATTTTAAGTTAAATTAATAAACAAGCAAGCATATATTATCACGAAAAAATAAGAAATAAAAATATATATCTATGAAATGCGTATTTGCCAATACTACAATAATATTTGATATAATAGTAAAAAATAAAAAACAAATATAAGGTAATAAAAATAAATAAGTAAGTATTTTTTTTAATTTATGAAATTGAATTGTCAATAATAGTTTGACGAGCAGCTACAAATAAACTTGATATTGTGGACTTATAAGGTGGTAAAGAATTGGACAGAATGTCTGCAGCCGTTCCATAAGTGTTACTGTGTTATTGAAGTAATATTTATAATATGTCAGGATTAGGTGAAATGTTTCGACTGCGGCCTGCTTCAGGGGCTTCTCCGCATTTGCTCTGATGACGAGATCACAGAAAACTCGCCTGGAGAAGGCGGACTCATCCAATTGAAGAGTGTTAGGCATTTAGTATCCTGCTATCATTGATACCTTTTATTGCTTTACTTATACGTATCGTGTACCTTTCTTGACAAGTACTTATTATTTATTATCTTATTTATTGATTTTACGGAAACAAACTGACGACAATGATATAATAACATAAAAAAGATACGGTTTAAAAACAGACCAGCGAAGTTTATAAATAAAAATCATACATATTAAATCGTGGTACAACAAAAGGGTGTGTTAAAGTGTATTTGTATGAGAGTAAGAGTAGAGGTGTGTTTGTGTGTATTTGTGTGAGATTAAGCGTTCAGGTGTGTGTAAGTGTGAGCATCATTAAATAGCAAGTGGGATCGTATCGCAGCCAGAAAGAATGAGTCTTTATTTATTTTTAAATTACAAAAGGCACTTTTGCCATAAATTTGACAATTAATAATATTTACATATTATACCAATTGGTAAAAAAACAGAATAAGAAATATTGGCACAAAAATATAAAGATAATATGCAACATTTATTTTTTAAAAACAGTGTCTTATTCAAAATTATTTAAAAATAATTTTCCAACCAATTTAGTGACAGTTAAATATTGCAATGTTAAACCTCGATTAAAACTATTATTACACGTCGACCATGCCAGGAATCAATCCCTGGTCTTTAAGCATGGTAGGTGTATGGGCCAACAACTACACTACGAGGCGGACTTATCATCATTTGGTTTCGTTTTTAGGAGTTTTACCTGAGTAACCGTCAAGAAACATGCTTTTTTAAACAAATTTTCTATTTATTTTTTTATCAATATTCCTACAGAGATGAGGTAGAATTTTTTTTCAAATTCAGGATTATCGATATTCGAGCGTTTACAGGGCTTATGACCTGTCATTGGCTGGGTTGAGTGGCCACTTTACGTACAACATTCCCCATTCCGCTTATTAGCGAATATCGACATTGGTATCATTTTGATTCTTGTATATATCTTATTAAATGAGAAAGCATTCACTAGCGTGTTGGAGCACCATCTATGTATTGATATTGAAGTTAAGTATTTTTAATTAGCATATTACTTTATTTTATGTATTTAAGACTCTTCCGAGTTAAATTAAGTACTAGTAATCGCCTGCAGATGATTCTGCAATTTATTTATACTTATATTTTGACCAGATCTTATTACACAACATTATTTTTTGGTATGTGTATTTTTGTACATACACAAATCTGGATTTCTCCCGAGGGGAAGTAGGTATATATTTTTTTATCAATATTCCTACAGAGATGAGGTAGAATTTTTTTTCTCTAAATTTTCTATTCTTTGAAAATCATTTTGATATAATTTTCTAATAATATCCAAAATAAATCCTTTAACGAACTAGTTTCGAATACAATGTGTAACGCATCTCAATTATCTGTTTCGCGAAGATAAGGTAGTTGGTCTTACGCTTCAGGTAACAGATAATTGAGATGCGTTGCATTTAGTGTTCCAAACACACCCTATACACCGTTCTCTTTACTTTTTCCAAAGACAGTTATCAAATTTGAATACCGTACGTCCGAAGACGGCAGATAAAACAAGGAACTTTAAGGCGCTTAAGGGTTGATATATGATCCTAGCTTCTATAAAAGACATCTCCTCAAATTAATAACACTGATCGATATCTATAGTGTGTAAAAAAATCATCGCTTTAGTGCTATAATCCAGGGAGAAAATACGTGAATACGTTTGCATGACAAAACGTCAGACCGCGCATCCTTTTAACGACGAAAAATCCGATTCTATAAATTTTATTTCTACTTAAGTCTTAATTGAAAAAAACCGACTGCTTGGACTTCGTAAAATGTTAAATATAAGTATCTTAAATATTAAATTTAATCGTCTCCCGAACCAGTAGTCTTGTAATTCTTTAAATAGAATTTTAAAATGAACACCGTTAGGCAGTAATAATTTCCCTTCGGTGATTTCTGCTGATTGGTGGGTTGGATTCTCATAAACTGTAAATCTATAACAATACTCTATCATTGCTTGATTCGGAAGAACTAGTAACGTCGATCAAAATAGTTCATTTTCATTTATTTTTTTTACATTTTCACGAAACTTCGCTTTGCAATAGAGAAAAATCACTTTTTTTATTACATTTTTAAAGTAATAAAGATCTATAAAACACTATCCAGTAAAAAAAAAGTTATTTATTAGTGGCATAAAAAATATTTTTTAATTTGTTATTTTGAATTCCCGCAAAAATGGTCATTCCATTGCCCACGCCCCTAATACGTTAAGATTCATGTTTATTTGTTTCTGACCATTCAAATTTGTTTAGAATATTGTCACAAATCTTGACGCTACAACTATCAAGGTCAAACATGACGCATTTTTCTATGGACGTAATTTTAATTTTAAAAAAAATATATTTATATATCCATATTGATTTTGAAAATAAAATTATTTATTCTAAATCCATTTTATTTACTTTTATCGGTATTCGTGGTATGTGATATTTGACTATTAAATTATACATTTTTTACCATGTATAAGGGGATAAAAAATATATTCAATTTCCTCATGAAAAATAATAAAGATCGTCATTCTATTAATTTTACTTGAACTCGCCCGTTCTTGTGATGTAACAAGTGTTGCGAATTGCACCAAATTCATTAATAACTCGGCAACTACCACAAATGTTGCCACGATTGCCACATTTTTTTGTAAGCTTCAAGTAAAATTAAAGACATGAGAAAAAAACTATATCTCATATTTACGTATATTAAATAATTTCAAATGAAATATTTTCTCAAATGGTCAGTTAAACAGATATATAAAAAAAATCATTTGAATCAAAGAGATGTAATTTAATTAGATAACTAAGCAAGAAACACATATAATTTACATAATATGAAAAGAGACAAGGATTATCAGGCAATCATTTCCTAACCTCAGGTTACCTAAGGTTAACACACTGTGACACGGGGGAGTTTTTTCACACAAAATGTTAAAGACATTTTTTTATCCGTAAACCAATATTGTAAGAGTTTTTAATCGTGTAGAGACTTCGTGTGCGGTCTTTTCGAATTCAATTTAGGACAATATATTAATTTGTATTCTAAATTGAAAAAAACTCCTTTCTTTTTCTGTTCTTGTCACTTGTAAATAGAACAGAAGCCCTCTATTTGGGTGTAGCCATAAAGTTTTGTTACTGCCGACCTTAATTTTCAACGATTTTCCAAAAGAATACCCGCCTCGTTTTGTGAAGAAGCAATTTTCGTTAGGTGTGAAGCATCAGGAACTCTGGTCCTTTTTAGAGCGAAACGTTATTTTCCCTTTTTAGAAAACTTAATTATTTAAGTAAAATTTCCGAGTTTTTCGCTCGACGACATCTAGAAATTAAGAATTAAAAGGTAGAATAATATAAAGTTAGTTACACGTTTAATCAATTAGTTTTTACTACTGTATTTTTAGCAAAGCAAAATACTACACATAATCAACAGAAATTACAAATCTATTCAAACCTGTTTAAGTAATTTATGTTTGGTAATGATCTGTAAAATATTATCAACATTCTAATACTACTTATATATTTTTAAAAATATTTCTTGTTCTATTTCTAGTTATTCTTTTAATGTTTTAAAATGTCATAACCTTATCAGTGCACGCAAAGGTTGCTTATTAAAATGCATGGCACGTTGGTTTTACATTTAAGTGCAACAACTATAGTGAAGGTAATTTTGAGACGAGTACGTCAAAAAACCGGTAAAAATAAAAAAGTTATTAAGTTGTTGTATACAAATATTTAATAACAATTAGAAATCTGTAAAAATCTTAACTGTAATTCGTTCTCAAATGTTTGTACTTTAAATGAGCAAAAAATACAAATTTGTTGTTTACAAAATGATGTCCTAAAACTTCCACGCTAAGATTTATAAAATCTAAAACTTTATCTGTTTTATTAAAACAGCGAGCAAGTTTGTTTACAAAAGTTTCTAATGATAATGCTGCTTGTACTTGTACATATTTCTAAGAATCTAAATTTTGGAATTGGGTTAGAAAAAAGTATAGATAACAATCTCGAGGTATTAAATATAAGTCGTTTATGAAAAGTTCATTGGAAAATTAAAAGTAGTAAATTTAACAAAACACCAGATGTTTTTTTCCAGATCGAAGTATCCAACTACATAAATCAAAAGTTTATCTATAATATGAATGAAATTTTAAAGTAAATTCTTATCAAAAACAAAATAATCCCACTTATGGAACAATCTGTCTACTGATTTGTTTCGGGAAAAGTTATTATTGTCAGCAGTTGGCTTTGCAATAGTTTCCCTAAAGCTGAAGTATCTATGTTGTTCTGTTGGATACAAACCTCAACATTTCTGTTATTTTGAGTCTTTGGTAATATTTGCGGTCTAAAATAGTTCACAATTGACCCGAAATATGAAATGAAAAGTGTATTGATTTATTTCGATACGAAATAACGAGCATTTATCGGGTTTCACGTTTTGAGATTAAATTGTACCCTTTATTGAAGTTGTACTGTAATCTTAAAAGTTGTAAGTTCCAATCATATACTAACTTTGATATATTTCTGAAAAAGGTCTCCAATGCCGTTTGATTTAGCCATTTACATTTCCGTATAGACTTTTTCTCCTAAATATTGCATTTTAGAGCAATACTCAGTTCAGTCATAACAATCTAAGTTTTGATGACAAACATTTATAATTTAACTGATGTAACAACGTTTTGAACTATTTTTACTAGAACTTATATTTATAAAAATTAGTCAATCTATCAGTGTAGATTCTTAGATAAATGATGACGAATTAACCTTAACTAACAAGAAACTAAAAACCTCGTAAAAATACATTTATATTTTATTATAATTATTGTCGAATTGAACAATATATAATACTCCCAGGAGTTATAAAAAAACACTGATTTGGGGCAGAACATAAAAAGAAAACATTATTGAGACACAATATAATTTAAGTTAAAACAATCCAAAATAGTAATAAAACATAATATTAGAAACATGAAATGCAGTATAGTACACTATTTATATAAATTAAATTAAAAACTTTCACTATCCAACATATTTGAGTAAAAATAATAATTGCAACATTTTTAGATTCGCCATTCTACATTTCGTTTTTTAATTCATCGGGCAGTTTAAATTAGAAATGGCCAATATTTTCCCGAGACTTTTTGCCGAACTTCGTTGAGCCAAATTTAGATACATGAAGATTCTTTGAATTTCGTGTCATGTGGTTGTGAATATCATGATTAAACGTGTGTTTTAAATTTGTAAATTTGAGCAGAAAAGTTTATGATATACAAAATAGTATTGGTGATACCAGGCAGTGGCATTACCTTGAAGAGAATTATTTTTGTATGTCGGTTAGTATGTTTGACAAGGGAATATTAGTTTTAACTCACCTTAATAATTATAAAATGTAAAAATTATTAACAACTTGATACTTACCTCTAAAAATGTCTTCTAATTCAACCCATAAAATGTAAATTGTAAAATACTTATATTATGTGAAAATTTATAAGAATATTTTTTTACTATGCGTTAGTCTGTAAAAGTTAGCGTTCAATCAAATTTAAAATATAGTTTCTACTTACATTTGCTGCTCTTGAAGATGTTGAGAACAATAAAGTTGATTTTTGGGGAGGAATATTTGATGATTCTATTCCCAAAGTCTTGCTTCTCTGGTCACCTCTACCTGATAAAGAAAAAGAGAAAATTATATTATAAGATAAACGAAATAAATGGGTAAGAAGAACAATGAGGTAAGCGGTATTTTTATTAGTAAAAGGGCTTACTTCGTGGCTATGTATTATATATAATTGAAATAAAGTCACTTTATTTTCAACCATTTATTATTTATTTTATTACCAACCGGTTTTTGAGCTACTACGCATTCCTTTATCACGGCGGTTCCTTCCACTCGGGTGTCCCGTGCAGAAGAAAAAAATGTTTAATTTTGAATAGATATTCTATAAAATTTTAACTAATACATTTATCCTATAAGATAAAATTACAAATCTATATCCTTTTTTACCTATTTGGCCTGATTAACTCTTTAATCGGTGACCAGCCCACCTTTATTATTCATTTCTTGAAAGCAATTATATAGTGTCATACATACGTACATACATATATGTACTAACACATACATAGTATATATACACATACATATATACACATACACTTACGCATATGTAAAAATTCACAATATAAATATTTAATACCAATATTTTTGCATGTTTTTTAAAGGTTTGATTGGTAAAACTTCTCATGCCTGTCATATCATTAGTATATAATATATTGTATAATCTTGAAGCAAAAAGTGCATGTCTCTGTGCTAATCTAGTTTTACAGTGGGGTAATTTAAGGTTAAGTCTCTAAATGGTTCGATTTTGATGAGTTATACTTAAGTTTTGTCGCTAGTTTCGAAAAGTATTGATCATTTCGTGAATACTACATTAATACTTAAATATATAACTGGTCCAAGAAGAAGTTTAATAGTTGGAAAAATGTTTTCAGGCGTTGCCTAGTATGTGAAACAATGACAGATGAATCTCTTCACAACTTTAGAAATATGGAACTTCAAATCAAAGAATTTAAGAAATATGGATTTTCAAACATAGGCAAAATGTCGAATGTTACACAGTGTGTAAAGTGGCCACTTAACCCAGCCAATGACAGGGCATAAGCCCTGTAAATGCCTCGACTTCCATATTCCCTTCTTTAAGGTATCCTCCATCCCTGTTGTAATTTGTTAATCTTAATGACTCCCGAGAGAGTGAAATCCAGTATTTTGGCAACAAACATTTGGACAAACTCAAATATTGTAATACAACCAACTGGTCCAAGAAGTTTAAAAATTGGAAAATTGTTTTCAGGCGTTGCCTAGTATGTGAAATGATTCAATCAGATGAATCTCTTCACAGCAATAAAGATTTCAGCTCTTTAGCTTCATTAAAATCAACAATTGAAGAATTATGGATGCTTAAACATGAGAAAAATGGTGAATGTTACACAGTATGTAAAGTGGCGACTTAAACCATGCAATTACAGGTCATAGGCCTTGTAAATGTATCTGTATTTGTTGGTTTACGGTAGATATCGAAATCATTTTTATTTTTTTTATTGTTAAAGACAAGTCAAGATGGCTTAAGTTTTTATCTTTTTCTATGCTTTGAAACCGGTCGGTAGAAAAATAAATAAGTGGTTAAAAACAAAGTTGTTTTTACTTACTTTATTCGTTACTTTTCCATTACAAGAATACCCCTTATAGGCAGTTTCTGATAAGAAAGTCATTTGTTTATAATACTGCTCACAGTCGATTTGTTTTTATTTTATACCATTTTGTATCTCAAATTATAAACCGGAGCCGCTTACCAAAATAGATATTTATCTCAAGTATTGGGTAACGTTGGGCCATCGTTTAGAAAATGCTTGGCTATTTGCCCTTTCGACAAAAAGTATTATTACGTTTCTTACGCGGAGAGTTCTATAAAAGGGGATATCGTCTCAAATTCCTCCCTTGAACACTTGATATTACCAGTTTATTGCGAATCGCTTATCTTCAATTGCTTTTCCTATAATTTTAAATGAGATTAAGTGTACAAAACAGATTTATTCGATAGTTTTGTAAATTTATTACAAAAATCCTTTTTTATAGGAATTCAACAACCAAACAAAAATAAATGCGATTTTAGCTAAATTTTGACCAAAATCTCTGTTTTTTCCAGTTCTCGATATTGAAATTTATCGGTCATTTTCTATTAAATGTTGGGTGTCAGTTAGGCTTAGATTCTCAAAAAAAAAATCCAGACAATGACAAAGTTTTCAAACGTTTTACTTAGAACTTACTCAAAACAAACATACTGCATGTCGCATGCCGCATTTATCTAGAAAAACCTTTTTAAAATGTTAAAATAATCATTGGATTAAAAATACAGAATGGCTAAATTCATTTAATGTATACAGGACAAATTCTCGTGTGTACCGTTATTTAAAGTAACCTTTTTCAAAGAGTAAAATAATTTGAAAGACCTTTAGTTCCTTATTTGTGTGTTTATTGTACTTTTATGGGGTAATTTAATGTGTTACGACATAAAAAGAATAACCAAGAGGCATATTCTGCTTGTAAAGAATAAAAATAACTTTATAAAAACTCGCTCAGCTAAGCTTAACTACCTTAAAATTTTACACAAGTTAGGTTGGTAGAGGTTCGCTCGTTACGCTGGAAAACTGTTTAATAAATTAAATTAAAATACATCACGCCATAGCAATTCAGATGGAGCTTTCCGCTTTTAGAACCTTTGGCGAGTTTTTCGTGATGCAAAATTCATCTTAAAATACGGTCTGCTTTTGACTACTGTCCAAGCGAAAAGGCTTTATCTGAAAAGAAAGCGCTCACACAAAAATAATAATGTACCGTAGAAGTGGGTCACCAGATGAAATCCTTATCTTTAATTAAATCTATAGCTGTTTCCCGTATGGTGACCATAATGTATGTACATACGTAATATTACGGGTATTTGTTATGTAGATTCATATGCAGTACGTACGCGCGTCAACATTTTAACTTGTAATATGCGCCGCAAAGTGAATATGGCTAACGGCTAATCGGATATGTCTTCAAGCTTTGTGTTTTCTGGTGGTATTTTCATAACGAATTGAACGAATTTCTATTTAATTAACCTAACAAACACGGGTGGAGAACATCATTAAACTGTAAATTTAATTTAACTTTCAATGTTTACATTGTATTACTTCCGTCGAAACACTAATTCTTTTAAAACGTTCGGTCATTTTCAGTTGTGTTCCAATATACTCTTCTACGCGTAGAATGAAATCTTCTCTTGATATAATTTCTGGAGTTTTTCGTTGGAATATAATGAGTATACCACAGCTGGCGTCTACACTCCGCGCCATTCATTGCGAGTTTTTTTACAGGACTCAGCGCCGGGTGGCATTTTCTCTTCTGATACTTCGGTCAGTTTCTAGCTACTATCTTCAAAGTATAAAAAAGTCATAGAAAATCTTAACATCAAATTTTGGTACATTTTTTAATGTATTAGTATGCAAACAAATATACTATGAAGGGAAACTTTATAGCAACATAATTATTTAGATCAGACCAAAACTTTTACGTTTCGTAAAATGTCGGTTCTCTTTAAACAGTTTTATCTTTAAAAAAATTTAATGGTACTACAGGGATCATTTAATCCACAGAACCGCACAGGTATGAATAAAATTATTACTTTTTATTCTCTACAATAATTATTTTATTTTATATTTTCAAGCCTAAAGAATAAGAACTTTGGCGGACTTATTGTTAATATCTTCTTCCAGCCAACAAAACATAGATTGATCAAAAATTTGTACTAAAAATAAAATATAAAAAAATTTGTACCTAAAAAAATTAATTAACAGCTAGTCGTAAATAATATTTATTTATTTATTGAACACTTTATATATATATACAATATATATATACATATAAGGGCGGGCATATTGCCTTAAGGCAATTTCTTTCTACCTACCCAAACCGTTCAGTTTGAGAAAATTACAAATACATGGACATATTGAATCTTACAATTTTATACAAAAATTAAAAACAAAAATTAACAATAAAAAAAATTAAAAATTAACACTATACTATGAAGAGTGGAGCGGGGATGGGAAGGAAAAAAGAAGGAAATGAGAATAATTTTAATATTTAGATAGTGACTTTTTAATCTCGACTTAAATGTAAATAAAGAAGGGGCGTCTCTAACATTAGTGGGTAGATTATTCCACAATCGAGCGACTACTACTGTGAAAGAGAAGGCAAGAAAGTTAAAGCGATGACAGGGTATTAAAAAGGTTTTCTCGTTACTAGAACGAAGAAATAGTCCGTGTTGTGAAAGAGGTTAGAAGAGCTCTCTCAGATAAATAGGCAAAGTGGGATTATTTAAGATAATGTGAAGAAGTGAGAGAATGTGAATGTTTCTTCTATGCCTGATACTGAGCCAGTATAGTTGCGTGCGATACTCGGTTATGTGGTCAAATTTGCGAAGATCAAAGATATAACATTTACAAATATTCTGCAATCGTTTTAACTTATCAAGTAATTCAGAGTGAGCATCTGGATAACATACATTCGCATAGTCAAGGAGTGGAAAAAGTAAGCTCTGGACTAATGTTTGCATAACATTAATTGGCAATAAATTCTGTAATCTTTTAAGTGACTGCAAACTGCTATAAAGTTTACGACTAACTTCGTTAACCTGATCGTGCCACCCTAAATGCTTATGAATGACAATACCTAAGTTTTTGACTGAAGTCATGAATGGAATTTCTGCACCATATATTTTGAAAAGAGGAAGTGTGGAAAATTTCACTTTTGAATACATTCGTTTACTACTAAGAAGTACGATTTGGGTTTTTGTTGGATTTATGAGAAGTCCATGTTTTTTGTCCATGAAGAGATATGCTCGAGTGCAAGTGACATTACTCTATGTGTTAATAATAGTGCTATGGGAAAATGGAAATCAATTTGTGGTAGAGTAGGGTCGAACCTCTAGCTTTTAAAAGTTTGCAAAGCTACCACGAAACCATAATTGGTATTTTGCTCGTAATAACAACTCAAAGCAATTTGCTTGCACATAATTAAACACGGCGTCTTTTTTTCATTTACTGTACTCAACTGAATCAAAACATGCATTACAACCCCTGCTCCGGATGTGCGGAAGTTATGTGAACAGCATTCTAGCGGCGATATAGCTATCCACGTGTGTTCTAGAGACGTGTCACCGACTGGCAATTACCCGGCTAAGGCGAGGGTGGGGCGGTGTGTACCCCACCCCTGCCATAGGCCGAGTTTACTCAAGAGAGATTTTAGGATTCTACGTAAGTAAATAAAATAATATACGATATGCATATTCACTGGAACTTCTTTTTACATGGAGGATACGTTCTACGTAGATCGTATAAAAAAGTACACTTAAAAAAGAACAATGGTGGCTAGATTTTCAGGTTTGAAATTCATTTAGGAATTATAAAAAAAAACGTTAACGTATGATTGTACTTTAATTTTATTAAAAAATAAAACATAAAAACAAAAAGTGTTAGAAAGGTGCATACTTTTCTGTGCCTAGTATGCAAAAAAAACATTGAATGGAGTTCCAAAAACGAAGATTATTCTTATTATATTGCCACAAAGCATTGTTAAATGAAAGTAAAAAAAATTTTTTACCATAATATTTTTAACCCGTGTAAAAAAACTATCTACGTTTATAGAAATTCAGGCATTTACAAAGCCCGTAATTCTGTCATCGGCTGAGTTAAGCAAGCATAATAGAGTATCATAACTTTTTTTACAATTGAATTAATAATGTTCTATGAAATACTGTCTCGTAAAAAAAAAGTTTTTTCTATCTACTTGTTAGTAGCATAATTTTTTTTTTATGAATAATTTTAAATTTGCATAAAAAATTCTTATACATTCATTGGCCAAGCCCCTAATACTTCACGATTTGTGTAAATTTTGTACTTTGTTTGTGACCATTGAAATTTAAATAGAGCATCGTCACGAATCTTGACGAAACATTTATTAAAGCCAAACATGTCGCATTTTTGTAGGGACATATTTTTTAATAATTTATATTTTAAATTTAAATATGAAAACATTTCTCAACAACATCCATATTGATTTTTAAAATACAATTATTTTTTCTTAATCTATTTTGTACATTTTTATCGGAATTCGTGGCATGTGATATTCCCCTATTCATATGATTGATTTTCATATTTACGTATGGCATCTTTCACTCTGAGAACGAACGCAGCGGCCTCCTATAACGAGCGTTTTGAAGGTGCAGCAGCGGACTAGGCTTGGACATGCCTCAGGAGAACCTCAACCCAAGTCTCTTCTTCTTCACACCTGCTAGCTCGCGCCATCCTGGAAGGCTGTTGATGACGATCTTTCGGCTTTATTCGGTGCAACTAAGGGACGCATGATTGACGTGGGAGGAAGCGAGAGTGCTGACTAGACATAGGGTTTCCTAGAAAAGTCTGGTGATGTCCACCTGCTTCAGGAGCGGCAAATGTGGAAAAAGAAAATATCGTTTAGATATTAGACAGGTGAACACCTTTGCTGCCCTACTTCGCCAAAAAGCGTGGAGCCTATGGGAAAGCCTAAAAAGCTCCGACAACACACTTCTACAAACCATTGCAGGGTGGGTTCATATTCCTCTGTTTGCGCGATAACTGGAAATGCTGAGACAACCATTAGGACATAATATAAATAATTTTATTTTATTGTATCTCACTTGTGCAAAAAAATTCTCTCCTTACTTCAGTTTAAATTTTTTAGGAATTTATTATCTTTTAAAATAATATATCATACATATTATGTAAGTTATCTCTACAATATTTTATTAAAATTAAATATGCTTTTGTTTAATGTGGTAGAATTGGCTCTGCACAATTTAGGGATTTTACTGGAATATATTTTTATTATTATTTCATTCCCATGCGTGTATTGCGTGTTGGTTTATTATGTGTAATGAAAGTATGAAGAAAATTAGCTTCATCTATTCTGTCATCATAAACAAAGGGGCAGTTTTTAGACAAAAATCACTAACTGGGTTAAATATGAGGTAATATTCAACAAAAATTGCATTGCAGAAAAATGGGAAATGCGTTGAAGTGCATTGAAATAAATTCAAGTGGTCTAAAAACAATTCGTTTTATTAAATATATATTTAATCATGTTAATCCACAAAGTTAATGCAGATTTAAACAATAATATGTTCTACAAGAAAATTTTATATACAGCAATGAGCGATAAGAATAATTATTTCTATACCAAAAACGATATAATGTTTTATAAATTTTTAAGCAATATGTAGGACGGCCCTTCACCTGTATTTCATGGGTAGGAGAAGTTAGTACCTAATAGTTCTAGATAACATTTTTTTATTATTATTTAGTACTCTTCAAAATTGATTAAATTTCTTTACTAATGTTTTTTTTTATTTTCTTTTCTAGATTTAATTTTAAGGTACAAAATACTTCTCTTATCAATTTTTTTTTTCAGTATGTATTTAAATGTATATTTATATAAGTTACCAAAGTAGTAGTTTTAAATAATAATACATGTAATTTAAAAAAGAAAAATCTTCGTTTAGTGTTACCCAAAATTGTTTTATTTTTTTATTAATGTGTTGCTTTCTTACTTTTTTTTTTTTTTTACAGGTTCAAAATATTTCTATGACCAAATATTTAATTTTTCGAGTATTTTTACAAGTAATATAATTTTAACTGTTTTTTTTTACTCCTTAATTTGTAAATAACTGTTTGGAAATAATTTGTTTTAAATACTTTATTTTACTTATTCCGCTTACATGTATGTGTTTTATTATATGCAATTTATATGTAAAAGGAACTAAGTGCCGTTTATTTCAATAAAATAAAAAATATCTAGAGGTACATAAGCAAAAGCTCAGTTTAGATATAACACACACAGGTTTCGGACATACTGTGTTTTTACTTATGATTATTTACAGTTTTTTTTTTTTTGTGTAAGGTAAGATAGATACTCAAAAGCTTTATATTTTAAAATATGACTTTTGCAAACAGCTGCCTTTTTGCTTATTATAGACCTTAATTCAACCGCTTTTACCAACCACGTTCTACCGATCATTGAAGGAATGTCGTCGACCCATTTTTTTGTGGCCAATACCTCTTTTGTTTGCCAATTTGTATTATTCTGGCCATAATTTTGGCTCACCAAGTTTCCAACCCACTTCCATTTTAATTAAGCTGTACGATCCATGATGATGCCTAAGCATATACAGAACTGTGATTACCTGTCATTGGCTAGAATTATCATTAATCTGTATATTTAAAAAATCTTAATACCTGTATTGGGAATAAAAATGGCGGTGTAAACTCACATGTTATTTAATTCTGTACACAAATACTCCACACTCCTATACTAACACAGTATCAGTGAGAATAGTTGATAGTGCCAGTGTCACAAACAAGCAATACACTCTCAACAACCACAGAGGTATCACCCTAGTTACTTAAGGAAGTTCTCTAACTATATATGTTAATACCTAACACACGTACAAATTGCGAACCTAACTCTACTGTCACAAGAGTATCTTAATTAAACGTTTAACACATAAACGAGTACCTAATTTGTGAACTGTAAAATTACAGAAAAGGGGGTTTATGTAAGAATGAGATGAAATATTTATAAGAAGAAATATTATTAAAATTAGTTAATAGTATCGTGGAACTCACCCAGAAACCAATGCCCACTGTCACCTGACCTACTATCGTTTTGAGAACACTGCAGAAGGTGAATCATACATTTGTTGTGCGTAAACAACAAAATAATAGCGCTCGATACATTTTTTCATCCCACTTAGAAATATAATTAAAGTCGCGGACTTGAAACACCTATACCATGTACTGGCAAATTCTGGGTTGACTTACGGTCTAATTGGTTGGGAAGCTTGCACAAAACCCGCCCTTGAACCGGAAGCAATTGCACAGAAATCTTTAATCCGAGCAATTTTGAAAAAAACATTTCGTTATCCAAGCGACTTGCTCTTCAAAGAATTACTGTAGTACTGAATGTTATTCAACAGTATATATTGAGAACGGTAGTGGTTACACACATAAATAGAGACATTTACTCAAGCGTCAACCACAACCATAATACAAGATACTTTAATAGGGATCTGATACTAAGTGAAGGGGTCAACACTGTTCTGGCATCGAGACAACACTATTGCGTAGGCAAAAAGGTCCATTACTTTTTGCCAGAATCGTGGAAAGACGCAAGTGTTGTCAAGTTGCGGAAGGTGTTGACCTCGCTCTTTCATGACATTGGTCGTAGGGAGTCAGAAAGGTTGATGCATGCCGCGGATTGGAGATTCTTACTGAATGTCGAAAACAAGATATGAAAATAAAGAATAATTTAAAAAAATATTTATACAGAAGGCAAACATGAAGTTTCGAATTATAAATAAATTGTCTATGTTTTATGAATGTATGTATGTGTATGCGCATGGGTGTATGTACGTCTGTATGTATGTACATGTGTATAAGGGTGTGTATATGTGTATATATGTGTATGTATGTATGTATTTCTATTTATTTATCTGTATATATGTGTGTGTACATATAAAGATATATATTTGTGTATGTCTGTATGTATATGTATCAAAATGTGTTTACTTTTTTTTTTTTTTTATTAAGGAAAAACAACAGTTGTTATACAAGAATACAAAATATGAAAAATGGTACATACATCCAGTTAAAGTTGTTCACAAATATAATGAGAGAACATGTTACACAGTAAAGAGAAAAATAATATATTATATAAGACATTTGAAAAAAAAGAGCTCTTAAGAAGGTTAAGGGATGAGGAAATAGAGTGGAGGAGTGGAGGAGAGGGGTTTTCATAATATAGTTGAACAATTTAAAATTTTGGTATTATAATAAAATAAACATAATTAAAGGAACATAAACTTATTGGACATTGACAAATGTTTTATTTTACAGTGTATCAAAAAGTTTTTTTTTTTGAAGTCACAATTTTTTTATTAAAAATATATAAATGGGGTAACGAGTAAGTTTATATTTTATTAGTATGTGCTCTCTATTAATTTGTTAACTATTATCATATATAGAAATGTAATTGCCTAGCTTGGAACGGGGTATGTACCCTTGTTAGCTGGGCAAAGTGATCGTACAATTGTATTTTTGATAAAAATTGTAAATAAATAAAATAAATAAACACAATTACAATACTGATAACTTAGCACGGATGTCAAATTGCTTACAGTAAGCCGAAATAGAAGAGGACCTTAATTCTCCACTCGGAAGTAAAAAGAACACTATGAGCAACTACTATAAAAGCAGTAGAATTAGGTACCATCAGTCGTAGATCAGTAGTTTAGTATAATTTAGTTCAAACATGAAGTAATAGTTTAGTAGTTCATCAGTTTGAACAGCTCAATTATCAATTATGTAGTATATAACTAATCATATAGTAAATACGCATCGAAACATAACGTCGTTTTCTTCAATCATATCCAAATTTAAAGGTTTAATATTTCCAAGCATCTTTCACTAGGGCCCAAAATACTCAATTTTTTCGCTACAAAATGAACAACCAGAATCTGATACAAAAATCAAATGCTAAGGATCGGGGTGTTAGATTTGTGGGTGCCCCGGCATTTGATCACATAGAGGCAATTAGAGATAACTCATTAAAGATGTTAGGATTCGTTCTGCAGACTACCAGGGTTTTCGAAAATACCCGCCTAGTAAGAACTTTTTACAACTCCTTGTTGCGAAGTAGACTCAAAAGTGTCTGTGATGATTTGGGGTCCACGTGAACTGAGGTACTCTCTTATGATAGAGAAAATCTAAAAGAAGTTTCTGAGATATCTCTACATGAGAGATTGCGGGTATTATCCTCGGCTCTACCCGATCGAGTTTCTCCAGGGTGTGCTTAGCTACAACAGTTTGTTGAACAACGTCGCTCTGGATGTTGACCTGTTCCATGTATCCGAAGGGGTTTTCCGGAGCAGGATTTCCCTACTATTTGGAAAGATTATTTTTGGTGTTTTCTTTTTATAATATGTACGTCTTGAATTTTAATTTGTTATGTATATATATATAATTTAAATTAATAATATGTTCTCAAATCAAACGGTGTTAATAAAAGAAAATTTAAAGCTATTGATATTTAAAGCATTTACTTTGTTTTTATTTCAGTTATTTATTGACAATTCTTGATGTAATCCCATTGTAATTATAAGTTACTAACTAGCGCTTTCACCCTCTAATGGGCATCTTCAGTCTGAAGACTGAATAGGTGGAAGGGTACCAAATATTTTTTAATAAGGAACTTATATTAAATATAAGTTATTTTATCATTAACTTTGTGGTCAATCATTTTACTAAATGTTATTAAATAATTGTAAATAACCGCTCACTGACTTTTCTATGTCTATCGGTTTCGAGACGTAGCTGTCTCTTCGTCAAGACACCAATCAAACTAACATTCAACATATTACAACAGAGATGGAGACCATTTTAGAGAAAGGAATATAGAAGTCTAAGCATCTACAGGGCTTATGGCCTGTCATTGGCTGGTTTAAGTGGCCACTTTACACGCTTTGTAACATTCACTATTCTGCATATATTTGAATATCTACATTCTTTCAATTCTACCGTCGGTTGATGTTTGTGAAGTTAAAGAGCTAGAACCTTTTTTTATGTGTTTGAGATTCATCTGATTGATGAATCCTTCTGGTCCAAGAAGCATATTTTTTTTTTTTTAATTTAATCGTTGCCTAGTATGTGAGAGAAATATTTCAATCAGATGAATCTCAAACACATTAATAAAAGTTTCAGCTCTTTAACTTCACATTTATCAACATACTAAAGAATTGAAGGAATATAGATGTTCAAATATAGATAGCATGGTTAATGTTGCATAGTGTGTAAAGTGGCCACATAAACCGGCTAATGACAGGTCATAAGCCCTGTAGATGCCTAAGCTTCTATATTCACTTCTCTAAAATGTTCTCCATGCCTGTTGTAATATGTTAACATTAACAGCTCCCTAGGAGATTGAATCCGGTTTTGTATACAAAAATTTGGACAAACTAAAAATATTGTTGATTTAACTAACAAATCGGCATTTTGGTTTTATATTTTAACGCAACAATGGTGAAGGTGTATAATGGGTTTGGCATGTTAGTTTGGTTGGTGTCCTGACGAATATACGGGTATGTCTCGAAACTGGTAGATATAGAAAAGTCGGTAAGTAGTTATATACAGATATTTTATAACATTTAATAAAATTAAAAGTATTTTCAGGCGTTGTCTAGTAGGTGAAATACATCAGCCGGGTGAATCTCACCCAATATTATTAAAGGTTTCAGCAAATTTTCTTCACAAAAGTCAACAGATGGAATGGTTAAACAAATGTGGATGTTTAAACAAAAAACAGAAGGGTATACTTTGCACAGTGTTAAATTGTATACATTTCATGTTGAAATTGTTGTTATTTTCCCAAAGAAATAAAAATGAGCAAATTCACAAGCCTAGTAAAACCCCATACTATTTTTATCTCAAAAATATTTTCCCTCTCTGTTGCAATAAACGTCAATGAGTCCAACAATGTTTGATTATGTCCAAATGCTTGCAGACTGGCTGGATTTCCTTAGGGAGTTGTTCATATTTAAATTTATTTCAACAGAGAGGGAAAAAGTTTTCGAGAAGGGAATATGGAAGTCTAGGCATTTACAGGGCTTATGACCTGTCATTGGCTGGTTTAAGTGGCCACTTTACACACTGTGTAACATTCACCATTCTGCCCATGTTTGAACATCCACATTTCCTCAACTCTTCCATCTGTTGACTTTTGTGAAGTGAAAGAGCTGAAACCTTTATCGCGTGGGTGAGATTCATCCGGCTGAACCAAATCACCTACTAGGCAACGCCTGGAAACAATTTTCCAATTTTTATACTTCTTCTTTTACCAGGTAGTAATTCAACAATGTTTGATTATGTCCAAATGCTTGCAGACTGGCTGGATTTCCTCCCTAGGGAGTTGTTCATATTTAAATTTATTTCAACAGAGAGGGAAAAAGTTTTCGAGAAGGGAATATGGAAGTCTAGGCATTTACAGGGCTTA
Organism: Micrasema longulum; assembly: GCF_059751315.1. Lineage (NCBI taxonomy): Eukaryota > Metazoa > Arthropoda > Insecta > Trichoptera > Brachycentridae > Micrasema > Micrasema longulum. The sequence continues at coordinate 965,583 of NW_028277396.1, forward strand.
TGACCTGTCATTGGCTGTAGGTGATTTGGTTCAGCCGGATGAATCTCACCCACGCGATAAAGGTTTCAGCTCTTTCACTTCACAAAAGTCAACAGATGGAAGAGTTGAGGAAATGTGGATGTTCAAACATGGGCAGAATGGTGAATGTTACACAGTGTGTAAAGTGGCCACTCAAACCAGCCAATGACAGGTCATAAGCCCTGTAAATGCCTAGACTTCCATTTTCCCTTCTCGAAAACTTTTTCCCTCTCTGTCAATGAGTCCGTTTATTTCGTTAATTTCTAGAATGCACCTCAAAACAAACTATTTCAAAATATGGATAGAAGCATTTAACTATGTATGTAAAATAATCTGAAATCAAGGGATGTTTTCCTAACCATTTAACTTGCTATATTCTAATTTCCGCTTCAAAATGTCTACATACGAAATTTAGAAGGTTGTGTATCGATAAATAAAGGCACCCAAATATACAAGGGCATTTGATTAATCGCTTAGTCGAATCACCGGTTTATTATTTATTTCAAACAAGATACCGTCTTAATCCATCGCATAAAAATTACCTGTTATTTTTATTCACTTATACCTAAATGCACTAAATTTTTCTAAAGCAATAATTTATGTAAGTCAAAAACTAATTACTCTTTAATATGAAATGTTTTTTCTTGAACTTCACAAATCCATAACTGTGTCATTTTTTTATTGTCCCTGATCAGCCTCTCCATAATAATGTGCAGAGGATCTATAAACTTTAAAATGCTTGGGAGTTCACATAACTGAGGATAAAATCGTATAAAAACTTTAGCGGCAAGACTTAGTGCATCAGCATACGCCGTCAGGAAGATCCGACTAATAACGTTTGTACAGCGATAATAATCTATTTTAGCTACTTTCACACTATTGTGTCTTATGGCATTTTAGTGTGGGGTCGGGCTGCCAATATTTCCGCAGTTTTTGTTTTGCAAAAGAGGGCAGTGAGAGGTATATACAAATGACATTTTTGTGATTCTTTAAGAAAGTTTTTTTTTTAAATAAACATAGTGACGGTATATTTGTGAGAATATTATTTATGTGCTTAAAAATACATCTCTCTTTCAAAAAATAGCGACAAACATAATTATAGCACTAAAAGAAAAGACAAATTGGCTATCCCAAAATTAAGGCTTAGCAAGGTAAGCACATCGTTTGTGGGGCACAGCGTACCTACGCTTCTACATTAGAATACCCGACAATGTCTGAATTATGACGGACAATTAATTCAACATTTTTATAAAAGGCGAAAAAAGGTCTATTATGGACTAAATGAATACGTAGAAGACAGCAGTGTATGGAACTGACAATATTATTTTATTTGTGTTAATTTATTTGTTTATTTTTGAAACTTGAATATCTTTTTGTGTTGTTTTGTTTATTCATATATATATTAACTTTCAATAAGCGTGTAAATTATGCTTACTTTGAAGAATATTTTTTTATTTTTTTTTAAAAACACGAACAAAGAGCTGGCAACCCACCTAGAAATTACTGGAGCAACTTTTAACACGATTCTTGTTGTCTGGAATTCTAGTCGATACTCGGTGAACACAAAATGCCGATTATTCAACCCTTGTATAATGCCAGTACTTCTATATGGGTGGGAATCTTGGCACCTTACTAAAACTCAAAACACCAAACTTCTGAGTTCTGAGATAATGTTCTTGAGGAGAATATTAGGCATAAAGAGGTTCGATTTCACGAAGTCTGAGAACGTACGCAGCAGCCTCTTGAGGATGCGGTGGTATACCTGGCTTGGTCAAGTGCTGCGCATGCCTCAGGAGAACCTAAACCCAAGTTGACTCTTATTTACACGTCTCGTCGATGACGATCTTTCGGCTTTATTTGGCGGAACTAAGAGACACGGGATAGATGTGGGAGGAGGCGAGAATTCTGGCTGACGATAATGTCTCCTGGTGGCATCTGATAATGTCCACATGCTCCCTTTAGAAGCGGACGTGGAAGAGAGAGAGAAAGAATTGACGTTTTAAATCTTCAACCATTTTTTAAGCAAAACATTAAAAAAAAATTCGTGTAAATTCATTGTAATTTATTATTGAAATTAAATCAGAGTTAAATAGAATTTATTTCCGTGAATTCAGAAAATACTTTTAAAATGGTCCATCAGATAAAAATTTAATTACAATTATTTATCCTTGTTGGGTGTAGATTAAATTTTAAAATAAAGATAATAGTCCGGAAAGTTTCGCAAAAGTGATAAAACCAGTTACTGATTACTCCAAGTTTGTGGATTATATGGTATTACTCGTCTTTATTTCTAAAATTAATTTTATATTATCGTATAGATTCGTTAATTCCACATCACAAAAATGGTTTTCTACCGTGAACTATATGATTTTATTTATTGACCAGACGATCGACGCTTTTCATATAACGCATGGAAATTTAAATTATTTTTTGTGGTGTACAATAACATATTATATAATAATTCTCCTTTTAGATACTCAAATACTTCAATTTTGAGGCCATTTTCAACGAGTTGTGTACAACTCACTGGTAGAGCGGAGTGGGGTTCAAACCTCGGACTTAAGTCCGCGACACGAGCCGTGGGACCACAGCCCGGTTAATATTTTTTTGTTTTGTTCATTTTGCAATTTATATCAAAAAATGTTCCTTGTGTATGCATGTATCATTTTTATTAACAGTACACTTATGTAACTACTCAAAAGATTTTTTAAAAATACTTGTTTTTTTTTTTTAAAGAAACATTTGCGTTTTTATAATTTACCCAAATATTTCATTTGAGGGTCATTTTCAATGAGTTGTAAATAACTCACTATTAAAAAATGGAATCGAGTTGTGGTAGAGAGATATTTAAACCATGGACCTTTGGTCCGTGAGTCCGAGACACTTGCCACAGTACCACAACCTGATTCTAATTGTATCGGACATCGCCGCGCGTGCGATAATACAACATACAACACGGCCTGTGACGCGGCGAACGAGCGCCAAACGTTAGGCACCGACACCAAGCCGAGCGGCCCTTTTGCGGGCGCCCAGGCGGAGATGGTAGCTGCACGGGGAAAATGGACGGAATGACCGCGGAGAGACGGTCGAACCCCCGGCCGCGACTGAAGCTTCCCGAGTGGCCGCTAGGGCGACGAATGGCGCTCGGACGAGAGTGTGCGGTGCCAGTGTTTTTAGGTTAATATTTGTATATCATGTTTTTATGTTTATTTTCGGCTAGGAGTCTCGATTTGTAATCTAACTAGCTGCCCCTAAAATAAAGACGGTTAATTATGTCACTCGCAGGGGCAGAAGTTAGGATATCGAGACCCTAGCCACATATTTGTATCAGATTGCGGGGAATCAGACCCTGTCAAATCCTCTAAAACTCATGTCACCCTTTTTCTCAGTATGTGGGACCTTTCCCTGTATCATTTCTACATTAAATAAGATACGGGGAAGAGGCCTACATACTCCCTTTACATGTAAAACTCATCTCGAGGGAGTTATTTTATCTTATAAGCATACGTGTAAAAACAATATCTGAAATTGTCCAGCCAATAGGAGAGCGTGCTACGGCGTAAGCCGGGAAAGTCCGACCCCTTCTCGCTCTCCCTTGCGGCTTATGTATGCTGTCTCGTACCGTGCCCGACTGCGGCACGGTACAAATTACTTGATAGAACCTCTGTATTTTTATTGAATAAAGTGTGTATAGTGTATAACCAAGACTGCGTTTTTATTATATCTACGCCCTCTCCGCCTCTGATGTCGCCGCCTGCCCTTCCGAAGAAGAAAACTGAAGCCTGAAGAAAGCTATCACCCGATAGCCGGTCAAATAGCAGCTCCAAGCCACCTCCTATCTACAGTTCAACTGTATGCACGGCGAGGTGTCGTGTATACTAATAATAATTCAAAACAATGTTTTTTTTTTTTATAAATACGTAGACTTATTTCTATCGTTCATTGGGTGGTACAAATAGTATAAATTAGTTCTAGTAGCATAAACAGACTCATTTCTGTCCCATATTTAATGGTTCAAGTAGTATATCTTGAATATTTCTGTTATTTATACAAATCGCTTGAATGTGGTAACACAAATGAATTATTTGTCAAATATGGGTTTGGTAACTAAATAATTGGGTTCATAAGAACGTTATTTTGCTCTCCTGAAAAGTCACACTTTTCCAGTTATAATGTCATGTTTGCCCATCAAAGAATTATTAAACTATTTCAAACCTTTTTTTAATTAATAAATTCGAAACCGGTTAGCGTGTCGCAACCCTAACACTAGGGACTGACGACAAAGTTAATTCATTTTGACAATTGTACGTCGATCTAATTGAGATTGTTTGGGTTGTTAGCTGAATTATTCACGTTTACATTTCATTTGAATGCAAATGGTGGCTTAAGTTTATTGGAATGTATGTTTGGTACAAGAATGTTTAAATCATAGAGATATGGTGTGAAGATTTTGTATTACAATCAGAAGAAATGGCGTGTACAAACATTATTTATTTCATTTTTACAATATTGTACGAAATTAAACGAAAGTACGTATTATTGGCAAAAAAAACTTTTTTATTGTTAAAATCATAGTCTTTAACAAAAAAAAACAATGCAAAAGACGTCAATGATATTAGTAAATAAAAATTCTCGTGAGGTGAGTCAACAAGAAAGAATTTGTTTTTCATAGCATAGTTTTTTGTTTAATATAATGTATACGTAAAAAAAATGGTTAATATAACGGTTCTCTTGCGTGAATATCATGAATGTATTGTTTCCTTTTCGGCTGATAAAAAATCAAACCCTAACGATGCGTAGGGCATTTTGTTGGAATTTTAATCGTCTCAGCAATCATTTGTTTTATGCAAGAAGGCAAAATAGTCAATCTTACGCTTTAGGTATCCAAGAATTATAAAATATTGTTTGTTCTTGTAATTACTTTGAGCTTGTTTTTTTTTATTTTTTTAGTTTTTTATTTTGAATCTTGAAATTATTTTTATTACTTTAATTTTTTTGTTTAATTACTTTTTGTATTGTTTTTTTACCTTTTAATTATCATGCCTGTAATTTCAAAAAACAACGGATATAGTTAATTGATCACCCTAGTACATTGGTTCTCAAACTTATTTCGCCCACCACCCACATTAAGAATAATTTTTTTTTAGAGTCTCCCAAAATGTTTGAATGAAATAAATACTCGTGTTCTGGAGTAACAATTAACACCACTAGGCGCAGAAAGAAAAATTATTATGATAGTGGTGGAATGTAAATATTTTCTCATTTTATTTTTAAGGCAAAATAACAGTTTTTCAAAATATATACAACATTTTATAGAAAAACATATAATAAAGGCAAATAGTAATTACAGTTATTTACGGAATAAAACCGGCCTCATCCACCTAAAGATGTCTCTTTAGTTAAGAATGCCTAAGGTGGGATTGTGCCAACTGCCTGGGAAAAGAGTCGATTCGTGAATGCATACAGGTTCAAGTTTCCTTGTAAAAATCACCCCTTATCTCTATAAAATGAAGCGCGGTGACCTATTTTAAAAGACGGAGTTAATTAGAAAATTGCGCACAAAGTAAACAAGAATATCATTAAAATTTTAATTGGAGATATTCTGTAAGTGAAGGCGTTATTCTTTTTGGTACTTAATCAATTCCATTAGCTGTTAATAAGTTCTTTTTGGAAATAGAGGAACATAGGCCCCTAATTTTTTAATATTTTTTTTTACTAATAAATTTCATAAAAGGTACATGTTTTTAAAAAATTCCAACCAGATCTACTTTTATACATCTAGTAAATGTTATCACTGTAACTCTCCAAAAAAAGAGAATAACTCTTGTGCTTGGAGAGTGACTTACACTGTTGTAGTTGTTTATTTATAAGAGTTTATATCATTTTAAAGAAAAAAACATAAAATAATAATACATTCATACTAATTAAAACTTCATGTAGTTTTACACGTGTTCGAAAAATTTCTTTAGATTTACTTTAAATTTATTAATTAATATATTATTTTTGGTGGTTTTTAGTTCATTATTATAATTTTTTACACCTTCGAAGACAAAGTTATTTTGATCATGACTTGTGTGGAATAAGAATAATAATTAAGCGTTGTTTCATTAAAATTCAAATCGTATTGGTAAAATATCATAAGTATGAATTTTTCTTTTCCTGTTTTTCTTTGTTATTATTTTTTTCTGTATAATTTTTCTATTTATTATCAACTAAAATAACTTATGCATCCCTTTATAAGTTCGTTCCTATGTAGGTTTGTATAAATGTCGATTTCATTCATACATGCATATGCTATAATTTTACATAGAGTAATAAAAAAAAATGGTCCACGCTCAGACGGTGAAGTCCTTGTGGGCATTATTTCCAAATTGCGGAAGCTGTATTTTTTGTTAAAAGTATTGCCGATTTTAGTGAAAGTTCTGATACATCAGACAAATATTCAGTATATTGTAGTTGAAAAAAGTAAACTTTTTTTTTTTTTTTTAATTAGAAACGATGTTCCCTCGAGCATTTTTTATATTTTGTCAGCATTGCGGATAAAGAATACTGTTCTGTATGTGAAATAAAACCAGAACTCTGAACGAGCGTTTTCGACTCGATGACTGCTCTCGGGTAAAAATCCTACATAAGTAAATCTAGTCGATAAGGATCCGCTTCGCTGTGTAGTGGTTGGTGCATATACCTACCGTTCTTTATTTTCTAGGTTTGATTTAGATGGACGTGAAATATTGATCCGAATGTTTGATTCTTACAATAGGAAAATATCACGTACTTCGAATACCGATACAAAAATATGAATTAAATTTACAATAATTAATTGTATTTTCTAAATTAATGGGTATTGTGGAGAAACGTTTTCATGTATAACTTTAAAAAAGAAAATATAAAAAACATGTCACTAGAAAAACGCGACATGTTTGGCATTGATAGTTGTGACGTCAATATTTAATTTTTATTTTTTTTATAATTTTTTTGCACCACAACAGGCCAGAAAGTCAAATTACAGTGGTGAATTACACCCAGGCTTGAGAAAAATCACATTTTCATTTTTGTGTTCTCACCAAGAATCGAACCCGGAACCTTCCGTGCGTGAGTCAAGCGTCTTGACCACTACACCACAGAGGCCACCAATGTGACGATGTTCTCAAAAAAATCGAACGGTTTGAAATAAAGTTTAAAATGAACATGAATCGTGACGTATTAGGGGTGTGACCACTGTAAGGGCCTTTTTTCAGGAATTCAAAATTAAAAATTTAAAAAAAAAATCTCCTAATAAGTAGCAAAAAAGTATTTTTTTACTGGACAGTATTTCATTGACTCTTTTTACTTTAAAAATGCTAAAAAAGGATGAGATTTCCCTATTATGTATATTATAAACAGCAATTATTATTGTTAGTATATTATAAGGACGACTATTTTAATAATAAGGTTAGTTTGATAATATTCGAACCTAATGCATAACATGGTATACTCATATATTATTAAATAAATTTTGCTTTGAATACCTTACCAAAAATTACAAAGAAGTTTTACTAACTAACTGCATTCACAATAAATAAAATACCTTTATTGTATTTTATAAAATACGTATTCAAATCAGAATTCTTGTTCATATTTGGAAAAACATATTTTGTTTCATTTAGCAGTAAGTTAAGTTTGATAAACACATTTTGAACTTCAAGTTAATTAAATTGTTTTCCAAATTTACTGCCAAACTGTTGTTAATAAAACAACTTCTTTAATTAACCCGGAGCTGTGTCTTTAATGTTAGTACAAGGTAGTCGATACGTAAAAGCATATTTCATTATAATGAAATCGCATTGTTTACTTGAAAATCGAGTGTTATCGGGATTTGAAAGCAGTGCGATTATAATCCTCTAAATTGGGAAATTAATGAAAGGGTTCGCATAGATCTTTAACCTCTTAAGTTCCATTTTATTCACCATTCACCCCTTAAGCTGTGTTTCATTGTGTTAGTGTATTTATTTACAATATATTAAACAAAGAGACCTTTTGCATCTGTAAATCGGAAAAATACAATATTAATACACAAAAATTATTCATTTTAAATCCTAATTTAATAGATAAAGTCGGTTTATCCTAAACTATATTGAGATTTAAAGTTTGGAGCCTTTAATAAAATTCAATGCTATTTCACCGCAAATATTTAACATCTTTTGATAGTAAATGAATTCACGTTAACATACGGTTGAAACATCGAGTATATTTATAAACAAGCTTTAACAGTATTTTAAAATATAATTATATAAACAAATATGGATACAATAAAATTTTTCCCAAAAAATATTTCAAATTATAATCTCCAGCCAATACTAGTATTGCAATTTATGGAGAAAATGGGAAGAGTACTATTCTGTTATTAACACACAAAAAAGAAATCTGTTTAATCTACCCATAAAAACATCACACTCAAATTTATTAAATTTGGACTCTATTCATTAATATTTTTAACTCCCCATATTTTTTTGTTTTAAGCAAATAAATGTATGTCGTGGGAGTAGAAAACACCCGTTCACGATGGAGTCCTGGTGCCGACACTTATGTATGGAACTTAAGCTTGGAATTAGAAAAACAAGGATAAAAGTAGGCTGAATGCTGTCGAAATGGCATGTTTAGGTGAATTTGTTGAAAAACTTTACGACAGTTGCACAAATGTGGAGATGAGTATTATGAAAGGCTTAAAAAAATCATCACCAACAACATCAATAAAGGAGTTTTGCGGCGGTTTGGACATCTAGAGAGAATGGACGGTGAAATAACGGCTAAAAAGATCAACCATGCGAACGTTGATTGATACAGAAAACGAGAAAGACCGAAAAAATGTGGCATGATCTAATACAACAAATCCTTAAAGATGGACGGGTCAAAGTTGGAATTATAATAAAAAATGGAATAATAAACAAATTGTGCATGAGAGGATGTATGAATGTAGAAAAAGCGAGATTGCATGCAAAGAACGAGTGATATGGCGTTCTATTATATCTGCGAGATGTGGTACTACAGAAAAATATAAGAAATTTCCTGGAGTGACTGCATTACTTATGACGAGGTTATCAGCAGAATCGAAGAAAGGAGGCGCCTTATCAAAACCATTTCAGAGAGGCGATCCCAATGGATCGGCCACATTTTAAGCCATGAGGGTCTCCTGCATGACATCATAGAGGGAATGGCTGAGGGGACACATTACAGCTGAAGAGAGCTGCAGAGAATAGAGACCAATAGAGGACGAGATGCAGGACTTTGCTGCAAACCAATCCCCAGGATTAATACTGCGAAGAAGAAGACATATCTGCCTACCCCTACAGAAAAAAAGGGAGCGATGGTTGTTTTGTTTGTGTTTTTTTTTAATCACTCACTAAGCTTCTATTTCAGACGTTAGTAATTTTAGATGTCATAAAAAATATACCTCAACACCCTGACCAATTGAGAAAAAAAAAGTTTTTTTATGAAACTGGCAGTTGTATCCGTTTTTTTCCAAATGAAGAGGACAAGAGGACACCACAAAAAAGTACAACAATTTAGTCAATAATGTATTCTCCTTTATTTTTTCACAACGAATTTGTCAGTAATTCATAATGTCCTCACCGTACACACTGTGCAAATATCGCGAGCATCTTTGGCAGCTTTATTCCTCGATTGAACGCGAACAGAGGGAGGTGTCGAAGATGCTTATTTTTTATGCTTATTTATATTCCATTTTGAAGGCATGCAATCAAATAAAATAACATGTGTAACGTAAAAAAGCACATTTTCTTGTAGAACAAAAAAAAATGTTTCGAATGACGCATGAGATTTGCCACTATGTTTTAGTTTTCGTGCTCATTTTTAAATTTTAAAAAATACCGACACAACTGATGTCAACACCTAATACTTACTTCCTCTCATAAATTGAAATTACATTTATAATATGTCGGCTAACGTCGGCAGTTCACGTCTAAACTACTGGACGCGGACTTGACTTCGGAGGACGCGAGAGATCTGGCCACTGGCAGAAGGGCTTAAAAAGACTTTGTAGATAACATAAATATGATAAATAGGCAAGTGGTATTTTTTCGTCAGCTTTATGAATTTCTATATGTAACCTGGAGGGCATGTTTTTTTATTAAATAAAAGTCAAATTTCTTTTCAAATAAATAAATAACAATATAATTAAAACTGTTACTTATATGATTTACGTAAATATTTTCATTTTGTGGCCATTTTATTTAAGTCGTAAATAATCGTGTTAGAAAATGGGAAAAAAGTTGTGATAGAGCAGGGTTCGAAATTTGGCCCTCTGATCCATGAGTTCAAAGCAATAATATAAAAGTACGATACATGACGTATATTTTATCTTTGCGATTTGATTGGACTCAAATGAAGTTTAAATATATTATACATATATAAAATGTACATACATAAATAGTTCATATTGCACAGGAATTAAGGTTTTTAACGTTTTGACAATGCCAATCTATATTTTATAGTTAACTGAAATTATTATTCGTTTAGTTTGGCTTTTCGCTATTCAAACTTGGTCGTTAAAGGTTTAATTCGCCAAAAGGAAATTCTAAAATGGCGTCAGACGTAATATGGCGCTCTTTTTGAGTACGCGGGAATTTCATTTTGAGCGCCAAACTTCTCTGGCCAAGAGCGGAAAATCAGGAGATGGCGGAAAAACTGTTTTCTCCGAGAAAACTTCAATGCTGCCATAGTTAAATCAGCATTTAGTCTCGTCAACAATTTCTTGTTTAAAATGAATACTTCCAATAATAGGGAAATATCACCTTTTTTTACGCACATTTAAATTAATGGGGGGGGTCTTTAAAATACTACCGAGTAAAAAAAGTTTTTTACCACTTATTAGTAGCATAAAAAAATCATTTAAATGGATAATTATGAATTCCCACGAGATCAAACGATTGCATTGGCCAAGCCCGCAATACGTCGCGATTCGTGTAAATTTTGAACGTTGTTTGTGGCCGTTTAAATTTAAATTCAGCATCGTCACGAATCTTCACGTTACAAAGGACAAACATGTCGCGTTTTTGTAGGGATATTTTTTTTAATAACTTATTTTTTAAAGTTATTTCTGAAAACATTTCTCCACAATATCCATACTGATTTTAAAAATACAATTAATTTATCTAAATCCATTTTATTTCAATATCTTCATCTGTATTCGTAGTATGTAATATTTTCCCATTGAAAAGTTTATATTATTGAACGGACACATCTAACAGATATGTAATTTTTTTATTGATTTAATTGGCAATCACTTCCTTACACGTTGTAGATTATTGTGAAATAATAGACCGAGCACATAAATCATTAAACCTGGGAGTTTCATTACATTTACTGTACTCTCCCGAAATATGATATCGATGCTGTCTTAATTATTATCCATATACGTACATATGTATATCATCTTTGAATAAACTTAATAGTGATGCATAATTATTTGTAAATATATATTTTAACTTTATAATTATGTTTAGTAAATAACATATTCAACCATATATGTAGTTGTGTTACTATTATTACTTTATTGTGTTATTTTGTACTTATTTTTACCATTAATCAATTACCAATTTGAATTATAAAATTACTATAAATAATTAATAACATATTGCCATGTATTCTTATACGACCTTTCTGCAATCCATTTTTCGACATGTATAATTTTTTTAAATTTATATTTTTCGATCATTATTTTGTCTTTTTCTTTTATTATTTTGTATGTTTAATATGTTAATAAGTGTTTCTGTTTTATATATAGAAGAGTCCGGACGGAATTTTCAAACAAGTCGGGATATAAAAAAAATATAATTGTCCTCTATGATAAAATTGTGTATTTCGTTCATTAAATATAAATATATAAATATAGTTCAGTTCATTAATATAAATAATACTGTTAAAATGTTGTCTGTTTTAAAATATGACTAATTTCCTGTCTCTTCATTTCAAAACCCCTCTCAAACTCTTTTTTTAATTCCTTTTTTTCTACTGGAGACCAGTAGCAAATTCATTTATTTATAAACACATATCTCTAGTTTTTATTTTAACATCATTTGTTTTGTTTTGTTTTATTTATTGAATAAGTATTTTTTTTAAATATGTATACAATATTTTGGAAGAGCGTATTAAGCTCTCAAGGATAAAAACTATTTTTAAGAAAGTAGTTAAGGACTGAATTTTCCTTAGTGGGAGGGATTTGAGTAGGAAACTCCCTGACAATTTTCCGAATGTTTGAGTTTTACTTTTTTTGATATTTTTTATCCTATATTTGTAGTGATATATTTATGTGTCTGTGTCAACTAATTGCTAGTCCCATGGAGTTGGAACTTATGCCTCAAATAATGTACAATAAACTTATGTATCTAAATAAATAAATATATTCCATTATGACAAAATTACTAATGTTCATATCTCGACTTGCTAGAAATCTGCATGTTAAGTCGGGACTCTTAAATAAATGTATTGATGTTATGACGAACACGTCAATATAAAAAATACATAAAAAAATAACACGTCACATCAAAATATAATACAGATAATTAATTTAATGCTGCACTTGAGAAAATATAAAAAACACGATTTATTGGTTAAGGTCAAACCGCACTAAAGCAGCACTGCGCGGCACTGAACAGCGCGTCCCCAATATTATTTTCACTGTTTTGGAATGAACAAACAAAATTACAGCTGTGCTACTCTGCGCAGTACCCCATATAAAATTTTGTCGCGCAGCGCCGCTTTAGTGCTGTTTTGCCTTTAGGTTGGAAGTAATTTGCCCTTTGGGAAAAAGCCCCCAAATCACCAAATTTAAAAAAAATGTTTTACTGTTTTTCAAAACGTGATTTTCAATTTCAATGAAATCTACACCACTTTAAATATAAATGCAATATTTTAATGGTAAAATTCACTCTATCTCTAAAAAAGGTAAAATATTAGCCAAAAGGTTGTTTTTAATAATTTATTATGTTTAATAATGGACGATGATAAAACAATGTTCAAATATATATTGTGTGTAACATTATGCGAAGACGGCCAAGAAAGACATGGCATGATCAAAAAACCAAAATCTCAAATCTAGTAATTTGAAAAGTAGAAAGACATGTTTGACAAAAAGTATAAATGTGGAAGAAGCTAGTAGTATATGATGGAGGAATGGCGTTATGGTGGTGGTAGAGGAAGTAGTCGTGTATTCGTGTAATCAGCTACTTAATATTCAGAAGCTTACTTAATTACTACATATATATATGTACATGTAATAATATATTGAGTCAGAGCAGAACCATAGTAACGTAATAATGATTAATAATGTCATTATTTGGTTACACGTGTTTATGCATAGTTTACTAGTTTAACATATAACAAAATTCCGGGAAACTCTGAACAGACCTTGATCAAATAAGTTCTTTTTATTTATTGGTTCTAGAGTCTTATTGGTATTTTTTAACAAACACTAACGCCATCAAATAAAAACAGGAAAAGAACCCAATCTAGAGAATATTACACAACTTTAATCATAGTACTAATTAAGTGTAACTTTGTAAAGATATTTTCATTAAAAAAATAGTAATTATTATTTTTTTTTTCGCGTCCATGGGGCTTTTACTCACATAAAAAATAAAATATATATAAGCATATAAACAAAATTAAATTTTAATAATACAATATAAATATACATAAAAAGATCAGTGTTTAGAAGTATAGTTAGTTGGTGTAGAAAAATATAAATAAGCTGTAAAATAGAGAAAATTTTGCATTAGATTTATTTTTATACATGTAGATATTTTATTTTATTGATTTTATTTTATTTTATTTTATTTTATTTTATTTTATTTTATTTTATTTTATTTTATTTTATTTTATTTTATTCTATTTTATTTTATTTTATTTTATTTTATTTTATTCAATTTTATTTTATTTTATTTTATTTTATTTTATTTTATTTTATTTTATTTTATTTTATTTTATTTTATTTTATTTTATTTGGGAAATCAACAGTTCTACATACATATTTTTAGTAAACAAACAGATGTAGTGTATAAACTCAGAACTAATAACAGATTTCCACATAGTATACAAAGTTAGTAAAGAAAATTTATTACATATCAAATAAATACATACAATTTATACATATAAAAATGTTATTTTCATGTACTCAATAATCAAAGATTTTTTTCATATTTATTTTAAGATCATTAAGTTTCTGTAAACTGGGCGGGATAAGAACAAGAATGCTTGAAGAGAGGATAAGGAGGGGAGGGGAGATGTACATATTTATTATTATAATGTCTACTAAGTTACATAATACATTTTTAGTGTAAATTTTAAATCTGACAGAGTGATGTTTGTGTAATCTATAGTCTATAGTCTCTGGACTGGCACCTGAAGCTTAAGACTGATCATCATATTTATGAAACAAAAATGATCAAGATACGCTGCGATTGGTGCACCAATGCAGTGCCTTTTGCACCATTAGATGCAAAAAGGAAATTAAAATGATGAAATATTAAAGATATTTCAAAAAAGCAGTTAAACAAATAAAATACAAACATATTCAAGAAATAGAGTTTAAAGCAGCTAGGTACATAATATTATATACACTGATTTTCAAAATTCTCAAGACTTGCGTTAAAGTTATCGATGTTGTTAGCATTCGTACCATAAAACTCGTATTATGTACTAGAAGCGCAAAGTTCATTCGTTTATTTTTGCACCCCAACAGGCCAGGAAGCCCAATTACAGTGGTGAATTACAGAACACCCAGGCTTGAGAAAAATCACAATTATTTTTTTGTGTTCTCACCAGAAAACGAATCCGGAACCTTCTGTACCCGAGTCAAGCGTTTTAAACACTACACCACGGAGGGGTAGAGTTGCTGTTACGTGTGAGTAAAATAAATCTAGATGTTTCACTTACTCTTGAATTTAATTACTAAAAAAGGAGAGATAGAGGTTTTACTGGGATAAATATTAAAGATGTTTTTATGAAAATAATCATGTATTATAAATACACAACTTGAAGAGATACAATGTTAAATCTTCTCTATCTTCCTAATATTATGATATTTTTTTTATAATAAGCTCTCTGCAGATCTTTAGCTTTTAAATTAAGTTTAATAATTTATTTATTTTAACCTTTTCATGCATGAATTAAAGATGAAAATAAAAAAAATGTTCATTATTATTTACTTAAGATTATTAACAACAAAAAATAATCGAAATTTTCCAACTTTAATTTCATGTGATTTTCTATATTAATTCACACTGAAACACACTTGTCAAACAAAGTAACCCCTAAAAAAAATATTGCTACAACCCCCATATGGTTGATACTTAGTATTTAGAGGTAGCGTATGATACCATTATGCATTAATAACTATTCAAAAAATTCATGGGACTTCAGGAAAACAAATTTAAATAACCGGTATCGTATGATGCCACTATGCTTGAAGAGATTAAATCATTTTTCTAATGTGGCGCCCAACCGAAAGCTTATTTTAAAAATATATATTAGAATGAATGCACCAATATGATTTTTCAATGATTTTTATTTTTTATTCGAGGTTCGGTGAACTTTTATAAAATTGTATTATGAATTGTAAAAATAACAACTGCTTGAAAAAATTACAACAAAAAATAACATAATAAAGTAATATTTTAAAATATAAAAAAGGGTACATTAGTAGAAATAATCGATAAAAGAGAAATATAGCATCTAAAAATATTTACATATGTAATAGGAATGCACTTAAATTAAACAAAATGAGAGTTATGAAGAAAATAAAAAACATGGGTTTAAAATGAAAGTGTTATTACAAATCAGACGTTATATTTAAATAAACCTTTAATTGTCCTGTGCAAATCAAATATTTATCATTGTTTGTTCTTTTTTTATTGAAACGCAGTGTTTATAATCTAGAAACTATTGTATTTATTTTTGTTTAACTCGACCCAGGACTTCAGTCCTATGGAGTTGGGACTTGTGTTCTTATCATGTGAATAACTCGAGAATATTTGAATAAATTGAATTAAGTTAATAAATAAATTATATTGATCATGCTCATAAAGTAACGTAGGCAGAATATTGAATAATACGCAGTTTAAAATGTGTAAACGTGAGCATTTTACACATTGGCAACACTCAGCATTCAGCCAACGTTAAAACATCCATATTTCTACTATTTTTCCACCTGTTGGTTTTTATGAACTAAAAAAAACACAGATATCTTTACAATATTTGAGTTTGTCCAAATGTTTGTAGACAAAAGACTGGATTTCACCCCCTCGGGAGTCATTAAGATTAACAAATAACAACAGGGATGGAGAATACCTTAAATAAGGGAATATGGAAGTCTGGGCATTTACAGGGCTTATGACCTGCCATTGGCTGGTTTAAGTGGCCACTTTACACACTGTGTAACATTCACCATTTTGCCTATGTTTAAACAAATAGAAGAAACGTGGATGTTAGAACATAGAAAAAATGGTGAACGTTACACAGTGTTTAAAGTGGTCA